>NW_028289266.1:1200000-1535000 GCF_059628265.1 Tinamus guttatus | reverse complement strand
ATTGACGTGCATAAAGAAAAATCCCTTCAGACACCAGGGAAAAGTCAACGTTGAAGTTTATCTTCCACCTGGTTTGTGCTAGCAAATACGGTCCAGGCTCTCCTGGCCTGCGCGAGGAACAAACCGACCATTGACACCATCGTGTAGGAAAACGCTCCTGCAGCTCCGGCCCACGACGGAGCGTCCCATGGACTTGCAGATACGGAGAGGGTTTGAGGGATTCATTGCGGCCCTTTCACACGGAGCCAACAAAGTTGCTGGGTTTTGTTCCAAAGCAGAGCGGCCTGTACTCGTGAAATGGCTCTTTTTCCTCCTAAATAGATGTGAGAGCGACTTACAGGAAGAGAAATGAAGCTCAGTGATTTCCTGTTCGCATCTTTACCCTTTGGGAGAGGGAACAAAGGAGTTTGACACTTCGGCTCTACCCTCATCCCAAGCACCCGCTCTCTGCCCTTGGAATCAGAGTCCAGACCGGGATAAGCACGCACGGAAGCATTCCGCCTATGGAAAACGTGCCGGTTGGATAAGCTCTTGCTCCAGTGCATAGGTCACTAACCACAGATAAGTCAATGCCAAGAAGTAAGGGCAGCCATTAACATCTTATCTCCAGCTCTCTGAATCGCATGCTACAGTGGATTAAAAAAAGCAGATTATTAATGTCGAGCGTTTTAGTCTCGCAGGCAGCTGTGGAGGCTCCTCGCCTGCCTCACGGAGCGGGTCTCACACCTGAGGATGCTCCCGGTCAGCAGCTCCGAGTGCCTTCGCTGCTAAGGAAGGAGCAGCCAGGGCTTGAAGCGACCACGTTGGTCCTGCAGACACCCCGCGGTCCCCGGAATGGAAGGGCACTTGGGGAAAAGGCCGAAGGCTTTAGGAAACGGCCTCTCGAGCCTCTGACAGAAGAACCCCCCTCCTCCACTCGAGCACGTTGGCACGAGCTCAGGCAGCGCGGGCGCCCGGGGGAGCTCAACGCGGCTCCCCGCGGCAGCTCACCCCAAAGCAGCGCGCTGGCTCCTGGGACGGAACCACGGACACCCGCGGCCAACGCAGCGCGCCCGGATGCAGGGCTCCAGCGCCGCCGCTGCAAACGGTCAGGGAAGCCCTAAAACACAGGAGCAAAATGGAAAAGCCAGCGCAAACGGCCGGCAATGACAGCTCACCGGTTCCCCTCCACCACCCAGAGCTCACAGGCGTCATCTTCCTCTCTCCCTTTTATTTTGGGGATGGAGGGGAGAGAACCATGAACAGCAGAGGGATGATGTTACTGCATCACCTCAGGCTGTGAGTTTAGCTTTTATTTTATTACAAGCCCAAACTTTGTTTACTGTCCTTTCACAAACTCCAGTGACTCAGATCTCTTCAGCAGTGGCATTAGCATTACCTCCCAAATCCTATTACTGATGTTAGGAAGTCTTTTTCCACAAAATTCACCTTGGGGACACCCGTATCACCTCTGCAATGTGCCCCGGGGAGACGTTTGCTCACGGGAGCTGGTGTGAACCAGCTGGCGAACACCAGGACCTTGCAAGCTCCTGGAAAGCAGCTGCAGCCCTCGCCCAGGGGCATCTTCCACCCCGAGGATAACCAGGAGAACCATCCTCGGGATAGCCAGCTGGCTGCACCAGGCACCGGCAGCCGCATGAATCACCGGCACCAGCCTCATGGAGCGGGACGGCCCGGAGGAGCCAACGGCACCAGCTCCCGCCTGGCGTGGCTGCAGGCTGCCTCCGCCGCCGTCGGTCCACGAGCTGTCATTCACCCTGGGCAAGGGAGATTGAACCTGCAGTGAACCTGAAGGGCACTGCTCAAACCCAGCATGCATTAACCTGAAAACAAGGGAGCCGCGGAGCGGGAAGAGCCTCCCGTCGCGCTCCGTCAGGGAGGGAAGATTGTGCTGGCCCCCGAGACAGACACCCGCTGCACGCACACGCATAACACGTTACCTCCACAAACCAGGGAGGCTTCCTGAAATCTGGGATTCTTCCCGATCATTCGTGCTGGTGTCTGTTGCTGCCGTCCTTGTTCACTGCTCACCCCTTCCCACTGAGGGCTGATTTTATGCTCCTGCTTTCACGGGTCATCAAAACTGCCCGACTCCCAAGCTCTCCCTGCAATCATCCATATAGACTACACGAAGCGACACAGCATGGACCATCACCAGCCTTGCTGAACAACAGCTACCTCAATGTCGCTGCGACCATCCAGAACATTGCCTCCAGTGTTCGCTTGGAAATTAGGCAGCTGCACAAGCCCGCTGCTATCTGCCAGCTTTGGTGACACCTAAAATGACCCACAGAAATCAAAAAGTCACAAAGAATCCCAGAATGGGTGACGTTGGAAGGGACCTCTAGAGGTCATCTAGTCCAACCCCCCTCCAAAACCTCTCTGGGCAGCCTGTTCCAGTGCTCTGTCACCCTCACTGTGAAGAAATTTTTCCTTAAGTTCCTGGGGAACTTTTGATGCTTCAGTTTCTGGCCAATACCTCTACTTCTGTCGGTGGCCACCACTGAAAAGAGGCCAGCACCATCCTCCTCACTGCCTCTCTTGAGGTACTTCTAGACACTGCTCAGGTCCCCTCTCAGCCTTCTCTTCTCCAGGCTGAACAGGCCCAGCTCCCTTAGCCTCTCCTCATAGGGCAGATGTTCCAGGCCCCTGATCATCCTTGTGGCCCTGCGCTGGACTCTCTCCAGCAGCTCCACATTCCTCTTGTCCTGTGGAGCCCAGAACTGGACACAATACTCCAGATGTGGCCTCACTAGAGCTGAGTAGAGGGGCAGGATCCCCTCCCTCGACCTGCTGGAGACGCTCTTCTTAATGCACCCAAGGATCCCATTGGCCTTTTTGGCCACAAGGGCACCCTGCTGCCTCATGGTCACCTTGTTGTCCACCATGACACCCAGGTCCTTCTGCAGAGCTGCTCTCCAGAAGGTCGGTCCCCAACCTGTACTGGTGTCTGGGGTTATTCCTCCCCAGGTGCAGGACCTTGCACTTGGCCTTGCTGAATTGCATGAGGTTTTTCACCGCCCAGTTGTCCAGTCTGTCCAGGTTCCTCTTGATGGCAGCTTACGAATGCAGTTTGTTAGCTTTACGAAGGCAGGTTATCAGCTGGGGCCGTGGAAGGAGCCGGGCAAGCAAGCAGGATGTCTGGCAACGCCGCTTGCTGCAGGATCAAGGTGTTATTCCAGCTGCTGTCAAGTTATTCAGGGAGGCATCTGAACAGAAGTTGCTTTTGTCTTTGAAAAACCTGCCACTACAGAAGGGCACGTGCTGCCCAGCAGCAGATGACAGATGTCACCTCCCTCCCGGCCATCATCACCGTTCAAAGCAGGACATGAAAGGCACAAGCATCCCGAGTGGATGTCACAGAAATGAATGCAATCAATGACAGCCACAAACAAGGTAGAGTGACCTCTGGACCCAAGAAACTCTCCATATCTTTGCCCACAGCAAGTCTGAGTCAGGCTCCTACCTTTAGCAAGACCGGCCTAACTCCAAAAACCAGCCCCTTCACCAGCTCACCCCAGACTTGCACAGCTGGTCTCTCAGCACCACACGCACTTGGCTCACGCGTTTCTCGCCTGACAAATCCGTAGTAAACACGTGACAAATATATTTGGCCATGTAATGTCGATTTGACCTTTGCCAAGACGACACTTAATAGTTACAGCCTCGTAGATAGAGGGTCATAAAAGCCTTAACAAGAAACATGCTTTTAGCGAGCTGATTACTCCAGCGCTGCCGACGTCGCCAGTTCCGTCCTTCTGCAGACTGAAGCTCTGTGTCGTTGTCTCTAAAAACACACCAAAATGAAAGGAAGGACAGAGCTTATTTCTACAAGAGAGGCATCTTAATGCCAGAGCCTTCTCCACCATCATTCCTGCCGCTCTCTGCAGGATCAGGGAAGGAAGCTGCAGGAGATGGAGCAGGGGTGCCCGGTGACAGGAGCTGCCCCGACGTGCCCACAGCTGCAGGGATGACAGCAGCAACCCCTGTCCAGCAGCATGGACATGGAAACTTGCGCCACGACCCAAAGGAAACCAAAGTTTATGTTGAACACAGTAGTAAAACAACATCTGAGCAATTTGTACAAGTTATAAAGTGAGTCAAGAGGAGGAAAAAGGAAGTCAGTTTCCAAAACAGGATTAGACACTAAAGCAAAACTCCAGAACGCATTCACGGCCCCAGTCAAAAGTCTCAGCTCTTCCTGATACCATCTAGTTCTCACCAAGCTCTGCTTTCCCGGCGCTCAAACGAGCCCGGCAGGAGCTGCTTTCCAGGTCACTCCTGGTGCTGCACTAAGGCACAGCTCCTCCAAGGCTCGAGATGTGTCCAGCCTTCGGAGAAATCCTCCACCTCCAGTGAATTTCAGAGAACACAGGACATTTTCAGTGCAGAGTCCTAGCTCCCGCATCAGCTAAACACGCCTGGAAGGGAGGGTGAATCCTCAGAAATGCCCCGTCCCTGTGCTGGGCCCGGAGCTGCCCTGCCCCAGCGGTCCCCACGGCCCGCGTCGCTGCAGTCCCTCGGAAAGCCACTCGGTTTATACCCTTTTCTGGGTGCAGAATCCCTTGGAGTAGCATCACGCAGTGCTCTGGTTAAGAGGTAAGACAGCAAAGCAAGGATTTAAGCACTGCACTCAGCGCCTATCTGCCTTTACCTTCAGCATGGCACCTCTTGGCACCACAGATACAGTAAATAAGAGAATTGTGCATTTATAAGCAGACCCCACTGTATCTCAGTCCTGTGTGCGCTGACATTTTCCATGCCGTTGCCACAGCAAAGATCCCATCAAGCCTTAAACCACTTCCCTGCTCAAGTCGTGGCTTTGGTGCCAAAAAACTACATCTGCCACAAGCCTGGCTCGACCCAAATTAAGAGGAGCTTTCTGAAGAAGACAGCAGGCTTTAAAACAGAGTTGCTCAAAGATTTTAAACAAACTTTGCAATCCCCACCCGTCTCTCAGCTGCTTGAGATGTGTGCAATGCCCAAGTACCTTATAAGAAATAAATTTAAAAACACCTACTGGTTGGCTCTTTGCTCTAGGAAGCACAACTATTACATGTGGGCACAAAATGTGGCTTTGAGAGTTCTATGCAAACTGACCGACTTTACTATTTTTAAGCTCTCTTGAAAACTTGTATTTAGAATAGATAAAATGCAAATTGCAGTCTTTTTTGCAAAACTCAAATATTCGCTCTCTGAATTACTCAAAATGAGCACTTTAGAGTTGCCATCAGTACAGCACAGGACGAGTGATGACCTTAAGAGTACACAAGGCAGAATGAATCCAAACTATTAAGGAAGGTACAATAATGTGCGTGCTGTTACCCGAACAGCTCATCTATTTGCAGAAAGATGGACTGTATGAAGAATATACTAATATTTTCACAATAAAAAAAGCTTAGTGTAGGATATACAATCTTCAGTGGCTGTGTATCCCATTTGCTGACTACTTTTACTTCAGTTAGTAAGACAACATGCACACCAACAGCTCTGCTTCTTAATGAAGGAACTGAGCAGACGGGACAACACCGCAACCAGGAACAGCCCTGTCACTGTGACTACAATTGCCATGAATTTTGCATCTCGGACAATATTACATAAGTCTCTTGGATGAACCCAATGATTTTTCCAAAACGATTATTCCATGAATATTTGAAAAATTCAGTCCAGCAAGTTAATGCCTCACTGTATCCTACATCCTATCCCTGACTTCAGTGACTCGACAGGAATTGTTTGGAGCTATCTGCAATGCCAGCTCTTTCCCTTTTTTGCAAGGACAAACTTTGGGATAAAGTTCTATTTTCAATTTCTTCAAATTTCAACATTATTTTCAAGCTGCATTTCAATTCAAAAGGACATATATGCATTTTAATCCTTAGCCATAACCATGTGCATTGCATGCTTAGAAGCAAGGAGCAACAGCATTTCCAATATTTAGTGAAGGTCTGAGGAAAAAAAAAAATCATTCCACATTCCTGCATGGAGAGCAAACATAATTACTAAGAAAGACATTAAAAAAAGGAGTTTTCAGCACGAAGCTCTCAGTCTGGTAAAAGTCCGAGACAGAAGCCCGCAGGAGAGCGTTACGCTAGATAAAATCTGATCCTCTTTCTTCAGAGCAACAATTCTCGCCATGGCAGCAGCCTCTCAACCTCCACCTGCCAACACAAATGTGCTGCCATTTAAGGCTGTTAACATTTTTCCCCAATTAATCACCGCTTCCCTGCGAGCCACGTCCAAGTGGAGCGCTCCGCGCGGCTCCCGAGCCCGCAGCGGGACGTTATGCAACGGCGGGGCATGGCGACGGCGCGCGGCGCATCGGCCACGCCGGGAGGAGCGGGAGGAGCGGGGACGCTTCCAAGGGTGGAGCAGGGCTCGGAATGACGGGGCTGAAGAGCAGCATCGCTCCCCGTGACACGAGCAACCGGCTTCAAGCGAAGCCCGAGCGCCGCTCGGCTACGAGCGCTTCCCGAGCCCAGCGCCCTTCCCTGCTGCACCTGAGGAAATCCAGATTCCTTTCAACGGCAGGAGGAGCACATTGAGGTTTCCAAGTGCTAAAACACCGAGGGATCTTGTTTTACAAAGGAATACTCAAAATGCCTTGGGGGCACTGCGGAAACCGTGGAGCCCCCAAAGAAGTGGCCTCACAAGGACAGTTCCCAAGACATCCATGAAGGACAGCAGAGGCCAGAGGAGCAAGAGAGTAGCACAGGGTGCTGGGGGAGGCCAGCCCAATGGGACAAAAGATCATACCTACAAATCCTTGGATTTGTACCTCCAAATCCCCTCTGGTATCATGTGTTTCTTCATCGCAGTTGTATTTCAGATCTTCCACTCGGGAACCAACCGCAGACCCTGCTGTGGGTCGCGCTTCTTCTGGCACACAGCCTGTTTGTTCAGGAAAGCCCTGCTTTGTGTCATGATTTATGAACTTTGGGCTTTCTTTGACTGTTTTGGTCTACCTCGCCCACAGAAGACATTGCTGTTCCAGCTGGAGACATCCTAGTTCCTACAAGCGACCTTGCAGTAGATGAGCCCTGTAAGTGACCACAGCAGTCCCTTGCTCTCGGGGGAATCCACACAGCACCATTCCCTGACTAAAAGGGATTTATCCTCCCCAATTCTCCCCTGCCCCTTCCTCACCAGCTTGGAGAACAACAGAACCTCCAACAAACCCAACTACCCGGCACTTCGCCAACACAAAACCAGGTTCTTGCTGCAGCTGTAGTTTTGCAACAGCGAAACTATCCTTGGAATGGAGTTCAGTCCCCGGATTGTCTAGGAAATTAAAACCTGGAATTGGGAGGTTTAATTAACACTAATTACCTACTCCCACAAGCTGGAGGAGGCCGAGGTCCTCAGAAACCAGCCAAGGGCTCCAGGGGATGGCAGCAAGGCCGGTGCTGGTGCTTTCTGAAAGCCAACCTTGGGCAATGCTCTCACAGGAACATGAATGGAGACGGCACCAGAGCTTCCTTCAGGGTTTTGTTCTCCCCAAGAGAGACAAATAGGAGCAGGAAAAGCAACGGCACAGACAAAAACTACTAGCTAAAGTTCAGTGGCTCCTGGATAAAATACTAAGCAGCTTAAATGACACACACAATGGCAGGTCATATTTTTTGCTATACATGGATGTAGCGATCCTGCTAAATATGAGTCATCTTTGGAAGAAATGCCAATTCTATGAGCACAGTCATATCTGTGCATAGAAAAGAAGGAACTAAGTTCTGAACAAAAAATAAAAAAGCCACCTTCATGTCACCAATAGCCCTGTCCAAATTTGCCAGGGATCTGCCTGCTGGACTGTTTTAAAGCCAATGTTTCTTAAGGCTACAAGATGGTTGTATCTGGAATAAGTGGAACAACATCATATACATCTTCAAACAGATGATCTGGCAAAGGTGACTTCACGAGATCTTGAAAGAGATGCTGCAAGAAAGGAAATCAAACAGATGAACAGATGCCAGGTACCAGCTACTTAATAGGTGATTTATTAGTAGTACTTGAATTTTTTCTTCTCTATTATGTAAGTTGAGGGAAATCTGGCAAGAAAAATCCAAGCCACAAGGAGAATGGCTAATTATGGTCTGCAAATGAGGAAGCCACAAGGAAAACGGTGACAAACACAATAATGGGATCCAGAAGGATCAAAAAACAGATGATTAACAGCACGCACAATTACAGAACAGAACAGCAAAGCAAAGGGCTTGCACCAGGATAATGTGAGGGATGCTCTGCGGCTCCAAGGAAGCCTAGCCTGGTGTCAGGTAAGCAGCAAGACCATACAGAACATTTCTGAAGATGGACATGGCAGAGAACCAGGCCAGAAGGAGAAGCCTCATTGGAATACACTCAGAAAGGAGATTGAGCAGGCAACTTCCACAGCAACTACACTCATAATTCTAAAAGATGTAATTTCGAAGTGGAAATCCTTGCTGCAAAGGATAACAGAGCGACAGGACAAGTCAAGGAGGAGCAGGGACAGCAGCACCGAGGGAGGCGAGTGCAGGACAACAGCACAGAACGGGAAGTGACGCTCCCCGCTTGGCATTTACATGGCGGGTCTCACAGTAACTGCTTTTGGGCTCGCAATACATCTTCCTAGAGCAAAACGAGTACAGCCGCATTCCCTCATTATCAGGAGGGAGTCTTTTAGCTTGCAGCATCACAAAGGAAAGTTTGAAAGCAAATCCCAGAAGCTTAAGAGTCTGAAAGGAGAAAACAAAAATCAGTATGGTTAAATTTGTCGGCGCTGGTTACTGCTTGTACCCAGAGAACATCCTCACGGATACATGGAAGCTTTGTCCGAGTCACGGGACAGAAGACTCTGTCTTGCCCACCTTGATGAAATCTCTCTCTGTAGGTGTATGTGCAGCGGGTTCTTGGCCCTCGCGGCGCGGGCGGCACACGGAGCGACGGCCGGGCCAGGCCTCGCCGCCCTCCTCGCAGGGCCTCCTGTGCCGTCGCGCTCGGCTCCGCTCCCCGCGCGGGGTCGGCGGCCGGGCCCCGCTTGTGCCATCTGCCCACAGCCCGTCACACACGCGAACTCCTCGGGACACGGCCGTTAGCGCTGAGGGCTTCCACGTCCAGCACCGCGCTCAGGCCGACGGAGCCTGCGGGCTCACCCGGACCGCGTGGGGCTGCGACAGGCCAGCGTAGGAAAGGCCGGAGGGATCTTTCACCTTTCCCGCACGCTTTCCCAGACTGGTTATTATGTTCCTCCAGGGAGCCAAGAATTTGACATTAGGTGAAAAAATCCCCTGGCGGTGCCCAAAGCCTGTGGAAACGGTGTGGGAATCACTGGTTCGACAGGGCTGCTGGCACGCAGCAAGGGAAGGGCTCAGAGAGACGCGGGAGACCCTAGGAGGGAGCAAAAGGGCCTCGCTAAAAACAACCCCCCTTACCAATATTTGAAGATCCTGACTTCTTATAAAAGCCGTTACAAACACTTCATTGCTCCAAACTCTCCCCACATCCCTAGTGCAACACAAACCCTATGTCCCGACCAAACCCGTCTTTCTGCAAGAACCTGTTAATTTGTCCCATCCTGCACTTTCTTTCGCTTTAGTGACATACAGCTTTTCAATAAATGTGCCTCTAGCATTTTTTTTTTCCTTTAATGGAGTCAAGGTGCTACCATTTGCCTTCAAAACCCACTGCAAATTCTCACAGATACAGGGGCAATGCAGGAAAGGCAGAAGTTAAGTGTCCCATCAGTTGGCTTTAACGGACTAAAAGGTTCTGATCCCACTAAGCATCTTCCATGACCCAACTCCAATCTGTTTGCTCCTCAATATAGTTTTAAATGTCCCAAGTTAGTTCAGAGGATAAAACAAGTGAAATCCTCCACGCTGTGCATCTGTATAGGGTGTAGTCACTAAATAAATATTCTTTTGGCAGAGTAGCTAAACTAGCAGCTAAGAATCAGGTATGGGGAAAGTCTCCTCGGAGAACACGCAGATCTGAAGAGGGGCCTCCCCAAGTGCAGTAGCCCGAAGATCTCAGGTGGCCACTAAAATTAGTCATGGCCTATGGTTTGCCACCACAGCCCAAACGAGGGAATGCAGCTGCCTTGGAGAAATCATCTAAAAAATGAAGCTCAACCTGTGCCAAGGCAGCTGCTTCAACCATGTCTTCAACCACGAGCAGCAGGTGCTACCCCGGTTCCTCCATGAGAACTCCAAAGATCCTGAAGCCAAACGGAAGAGCAAACCATGGAAGAGCACCCGCTAAACGGGGAGGACCTGCTAACCTACGGGCTCCATCTTCAGGCCTCTGCTCATTCCAGGGGCCCGACTGGCACCAGCCAACCCTTCTGCTGCCTCTAGGGCAGGACTGCAAACACCTAAAAAACAGCTGAAATGGTTTGAACTAAAGTCTTTGTGACAAGAGACTCACCTTTCCTCCGTTCAAAGCCTCCCGCCAAAAGTAAGTCCTTAATGAAAAGCATGGTTTGTATCAAGTGATTAGAAAGATTAAGCAACAGATTTCCAATTAGTTCAAAATGATGCAGCTTGCTTACAGTTTCCTATCAAATATGGCCCGTATAGTTTTATACTGGGCTTAAAAAGGTTTATACACATCTACTTCTTTTTTGCTTGGTCTCTCCTCAAAGGGTTTTAAGCCCAATATAACTAATAAAGATTGAGAGCATTAGCTGCCAGGGCCTGGCGATGTCTAGCTGAGGAATGTCTGCAGCCGCGAAAGCCAGGACACGGCGCAGCCCAAAACGCCCGGGCCCGCACCGAAAAAGCAGAGACAACCTTGTTTGTTTTGCTGGAGACAGAAACGCTACACTTAATAGGAAAAAGAAATAAAAAGGAAATGAATATTCCCCTTTTTATATAACCCATGTGTGCACGTCTACACTAACGCTCTCCCTGCTTAAAGGAGGTCGGCACATAACCCACACGAAGCAACGCGGTGCTCACTGCGACACAGACAAAACTCAGAAAAGGAAACGCTTCATTATCAAGAAGCAGCGTCCACAGAGTTACACATCTAACCCTCGTCTTATTTTAGAAAGTCTCCCTGGTAATTTGCCTGTGCTTTTGAAAAGCAAGTAATATGGTTTGAATTAGAAGAGGTTACAGGGACATTTTTGTGGTAAATTTGGGCTTTCATTTGCAAAAAAAAAAAAAAAAAAAAAAAAAAAAAAAGAAAGAAAAAAAAAACTTGGTGCTAGAGAAATCCTTTCGGAAATAACATTTTTTTGTCATTGCTAAGCACTTTTCAACAAAATTTAATAGCTACTGTTCCAAGGAGCTGTTTACATCAAGCTTCAAAAGTAGACCAGGGTTCTTATGTCCTTGCAAGCAAAAAGAGAAGAAACCCAGCTTATTTCTTTCCAATATTTTCAGAAAAAAAAAGAAAAGAGTGTATACCCCACATATGCCAGGGGCTACAATTTTGCTAAGTTCAGCTATAGCTGTGCTTAGGCTCTAATATTCCAAGTTTTCTTTCTAGATGTTGAAATTACACCTTCAAAATTTATATTTCTTGCCCTAGTCTTTATGAGGAGGATCAAGAAGACACAAAATGCCAAGTAAATTATTAACCAGAAAGGGAAGACGCTATTTCCAGCCTTAGATGTTAATAAACGGGATATCACGGACGCTTTCTGAACGGCACACAGGAAGACAGGCCTTCAAACAACCGCGGTCCAATTGTTCCTTTGAAGGTGAAACTTATTTTATTTTTCAGTCTCATAAACAAAATTGCCTTCTTGAAGCCCAGTAACGTGATAAGAGAAAGTTTTACCGTAAACAGCTACAAGCGCTCCAAGCCACATGAAAGCTGCATCGTGCTCCTGACAACCCTGCTGGAAAAGCTTTTGTAGCCGCGGGGGTTTTTGCAGGATTTACCAGCTCGATGCACTGGTGAGTTCTCCCGCGGATGAAACAGCAGTGATGAAGGCGCTGAGCAGCCTGATGCTGAGAAGATATATTAAAAGCGAATCTTTTCAGAAAGTTTCAACTTTTCCCCCCAAAGTATCACTCACTTGAGGGCTAGCGGCTCATGTCAGCTTTGCAGCAGACAGAGATTGAGGTGCTTTTCATCCTCAGCCCCATTTCCAAAGATTTATCCAAAGGATGTCAGAGCTTCCAATAAAACACCACTTCAAGTTGGCTTGGTCTAAGCAAAGCACACTGGTTTGCATGCGTAGAGGGCAGGCAAAACAATACAGTCTTAAAATAGGATGCTTTAAAGATGGAGGTAGAGATACAACCCTAAATTAAATTGTCAAGCAGTGCACAACATCTGCTTGGGCTTTGCACAGGCCAGAGTCCTCCCACAAAGTTTCTCCAGAGCCACTTGATTTCCCAGAAAGATTAAGTCATCCCGACGGATGGCAGGACTTAATACCACGATACTTCATTGCCATATTATTGGAGCCAGCCTTTACCTGCACGGTTTGAGAGGAGAGCACCAGGCTAAGCTCCGTCCGAGACAACAGAAACTCTCCTGGGCACCGCTCCAACATGGAACCAGGAAACTACCTGCACAGATCAGGGCGATAACGGGCGGTTACGGCACACGGAACCTCCTGCCATGACCACGGTTGTGCAGGCTTCACAAATCAGATCTTTAAGGAGGAGGCAGCGTCCTTACTGAAATTTATATGCTGTTTCTTCCCTGCCAAAAGAAGCAACAAATCAAAAAGCACACAAATCCTTGTCAGAAAGTCCCAGGATGGCCAAATTATCAGATCGGTCCTGTGGGACAAACAGATAAACATCGAGAGGAGATAAGTTCTTCTGAGGCTGCAGAAGGAGGTAAAGAGACGAGTGAAGTGGATAACATCACAACCTCCGCAGGGGCAGGTGGGGTTTGCCAGGGCAAAGACAAGAGCTGAGCACGAAAATCAGGGTGAAGGTGACCCCAGGCAGGAGACTCAGCGCTGTGAATACCACAGGCTTGGATCTGAGACACCACACAGGAAATAATACTTAATTTTGGATGGGAAGACCTAGAAAGGACCGAGTGAGGTGGCGCCAGCAAAACAAGCGATTTCCTGCCTTCAAAATCGAGCCTGACGCAGCTCAAACGCCCGAGCGTTCCTCGGATGGGAAAGGCTGATCCTCTCAGATCTTCCTTTAGAAGGATGATGTCGGTTTTTGAGAAATGGAAACGAGCATTTGCCACAAAGTGGCATAGATCTCAACATCTGCTTTCTTGTCCCCTCCCTGCACCGCCTTTAAAATCCCTTAATCCTACCAAAAAAAAAAAAA
The DNA here is from genome assembly GCF_059628265.1 of Tinamus guttatus. Lineage (NCBI taxonomy): Eukaryota > Metazoa > Chordata > Aves > Tinamiformes > Tinamidae > Tinamus > Tinamus guttatus. The sequence goes on along the minus strand of NW_028289266.1, from coordinate 1,521,768 downwards.
AAAGTGCAATCATGACCAAGAAGCAAGAGGATTATGTAACGGTCAAACGCTTAGCAGGATCCCCATCTGCAAAAGGAGTTCAAATACACACGACTAAAGGCAAAATGCTCAGGTAGTTTGAACACTTGCTTAGTCTGAAAGGAATGCAAAGGATTGGCGAAGAGGGCGAGCACGAAAACCACCAGAAAAGGCCATTTTCTGAGCAGAACTCAAGGCAATGGATTCCCCAATAAAGGACAGGGCGGACTGGAAATATTGGCCAAAGATTTCCTATAGGGATTTGGCAGCCCTTAAAGCCAGCAAAATTCAGAAGGTGATGACAAATCACCCCATTTATGACGATATAGTGCGACGCACACTGCTTGGAAAGGCCATCTCAAACGCGTGCGACTCGGCAGGGACCCGCGTCGCCGTCCCACGCGCGGCCAGGCTGCCCTCTCTGCCTGCAAACTCCACGCGGCTCCGTCAGAACCTGCCCTGTGGCCATCGGGAAGCGCCGGGTCAGGGCAACACGGCCGCCCAGGAGCTCCGAGCCGGGAGCCGACGGCCTGCAGATCTATTTTCTGTAAACAGCAGGAAAAAAAGAAAAAACATGCAACGAAGAACATCTCCCATTAAGCTAATTGAAAATAACTCCGGTTACAAAAGGAATTATTTATAGGGCTTTTTCTTCACGCCTGGCACTATGTGACACTAAGGGTTACTCTCCTCTCCGTTATTTGCTTCCACAATCCGGTCTTCTTCTCTTTGCCCTCCTGAGCATCAGGAACCCAGCTCCACATCTGGAGAGCAGGGAGCTGCAGGTCTGGCGCGCAGCATCACCAGCGTAAGAATCCAAAACTGTAAAACACCCTGAAAGACTAATCTCATTCACAAAGCTGAGCTCGTGTAGTATTCAACACCCCTGCGTTCAAATTATTAAGCACCACCTTGCCCACAGCGCTATAAAAAGACTACTGTAAAATGTCACTCTCGGAAAAAGTGGCATTCATGAGCGAGGGGAACCCAGATGTGCCAAAGAGAAAGCAGTGGAGCTGTATAAACTGAGCACACACGGAGGCAAAACGGTCCCACCTCGGGCACCTTCACCGCTTCGTTCACCTGATTTTGCCAAGACCCAGCCCACCCGTAACAAATATCAACTTCCTTAAGCGAAACATTCATCAGGTCAGAAAGCTGACCTTAATGGTCCTTTTGTTGCAAACTGTAGTTGGGGCTTGCTTTTCCAGGGAGATTGATGGCCTTTGCCACTTGCAAAGATCATGCTGGAACCTGTCCAAGCTTGTAAGTCACATTTTGATGGACCAAGGGGAATTTTCATTCCATTCATTCCAAATTCTTACACAAGACGGCCCTTTGCAAAGCGGGTTTATGCTGAAGAAGCACCCAAGAGATGACAAAACTCAAGAGCAGAAAGGCTGAGCCACGGACAAGGAAGGACGGCACCGTTCACCGCCCTGGGCACCCGAACACCCTTCGCAGCAGCTTCTTAATTCAACCCAATACGAGCGATTCAGACGTTCCTATCGCATTCAAAACGAGGAAATTCACGTGGCTTGAAGGCATGAAAGGCTTGTTCGTTAAGCACATTTCAATTACCAGAAACACAAACGAAACCAAGCATTTACATACGGCTCCCGCTGCCAAGATTAAAGATACCTGTGCAGCGAGAGGCCAGGCTTCCCTCTGCTTCAGCCAGGAGCCCCAACGTGCTGCACAGCGCCAGCCCGCGTGAAAACCCCAGCGCGGAAAGTCACTGCAGCCGAACGCTTCAGAGGGGACTCGGCCAAGACAGGGACCAAAAGCTGAACTCCGACTGGGAGTTCAACCTCCAAGATTGCTCCAGTCACCGTTGTAGAGAGCTAGAGCCAACACGACCAAAAACGCCTCCCCGCACACAGCCCTGAGGCTCATCCCCATCCGCACGAGCCGCCTTGGTGCCGGGCTGCGAGCGATTCATTCCTAAAGCTCCTCAAGGCACCTGCTCATTCGCTGGAGTCTCCCAAACGCGGGTCAAAGAGACGCACTGCTCTTCCTCGGATCTGGGCACGACGCTTCCACGCAGATGAGGTGACATGTGGGCAACAAGCCCGACTTTTTCCATAATTCTGCTCCCTGTTACAGCTGCGTGCGCCAACGCGCACGGGAAACCCGCAAAGAAGGGAGAATTTTCTTTACAGTGTCTTGATACCAAAACTATTAACAGAGTCAACATTGTCTTTCAAAAATCACCTGCAATGAGTATGAAGGGCTGCCTTAATTTAGGATAGGCTTGAAAATGCTGGGATCTGCACTGTATGATGCAGTTGAGAAATGGCAGGAAAGCAACTTTTACATATTTTTTAACTAAATGTAGGGGGGAAGTTTAGTGTTCCTTTAAGAAGTCAGAAATGACCAACAGTCAGAATGAGTCAAGTGAAAAACTACCTAGTAAGCTGAAAAAGCTGTTAACAGGTCTGGAGCGGGATTCTGTACCTTAGATCTCAGGGGGTCACGTTAAAGCGCAGTTAAACACTGAAATGTGGGGAGAGCAACAGGCCTGAGAACAGTTTTGACATTCAAAAAATTCCAGTCTTAACTCAAATAAGCACAAGTCCTGGGATAGAAATCTAAATACCAAATACACCTATCGCTGCCTGCCCGGAAAGGTCAACAAAGAAGCGATGAGAAGTCGCGTCGAGGGAGCTGCTGCAGCGCAACGGGCTCCAATAAGGGCGGATGCTTTTAGGGATTTGTGCTTGTAACCACCTAGGGAACAAGTATCTGCTACAGCTTTGGAGGTTTCCTGCTCCTAAAGCCCAAGGCAGCTGTTCCAATCCTCCCGCACGTTCTTTTAAATTACTTGGATGACTAAGACTCACAGTGGGCCTGGTGAGAAGCCCACTCACAACGAAGGAATTCAAGGACCGGATGACTTTTATTTGCAATTAATGTAACACCCAATGACTGCTTAAAAGTGCACACGAAATCGCTGGGTTAATAACTAGCTGGGCCCGGGCAGGCAGTTGTGCAGCACAGAACTGCCGGCGCATCTAGGAGCTCCCAAACGCAGCAGTTTTGGGTGGCCCAGGAAAAAAATATATTAATGTTGTGATATCCTCCTTGAACCACACCACTGCCATAGCAGGGTAGGAGGTTCAGTGACTGGGGGAAGATGTAGTAAATTCCTGTTGCATCCGTCTGCTTGTCCACGCTGGGACTCTATAAACACATTGGGCCAGCACGCTTCAACAACCCTCAACTCCTGGATTAAAAAAGCAACGAGTGGGACAACCTGCCCACTCCCGCTTTCCCCACCGAGCTCGTCGCTGGGGAGATGTCCTCGCCTGCACCGAGCACGAGCTCCGTTCCAGCCACATCTGGGCTCACTGGGAGCACAAGGCAGCACAGCCCGTCTCGGGTCAGCCGGCGACCCCGAGCAAAAATAGCTCTGGCAAAAAGCGGGATTTATGGCCCGGGCGGAGCCTATCCCAGCGCAGGCCGAACAAACCGCTGTTGGCGACGGAGGAGCCACAGCTTCTCCGCTCGAGCCCGTGCGTTGCAAGGGTAAAGGCGACGGTTAACACGTACTAAAAAGCATCCTTTTGGTAAATTCAGATTAACTCCCCCAAACGTCTCAGCACAGACAGAGCTCAAGCCAGCCGACGAAGCCCTGAGGATAGAAAAAGCAACAATATTATTTTTTTAAAAACACATGATTGTGCTGTCTGCTGCCCAGACATGAGGCAACCTTGGACACAGCAGCAAAGCTCAGGCTGCGGGGCGAGACTGGCCCAAGGAACTCGCAGGTTGCTGCACAAGAGCAGCAGGGCTTCGGGACCGCTGTCACCCGGCTCTCGAGCTCAGGCAAAACTTTGCACTGGATCTCACTTCTATATGCGAGGGACAAAATCCTCCAGTGGGATCAGCATGCAACAGGAGAGGTTAAGGATCCGGTATTCCAGCTCGTTCCACTTATCCTCACTCACGCAAAATTAGGGAAGATGAGCCAAGCTGGGCACCGCCGCATTAATCAACTCCCTTCCTGGATGCAACCAACTCAAAAAATAACCCGTCATGTTATCCAGCCATCCTCCTCCTTCCAATACGCTGCTTACACATTAACCAGAGAATAAAAGCTCCAAGAGCAAACTGTTACCTGCACGTTTCCGCCTAATTGGAGCAGCTTGGTAAGCATTTCTGTAATGCAATTAGACAAGCACATGCACAAACAAGGAGCAAATTTCAGCTTTTATAGGCATTGGGCAATTTAATTTAGTGCAATGTTTCCTAATGCTCAGGGCTGGCTGCTCACGTTTTGATTTTTCTCGAGATTTGAATCCCAATGCCCTTCCCACCCAAATAAAAACCCCAAACAGCAGAAGACTAAAGTCCGTATGAGGCGGTGGGAGTCACCGCACCTCGCGCCGAGGCTGCGGCGCGGTCGCGCAGCGCGGAACGGCCGGCGCGTCCGGGAGCTCCCGAACACAGCGGTTTGGGTGGCAGCTGCCCCAGCTGCTCCCAGGTGCTTCCAGGAGGCATTTTGGCCTGCTGGGTTATTCCTTTGGCCTGTGGTCCGCGCTTTCCTTTGGGATGGAAGCGGCAGGACAGGAACGGTCTCAGAACGGGATGGAAAAGGGGGAATAGGCAGAGGAGCCGCCGCATCTTCCCCCTTTGGCTTCTCCGTGGCCGACGCAGAGCCCAGGTGAAGCGGGATGCGAGAGATCCCCAGGAAGAAGCCAGCAGGAATCTTTTCCAGCGGGACTCTTTTCCAGTGGGAAGCAGCATGGAGCAAGGGGCCGGGGGCTCTGCCCGTGTCACCCGCATCAGCCCTGGATACGGAGCCGGGTCCCGCGGCCACCTCGGCCTCTGCTCCCCGCTCAGTGACAGACCCGGGCGGGAAGACGAGGCGGCGCCCGGCGGGTCCCGCTGAGGCACCCGCGTCCCCGCGGGGTGACCCAAGGGGGACCGGCCCCCCACGCGGGACCAACCCCCACCGCGCGGCCGCTGCTGGACGGAGGGTCCCGGTTCCGGTCCCCCCCGCGGCGCGCGGTACCGGCGCTCACCGCAGGCGCAGGTTGGCCATGAACTCGGCCATGGTGACGGCGTCCATGAGCACGAAGTCCGCCTTGCCGAACTCGAGGCTCTCCTGCTCCGCCATGGCGGCGGGGACGCGCGCGGGGCAGCCGGGCTCCGCGGCGGGACGGGACGGGACGGGACGGGACGGGACGGGACGGGACGGGGGTGGCGGTGGCGGCCGCTCCCCGCGCGGGGCCCGCCCGGCCCCGCCTGAACCTGCGCGGGGCGGGGGGGGCGGGCGCGGGGCGGCACCGGGGGCGGTGGCGGCCCCGGGACGGGCGGGGCGGCGGCACCGGGGGGCGGCAGCGCCACCTGGCGACTCGCGGCGCCGCCCGCGCTCCCCGGCGGCGGCGGCGCCACCTGGCGGCAGCGGCCGCGCAGCGCGCGGAGCCCCCGCGCCCGCACCGGGCACCCCCGGGCCGGGCACCCCCGGGCCGGGCACCCCCGGGCCGGGCCGGGCCGGACCCGCCGCATCCCGCCCCCGCCCGGACCCCGGCTCCAAACGGCGCTTTTCGCTCAGCGGCCGCTGACTCCCGTCTAGCGGCTGCCGGAACCCGGTGGAGCGGCCGGTCCTGGTGGGGGGCCCCGCTGACGCCTGTCCCCGAGGTGTCCGGCCTGGTCCTCCCGCAGATCGAGCGCAAAAACAGCCAAGAGCGAAGGAAAAAGAGCCGGGAAGGAGGCGTCGGAATGCAGAGCTCCTTGGAGGGAGCCGCGCAGCTCCATGCCTGTGGCAGCAGGACAGGGGACAGACCCATCAGCTCCTTTGGCTCCATCGTCCCCTTCGCAAAGGAGGCTCCTCCATCGTGCGGACGTGAGCAGGACAACTCACCCGCGCCGGAGCCCCGAGCGGCACGGGGCGCAGAGCCGCGCGTGATGGTGCCCGCAGCGGTCAGCGCCTTGCCTGGAGCTGGCCGGGAGGACGGGATGGAAGCGGCACCTGAAGGCAATCGAAGCAGCTGATTGACTTCCCGTCCTGCATATATGGCTGGTGCCCCAGCTCTGCTGTTGTCTTCTCCTGGAGCAGTTGGGTTCATAGCAGCTCTTTGGTGGTGAGTGTGTTCCTTGTGTTTTGCTCTCATTTTGGCTCTCTGGGGTGGATAGTTTCTCTTAGGGTGTCTTCTGTGCTGCTTTGCAAGAGCCCTGGGTGCCCCATGTGGGCCCTGGGGCTGGAGGAAGCACCAAGCAGCCTAAGGACAGAGCCCTGGTGTTGTGGGTCCTGGTTTGCCCCTCTTCTCCCCTAGTATTAGAGTTGCTCTGAACTGCTCCTGGTCTGCAGGGAGCACAAATACAAGCTGCTTTCCTTGTGCTAGCAGCAGCAATGGAGAAGCTTCTGAAGAAGCAGGCAGCAGTGGCAAGAGCCAGGAAGAGCCTCCTCTGCCTCAGGGTCTACAGCAGGAAGAAGAAAGCAGGTTATTCTACCTACATGCACAAGCTCCTGAACCAAGTAAGTCCTGGCCTGGCTGAGAGGAGTGTTTTCCAGGCTGAGCTTTGCTAGCTGGATCCTGGGTGCTTGAGTCTCTTGGGCTCTGGGTTTACCTGGATCTGGAAGCTTTGGGTTTGACCAGCGGGATTGATGTGGGAGCAGGGGCTGGATGTTGGGGGAGAACTGCCTGATGGGCACCAGGAGCCCTTGGCTCAGTAAATGTAGTTGCAGTGAGTGCTGGTCAGTCAGTGCCAAAATGACTTATAAGTAACTGAGCTCAGGTGATGGAGCTAATGCTCCCTGCAGGAGTCCAGCAGGGTTGGCCCAACATGGGTTGTCTTGCTGCCCTGAGCAAGCAGCAGGTGCCCAGACTCCTTTTGAGAGCCTGGTGGCTTCTTGGAGATGTGAGTCCCTGGTTGTCCCTGGCGGCTGTAAGCAGCAGCCGTGACCACTGGTGCATCCAGGTGGCTGCTGCAGGCAGATCTTCCCCAGCTCTGCAGGGACACGAGCTGGCAGCAGCCCTTGGAAGCCAACGATGGCTGGGCCGGGGGCAGCTGTGCCCCGTGGAGGAGCTGTGTGTGCCATGTACCCCTGCAATGGCTCTCTCCACAGACTTGGCCCACGGGGTCCTCCCGCCTGGCGGTGGCCACGCTCAGCTGTCCGAACAGTCCCCGTCTGCTCGGGGAAGTGGCGCTCGAGGCGGCCAGGCTGTCCTGCTACGGCAAAAGAAGCCACCTCACCTACAGGGAGATCCTGCCGGCCATGAAGCTGGTTCTCCTGCAGGAGCTCCCCAAGATTAACCTGGGATCCCCAGCTGGCAGCAGCTGCTGCTGAAGGGACTGGGCAAGATGTGACACTTTTGAAAAGTATTTTAATTGTGTTTTGGTAAATAAAGTATTTATTAGCATCGTTTCACAGAGTCTCCTCTCTGGGCTGGCAGGATGGCTGCTCCCAGCACAGTGAGCTGGGATAATCCCATATCCAGGTGGGTCTGCTTATCCCCATCCTCCCTGGAAGGGGCTGTATGAGGGAAGGTGCTTGTACACACCTGCCTTGAGTAAATATTTGCAGACCAGCCCTGTTGGACCTTTGGAGGCTGATCCCCTGCCAAAGAGCCCTGCCCTGCTGGAGCAGCCCTTTTCCTGCTCTTCCTGGGGTATGTTCTATAGTTCGGTTGCCCCTTCACACCAGCCCTGGCCCCAGAAGAGTGGGGAGGGAAAAATGTGGGTCTATTCCCAGTCCTGGAAAGCTACAACTGCCCTAGCTCAAGAGAAGCAGCTGTCATCAAGTAACTGGTGATGGTGCTGGGCTGGGACACTTAAGTGATTTCTACCAGGTTCTCCTTGGAGCTGTGTAGCCCTCCTGTTGTTCACCTTAATGGGGGTGTCTCCATGTTGGGAGAGAGAAGCCCCCCCTTAATGGGGGTGTTTCCCTGTTGACACTCTTAGTGGCAGCTTGAGAGGGAGCCATGAGGGCACTTGGGAGGTCAGAGCGTGGGAGTGCCAAATGCTCCTCTTCCTTGTGTGGGTGTTGCCATCTGGGCAGGGTGCCACCAGCTCCTGGACAGGTCTCCCCTGCAGGAGCCTTTTTGGCTTCTTCCTTCCTGGTACCCAGGCTGCAGATGGGACAGGCCCTCCTGGAGGGGCTCAGTGCTAATTGCCATGTGCTGGACTGCAGGTGAGGGTCATCAGACCACGTTTAATGAGAGCGGCCTGCTAATGGCCTGAGGCTATTTCTGCAGTAAGGATTGCAATAACAATTGGCTTTGTGGGGGCTTCTGTTTTTCTGCCTCCTTCCTCTGGGCTCCTGTTCCAGCTATTGCCTTTCTAGGACTGCCAACACGGCCAGGACTGCAGAGCTCATGGCCACAGAGGTGCCCTGGGCGGCTGCCTGCCCAGGGACTGAGGCTCCAGGGCTCCGGCCCTAGCCTCTCCCGTACGGGCTGCAGCGACCCGTGGCGATGCCTATGGGGAGAGGTTTCCAGCCGCCTGGATTCTTCTGGTTGAGCAGGGCTGACTCCTGTCTAAATTCATGGACCTGGGGTCAATTCCTGCAGGAGGATCCCAGCTGCTGTGGAAACGGGAGCAGTGAGTGACCCTGAGAGCCCTGGGCAGTGGTGACTCTACCTGCAGCATTCCTGGCCAGGGCTTGCTCAACCTGCTGAGGTTCCCCGCCCTGCTGATACCATCTGGTGCAGAGCTCGGTTATCCCCCGTGGTAGCGTGTCTTCCCTCCATCCTAGCAGGGAAGAACAGACCAAAACACTAACTTATTGTTTCCTGCTCCCATGAACAGGCTAAATTAGATTCATAGAATGCTTAAGGTTGGAAGGGACTTCTAGAGGTCATCTAGTCCAACCCAGTTCTAAAACAAATTGTTTATTTCTTGCTACTCCTGCTGGTATATCTGGAGACCTGGCTCTTGCTGATGGGTATTTCGGGTATCTCGCAGGTCCTGGTCGGATGTTCCTGCATTGTGTTTGCCTTAGGTGGTGGCTCTGTGAGCTGCTACCCAGCCTTCTCTTTTCCTATGCAGTAACTGCACAGCTGATCGCTCCTCCCCAGAAGTAAGACCGAACCCGGAGACGCTGCACGATGGAGATGTTGCAGCTCAGATAAAGCGGAGAAGCCATTATGAGAAATGGCCAGGGGAGGTTTCTGGCCGCTGCAGGTCAGGAGGTTAGATGGTATCAGAGACACGTTTTCCTGAAAGCCTCTGGCTCACCTGGGCGCTGGGAAGAGCCGGCGTTCCATGCGGTGGGAACGTGCTGGAGGCCAAAGCCGCTCCGCTCTCCCTGTGCCGCTCTGGACCTTGCGCTCCAGTGTGACCCGAGAGCGTGAACAAAACTACTGCTGTCCTGAACTGGTGACTAGGCAGACTGAAGAAATGGAAGCATTAAAGATAAAACAGGGACTTTTTTTCAGTCTGTGGATTTAAAGTTAATAGAGAGACTGGAGAGCAACTCTGCAGAGGAGGAGCTGGGCGTCATGGTGGACGACAAGGTGACCAGGAGGCAGCAGTGTGCCCTCGTGGCCAAGAAGGCCAATGGGATCCTGGGATGCATTAAGAAGAGCGTCTCCAGCAGGTCGAGGGAGGGGATCCTGCCCCTCTACTCAGCCCTGGTGAGGCCGCATCTGGAGTATTGTGTCCAGTTCTGGGCTCCACAGTACAAGAGGGATGTGGAGCTGCTGGAGAGAGTCCAGCGCAGGGCTACAAGGATGATCAGGGGCCTGGAACATCTGCCCTACGAGGAGAGGCTGAGGGAGCTGGGCCTGTTCAGCCTGGAGAAGAGAAGGCTGAGAGGGGACCTGAGCAGTGTCTAGAAGTACCTAAAGGGAGGCAGTGAGGAGGACGGTGCTGGCCTCTTTTCAGTGGTGGCCACTGACAGAACTAGAGGTATTGGCCAGAAACTGAAGCACCAAAAGTTCCCCAGGAACTTAAGGAAAAAATTCTTAACAGTGAGGGTGACAGAGCACTGGAACAGGCTGCCCAGAGAGGTTGTGGAGTCTCCTTCTCTGGAGATCGTCAAAACCCGCTTGGACGCAGTCCTGTGCCACGTGCTCTAGGTGACCCTGCGTGTGCAGGGGGTTGGACTAGATGACCTCTAGAGGTCCCTTCCAGCCTCAACCATCCTGTGATTCTATGAACAGGTCCTTCAGAAATGCAGGGTCCTAAAGGCAAGCTGCAGCTCATGACTTCTGAGAATGGACTTGTGCCATTTGGGCTACCTTTGCTTCAAACCATGATGGCCTTTCCAAAAAGAAGATCTGAAACTCAACCAAGTCTCCCATCTGCAAAAAACAAACAGCTGCGGTTTTGCAGATCTGGCTCGAGACTGAGAGTAGATTATCCCAAATTAGGCAGCAGCTTTTGAAAAACTGGGCTGCTTCCCGCTGCATGGCAGCAGAGGCCTTGAGCAAGCAGGGAGATGCCACGAGATGTTGCTTCCTCTTGGCCCACATGTAACCACAGACCAGCACGGTTTCCCACCTTGGGCTGTTGCAATGAACTGAAAATCGACACCGGAGCATCCCAGAGTCAAAGCAGCCTGAGATATTTTGCAGCAGCTGCTGCAATCCCATCTGCTGGGGCATCCTTCCCTGCCCCTGCTTGCTGGAGCCACCTCTCTTGGGTACCAGCAGCACCAGCTTGATCTTCTAAGTGTGTGAGCTTCTCTCTTGCTAAATTATATTGACACTGTATTTCTTTCTTGGTTTCCTCTGATATTTCTTCTTCTATCCCATGGGCAAGGCCATCTTCCTCCTTTCTACAATTTCACTACTGGTAACTCGCTACCACAGGCTCCCCAGCGTGAACCACTGGGGAGGTGGCAAAGCGCACGGTTGCCTCTTCTCTATTTTGGAAAAAAGGAAGCAAAAAAAAAAAAAGAATTACACATCACATCAAAATTTCCAGTGTGCCAGAGATGCACAGTAATGTTATGGTCTCCAGCCAAAGAGGAGGCTGTTAAACTGTAAACAAAACTAAATATTGAATCCCCAAGGTTTTTATAATTGTATAAACTACTTTGTTTTCTTTTACTGATATTTTTCAGGAAATACTATGAAGGCAGAAATGAGTCTTACTGAGTCTCTAATGTGAGTGTTGTGCAAATACATTGCAATTTGTATTGAGAGTTATTAATCTTAGAGTTTATTAACGTTCATTCTCAGGATACAGAACATGACATAAGACATTCTGTAAAACGAAGCAGGTAGATTGGAGCCCACAATGCCTCTAAGGGGGGGAACTCTTTCTCCTTACGCAAACCTGTTCCTGAGGATCATCTTGGGGATGTTTCCTTCCTGAGAGGAGAGGGTGGAGGAGCAAGAGGACCAGGGGCTGCCTGGGGCAGAGGTGCGTTACGGAACTGTCTTGTCCCTCAGCAAAAAACAATGTTTTTTCTTCCCTATGTTCCTTGGAGAACAAACCTTCCCTATGGCAAAAGGCTCCCCCATGAGCAGGTTCCTATGTAGCTTTAGGCTTGTGATACCCTAAGCTAATGAGAAATGGGAGCCCAGCCAAAATCACCAGGTTTGTCTGAAGAGAAGGAACCATCGCGAGATGTTTGACAGTTATGACTGCAGCAGAGTTTGAAGCAGACGTGACGAAGATGATGGCCCTCCTTTCCTGGAGATCTCTGCTGAGACTGAACTAGCCCCTAAGAGCATAAAAGTGACAGAAATGTGAGATGACTGTTGAAACTTGGAGCTCCTGCACTCTAACCTCATGGTGCAGTGTTAGGGAGTTTCTAACTACCTAGAATTACATCCTAATATTTTTCATTGAAACTATTGAAAGGATACCTTTTTTTTGAGTTTTAAGTTCTGCTAAAGCTCGGTGCTCCACGGTCCCTTTGTGATGTTCCCTGGTTTACCACTATGTTGCTACAGAAGTGGCATCACTCCACCTGCAGCAAGGCAGCTGAATTCTTATGTTGAGGGGAGTGAAAACATGGTGCAAAAAATCCTTTTTTTGGAGAGGATGATCCAGTGTACTGACTGGAGTCAAGTGACTGAGTTTGTAAGACAGTTGAAAGCAGAGGCACTCAGAAAATAGGGCTGGGGAGGCCTTGAAAAACTGTCTGATCCCCCTGCTCTAATATAAAATAAGCTCAACTTAAGCCCTTCTTGATGGGTTTTTCTAATTTCCTAATCCTTATCTTTTCTTTCCTTTTTTTTTCTCTCTCTCTCCTTCCCTGAAACTTCCAGTAACAGACACTTGACATGAGGCAGTCTGTTCTGGTGCGTTGCTATATTTACATTTAGTAATTCTCCAAATGTCCAAGTCAAGCTGTCTTTCCACAGCTTCATCCCGTGATTCCTTGTTCTCTCCGGGTGGCTACAGAGAAGTTTATTCCCTTTCCCCTTGTAGCAGCCTTTTATTTATGGCAGGACGGTTATCAGAGCGGTGCAGGAAACGGGGCTGCCGAAAGGGAGCTCGGAGGTCAGCTAGTCCACGGCTGCCTTGCTTCCACCCGGCTCCTCTTCTCTGGATCAACAACCTAATTCTTTTGGTCTTTCCTCGCATTTCCTAGGCTTCCATTAATCCTTGCTGCTAGCAACAGCAATGAAACAAATGAGTTTTTCACGAGGCCTGTCCTAGTAAAGAAGGAGCAGATCCCCCATGCTTGGCGCTGCGGGATGCGGTCGGCCGGGGCGTGTGGCCCGAGCTGCGGTTTGTTCGGTGGAGTCGGGATGAGGATGTGCCGAGCACCTGCAAACCATGAGAGCGGCTGGCGGCACCGTCAGCCGGGCGGCACCGCGGGAGCCCTGGAAGGACTTTGTCCCGCCTTGGTAAATAAAGTGGATTCCAGCAAAGGAAGACTCGGCTCCGGCAGAACGTCTCCTCCCTGCTCATGGAACCTCCAAGATCCCGACCTTCGGCTGGCTGGGTTGACATGTTCAGTATGTGGTGGATTGCATCCTCTTTATCCAGCAGCTCCCTTTCTGAGGATGTTTCAGGTGTAAAACACTCAGAGCACCTTCACCCAGCCCCGGCTGCCCTTCCCTGTCCTCCTGTTTGCAAAGGGAGAAGGTGCCCCCACCACTGCGTGGTTCCCTGACTCAAGGCTGCTCATCTGGAGATAAACAACAACTAATTTGTTGTAGAAAAGGCTTTGAAGGCCAATTGCAACCCCTCTGTATTGCTTTTCCCCTGGCATTCACCCAAGTTCCAGTCAAATGCAGTTTCTATGTGGGAATTCTAGTTTAAAGGCTGGATTTTGAAAGACATCTAAGGTGCAGTGAGAAGCCTTGGAAGATCCCTTATATGTCCCTGGACTCCTAATGCCAAGAAAATGTTAAACATTTGAATAAGTGCTTCCTTTTATCTCAAAAATCTTAAAAACCCCTCTATCTTAAAAATCTGGCACAGCGACTTCTGCAGCCCGGTATCAGCTCCACGCTGCAATCCTCTGTTCACCATCAAACGCAATGAGGCTCTACCAAGAGGGCTCCCGAGGGCACGAACTTTCCCAATCAGTCATAGAAACCTGCTGAAACTGTTAACGAGCTTCCTTGCAACCACCGCAAGGACTGCAGGCCTGAGCCTGTCGCTGTCCCGCTGTGAGGGAATTGTCCCAGCCCTGAGTCACGCGTGGCCAAGAGCGGAGGAGCTGCTGGTGGCTGACTTGAGTTCCTCTGCACTGAAGTTCCTGGGAAAGCTATGAATGGCAACGAGGAAGAAGCAAAAATCCCCAAACTCAAGCTCTAAGTGTTGAGTGTAGCATAGCAAAAATACAAGGGAAGCAAAGAGCCCGAGGGAGGGCCTGGATGGGCATCTCAGTGGTTTCCACGTACCCTTGGGAAGGGTCATCCCTTGAGCCCCAGACTTGTTTGATTTTGCTTTTGGCTCCCAGAGTTTGTGATCAGCAAGTTCCTGATGGGCAGAGACAGAGAGGAAGTTTGTGGATATAAAGAAGTGCTTCAGGGCATGTTAGCCCGGGGCACAGCGGGTGCTTTTGACAGGGAGCGGTCGGTGGCCTCCTCGTGCCTACCCGCGCACCTCCTTGCACCCACGTCAAGGCTGGGCATGAGTCTGCCGCCTTCTGGTTCCATGTGCCAGCCCACACGGTGTCAACCAGCAAGGCCCAGGCTCCCTCCTGCTCCTCGCGCTCTGGTCTCCTCTCCCCCTACTCCTCCGGGATTGAAGGGGACCAGGCGAGCTTGTTGCACCGAGGGTAGCCTTAACTCTTCATGGAGAGTGGGGAAGCTCCACACAGCCTCTTCCTCAGCAGCAGCTCCTTCTGCCCTCTCATGATGCCCGCAGGGATTGAAATCCCAGATACCAGAACATGGATCTTTCCAGGGGAAAAGCCTCAGGAACCGACCCGCCGAGCTCTAGTCCTGGTAGGAACTAGGTGCTCTGCGAGGCCCCCCTGTCCTGGCAGCACCGCTTTGACGGAGCCCAAAGCGCGAGGCCGCAGCCGGGCTGAGGAGAAGCACTAGGTGGAGCCACTCCATTGGGAAAGCGGGCCCGGCCTGCAGAGCCGAGCGCCCTGGCGAGCCCAGGCCGGCTCATGGCCCGGGACCGAGGCCACTGCTGCGCGGGGACAGCGGGTGCCCGCGCCCGGCAGCACCCAGGGCTGGGACGAGGCTGGCACCGGCTGCGTCCCTTGGGGAGCTCGGTGACAGCAGGGCCGTGCACACAGCAGAGAGTCATCTCATCTGCCTCATCTGCGGCCTGGGAGGATGGGGGAGTCGGGATCCGGAGGATGGGGTCACACTATCTCTATAAAATGTTTCTCTTCCCAGAGGAGTTAATTCAGGGCACTCCTGTATCACCCAAGACTCAATGACTTCTTCACTGCCCAGATCATTCTGGGTTTAACACTGGGTTTTAGTGTGGCTTTCAGGGTTAGGGAGTCGCTGCTGAAAATGATGCTGCTGCAGGTGCCTTGCCTGAAAGCACCGTTCCCTGCAGAGATGATGTGCTGGACAACTCTGCACATCCCTACTCCACCCTGAAGCGAAGGAGACCTTTTCTCCCCACGCTTCATCCCACTGTAGCACAGGTATGTTAGATCTTTACTGAGACATCCATCTGTTGTCTTTTTTACCCTCGGCACCAAGCCGATGCTCTCTCGGTGCTGCTCGTGGGCGAGGGAAATGGCCAGCCCTGAAGCGAGCGGGCGGCTCGGTAGAGCTGGCTGCCTCCCCTCGTCTTCGAGTTTGGGGTTTTGTGGCTGTGACGGTGCCAGCCAGGAGCCACCTGTGTGGGGACTTCCCAGGCCTGGGAACTGCCATCCTGCTTCTCCATAAAGGGGCGAATGATCTGTTGTCTCTTCTCAATAATATATATATATATGTTTGGGAGAAAATATATACACATGGAGTTTCAAGGATGGGGTTTGCCTGGTAAGTGCCTGCTACAGGGGCAGTGCCCCTGCCCGGGCTGTTTCCAGTGGATATTTGCAAGCGGGAGCACCCGGAGTGCCCTGGGCTCGGCGAGCGCAGCTCCCCTCTCACGCGCCGCGCGCCGCTGCCAAGAGGCTGCACCTTGCCAAGCGTTTACCGTAACCGCTGGCAGGTAGCCGGGCTTTCAACAAAGACATCTGCGAATCCGCAGGACTGAACTTTCAGGAAAGGAGCCGGGAGGTTTCAGGAAACCCTGCTCCCAGCCGGGGGCTGAGAGTGGCAAATGCGTCTGCGCTGGACGGGGAGCGCACCTGAGTCTGTGGATCCTAGAGAAATGAGCCCCGTTCTCAGGAAACACCCTCCAAATCTGAAGGGAGATGAAGCAGCTGAAGTGCTTTCCCTCTCTGCGGGCCATGGTCCCTCCCGCACCGCGTTCCTGGAGCTTGAGCCGCGGTTCCGCCTCGTTGCCCGCGTCCTGCAGCCTCCTTGGCGGGAGAGCCTTTCCCGCTGCATCCAGGCTGCCTCCTCTCCGCTGCCGCAGAGGCCGCTTTCGCTTTCAGGGCTGGGAAATCACATGCTCGCTGCCTTGCCCGTGAGGTCACTGTTGTCTGAAGAGACCTGGACGCTCGCTGGCTCTGCGCCCTTCTCCCACTGGCAAGAGGCAGCAGCGGGAGCAGCCCGGCCTCCCATCCCGGCACGCACGGGAGAGCCAGGGACCCTTCTGCACTGGCGGAAAAATGTAGGCGTTGATTTTGGTGTTAACCACCTCGGAAGAGGGAGCAGCTGAGAATGGCTGGGGCTTACCATGAAGGTGGAGAATTCCCAGCGTGCCAAGGAGACCCGCTCTGTGCTCCATCTCCAAAGTGGGGAGCTCCCACAAGGGCTGGTAAACGTCAGTGCACCCAGTTCAGAAAGTCACTACTGGACAGTCCTCCCCAGGGCCAGCTGGTGCCAAGATGCCTTGTCAAATGAACCTTTATCTATCTTATTAATACAGCGTTTTATATTTAATAGTCAGACATAGGAACTGGGGCTGCCATCCATCTCTCCTACTTCGTTTTTTTTCCCTAACACGTTTGAGATGTAAAAAGGCAGCAGGGAGTCGCTGGCCCTGCTGCTGCTCTGCTCCTCCCTGCCCCAGCCTGGGCCGCCGCAGCACCTGCAACCTCAGCCGCCGCCGAGGAGTGCGGAGGAGCCGAACTGCCCCTGCCTGCGCCCACCGACACAGTTTGAGCTCAGAACACACCCGGCTCAGCAGACCTTGGCGACGCTGCAGCTGATCCTTGGGGTTGTTTTCTAAATATCTTGTGCAGCCCTTCGATGAAGCAGGCACAGAGAGCTGCGGGCCGTGGCGAACACGCGCCATTCCCAATGATGCGGCTCGGCCTCGGCTGCCGCGCAGGCTCCTTGCTCCAGAGCGCGCGTGTGGCAGAGGAGGGAATGAGTGTCCTGTGGGTGGGAAGGGATGAACTAAGCTTCATGTTCTCCTCAAACCTGCTTTTCTTTAGGAAGACACTGGTTTTCTTTTAGAAGTGACATTTTAAAACAGAGCATTGATGTTAAAAAAGAGGAATGTATTTCTCATATTCACGGGGTAATAGCTGCTGTCTAATACAAATCGCTGCTGTTATCTATAATAATTCTTTGATCAGTGCAGACATGTCTAAGCCTGCATGTATGGAAAGCAGAGTCAGGCTCTGAGCTAAACTTGGCAGTGCAAGAGCTGTTCCCCATGGTGTCTGTTGCAAGAGCATCTTGGGATGTACTTGATGAATAGGGCTCTTTTTGCATCTGGTATTGTATGAGTCAAAACAAAGAGTTTGTCTCCAAGTCAAATAATTTACAGTGTAACTTGACACAAGACAGGAATATGATATAACGATGTTTGTCTTTTGCTGCGAGTCCCTGTTGTGGCAAGATCTGTTTGTTTTCATGCAGGGATTAACGGGGGAGATGGTCAAGCCTGAGCTTAGACACTCGAGTTTGACTTCAGGGCTGAGGGAGAACTTGCTCCTCCTGGCTGTTGGTGCTTGTTACGCCTTTATTTGTTAAAACGGAGAGCCCTCTAAAATCAGAATCTGCGTATGGAGACTACAACTGAGTCACTGCATAACCGTTTCTTAGTTAAACAACTAAATATAGAGTCACTTTAGTGTGCTAGGTTTACATCCCTTCAAACACTACCAAGGGCTGGATGGAAAATGTGAAGTTATGGTGACCTCCTAGCTCAAACCTGTGCAAACCCAGCTCACAGCAGGAATGAACCGAAGACCAAGGTAGCAACCAAGCTTTGCCCAGAGGACTGCACCGAGAAAGCCTGAGTTCCTTCCCTGAGACTGAAGCAGTTTAATCAGCAACGGTATTTTTGCTGTATTCACCCTTTTTTCAAATATTAGTATTGGAAAGCAGACTCCCAGAGAATGCAGCACACTAACAATGACTGTCTAGGACTGATCGATTGGTAACAGTCTGGGCTGACTTTTTAATAAGTGCCCAACAAATTCGGGCAGCCTCAAGATGACAGATGGCCTCGGGGGAAATGCTTTTAAAGCAAACAGAAGAAAACCCCGAGGAAGAGAGGTTGGTCTAATTAGAGGTATACGGATTTGGCACAACAGAAACAGTGCGGGAACGGGTTGGTGTAGTCCTAGGACTTGAGCTCCGATATTGTGTTCAGTGCAGAGCGTGTGTTTGTTTGTGTGGAGACTCGGCAGGCTGGTCAATGGGTTTCTTGTTTGTCAACCCCATGGATGTTTTGTGGCTGTTGCTAGGGGATTCCTCGAGTGAATAGCGCAGCCGGGAACACGAGCGCCCCGGCCCTGCGCGCCGCAGCGCCCGGCACCAGCGAGGGCTCCGCCGGTGAAAGCGCAGGGCTTGGCTGCTGGCGCGGGCAGGAACGCTGCAGTTTCAGCCCCGTGCTGCTCTCGGCGTGCACGCCTAGCGCCGCGCTTCCCTGGAAAAACTGACGGCTGTGGGAGCAGCGCTGGGGAGCCGGCTGGCAGCGGGCGGCTCTGGGTCTCCGCAGCAGCTCCGGCCGGCTCCCCTCCTGCTCCGGTTCCCCTCCTGCTCCGGTTCCCCTCCTGCTCCGGCTCCCCTCCTGCTCCAGCGCCGCTCCGTGACTCACGGCGCGCGGGGCGGCCGAGCCGGACTCGAGTCCGCGCTGCCTCTTCCCTGGGCGCAGGCTGCTCCGCTGGAGCTCCCGGCTGAGCCGCAGCAGCGGGAGGCACCGTGGGGAGGCACCAGCCGCAGCCCCGTCCTGCTGCCCGGAGCAAGGAGCTCGTCTCCACAGCGAGCCCCGGAGCAGGTCGCGCCAGGGACGGCTGCTGCTGGCCGTGGCACCCGGCAGCTCCGAGCTCTCCTTGCACCCGTGCACGGATTCGAGGATGCGCTGCAGGGTACCTCCATCCCACAGCATTCCTTTGTCATTTTGCAACACACTGATACATAATTACGTTTAAAACGTTCCATGCATTTTTTTCTGTAAGATTAATACCAAATGTCCAATTGCATTTTTTAGCCATTTAAATTTACTAAGTTTTTAAAAAGCTGAGATAATTTGATTAACAATTCTAGTCCCTGCCACTTTTGCTTTATCAAAATTAATATCACAAGCAAAGCTTCAGCCCAATGTTTCTGTTGGAATTGCCTTCAGGGAGGAAAGTGCTTTTCTGGAGGAAACACCATCCGCGTAGAGAGCCATTTAGCAGCACTGCCGTGACCCACCCCTTGTTCTGTCTAATGAGGTTTCTGCCCAAGTGCTGCATCAGGACTGCCACGGCCGGGCGGGCAGCAGAGGGTCACAGCACTGTCTGCTTGCTCTTGCCAAGCAATTTAAGGAAGCCCCATTCACCAACACAAGCAAAAGGAGCCTCACAGAGAGCAAAAACAAATTATCCACACAGTGAAATGGTGCCTGTCTGTCCTCATTCTGTAAAGGGCTCTGCATTAGGAGTGGAGAAGCTCTTGGCTTTGCCAGGTCCTAATACCTGTGGGTTGCCTGACTACAATAAACCCATTGATCTGTATATAAATATTTAGTTGGTGACACCTCCTTTACCCACTCTGATCCGGCTGTCAACCCTGGCCCAGGAAATCCTTTCCCTTTTCAGGGATTTCATTTCAAGGGAACTATATCTTGTACCAGAGGTGACCGTGGACAAGGGATGAGACAAGGATCTCGGCACCTTGTGTCATGGCCAGCTCTGGGCCCCGGTTACTCACCCTGCAGCGGTGCCCGCTCAGCCCTGGGGACACGTCTCTCCTGCTGGATTTTATGCAATGCCGTTGGCACAAGGGACACGTCACACTGGGCACCTCCTACCAAGATTTTCCTTGTCCTGGAAAGCTTAACATCAAAGGAATCACAAAGAAGGAAATGAAGTTCTTGGATAGGTGAGGGTTATTTTATTTCATGGGTAGGGTTTTCATGGAAACTACAGGGCTGAAAGAATGCCAGGAAGTAGGACATAGATCAACGGAGTTGTCCAGAAGAAGATGGAGACAGTGCAGGTGGCATTGAACTGAAAGGAGCTACATGGGAGAATGGAGACAACCAGGAAAGGGAGAGAATATCCAGGCTAAAACTGAGTGGAGAACAGGTGTCTCTCACCGGATTGTGCCTGACATCCATTGTTTTTCTGCCTGTTTTCTGTTTCTTGGTAGCTTTTCCCACCAGC
The DNA here is from genome assembly GCF_059628265.1 of Tinamus guttatus. NCBI lineage: Eukaryota > Metazoa > Chordata > Aves > Tinamiformes > Tinamidae > Tinamus > Tinamus guttatus. Next base: position 1,501,754 of record NW_028289266.1, on the reverse strand, counting down.
TAACACATCTTCTCCAATACGAGGAAATGAGCAATAACAAAGTGACTGTGCAGAACTCTAATTTGTACCAGAGCGGTGCAGAGAGGAGCTAGCAAACCTCCCACGCAGGTGGGTGACAGAGGGCTTTGATCACAGCCTGATACACGAGCACGGGGCGGAGGACCAACACAGAGTAGCCAAGGAAACGGAGCAGCCGAGGAAACAGACCCGCCAGCAGGCGCCGAGCGGCAGAGGAGGGGACACCGGGAGCCCCGCGACGCTGCACGCGAGGACGGCCGCGCTCGCCCAGCCCTCTGCAAGACGCGGCCGGGAGTTGCGACACAGCGGGGAGCAGCTGCTGGTTTTTAATTCAGACCATCTGAATGCCTGGAAGAGGAGAGAGCTTATCGACCGCTCCGGATTTCTAAGGTTTAAGTGGAGGCCAGGGCTGGGATGACACAGGACATTCCACAAGGGAGGCCGCAGAGCAGCACCCGACAGCTGAGGGTGCGCGGGGACTCGCCGCCCGAGCCCACGCTCCCCGCTTTCCTCCCTGCTCTCCCGCTCGGCACGGGAAGCGGCTCTGCTTGTTGGGGTGACCTGCTGAGCGCTGGGGGGTGATTCTGAGCCCCTCAGCCGTGCAGAAAGTTGCAGCAGCTCAGAAAGTGGGACAGGATAAAACACTCAGCAGTGGCAGCAGGAATCCTCAATGCCCCAAGCACCTGCTCTGAGGTAGGGGAAGGACAGTTCTTAACAGGACTCCATGTTCTAGCCCTCATCAGCAACGATGCAGCAGTGAAACAGGAGTTTGGGTTCAGGCAGTAGCTAAAAAGAGATAAAGACGGTGGCTAAAAAGAAATAAAAACGGTGCTTTCAAACATGAGGAGCATCGCCAGGGAACGCTGGAAGCTGAGCTACCAGGCCCTTGGGCTGGGTGCAAGACGAGGTCCACGGATCCTTTTTTCCAGGAGGAACGCCCACGACAAGCCGCGTGCTGTCTGGCCGCGGCGTGCCCTCGTCGGGAGGCCCAGCGGGGCGAGGGCGGCCCCCGGCCTTCGCAGGAACGCCGCAGCCTGGCCGCGGATTGTGCAACGCCGACTTCCGGGGATCGCAGCGTGCCCGAGGATTTACGGCCTTGCGCAACTCGTGAAATTACAGCGGGACGGAACCAGCCGAGCCAAGAACAAAGTCCTCTTCTCCACAAGCTTCGCGAGTACCAACTTCGACACCTCCTGCCACGGCAACACTTCGAATCTGGTGTCTGTGTTTGCTGCTAAGGACAGGCAGCTTCTCCATTATTGATCTCTTCACATCAATAAAGACGTGTCTAGAAGCTGGTCTAAAATCCAGCACATTTTTTTTCTCCTGAAAACAGTAACATCTGGCATGTTGTAAGACTTAGGTGAGAGGCATCTCTGCTTCTGATGCAATCTTTAGTCCCTTAGAGGTGATTTTCAGAGAGCTGAGTAGAGGTAATTGTTAAGCCTCCATAAAAAAAGAAAATTAAATACTCATGAATTCAAGAGAAGTCCCGTAAGAAAAAGAATGCTCAAATTCCTTTGAACTGAGCAGCTAAAAAAATCCCTGAAGATCCAAAATCAGATGTTGTTTTTAATAATTTTGGCTTTATCTCTTCAGTGCTCATTTCCTCTTTTTACATGCTAGCATTAGTGGCCCTGCAGAACCTGCTGGAGATTCAGCTTCTAAAAGCTGGTCTGTGAAGCACGTGAAATCCTCAGATAACCCCTGCAGCAGAGAGGAAAAGAAAAAAAAAAAGGAGGAAAAAAAAATTCAATGTTTACTCGATACTCCAAACCATAAATGAATAAATGATAACTATCCCTGGTTCTACTCCTTTGTGCAGCCTATTCGGATTGAGAGCTCATTTGAACAGGACACACAGCTGTTAAAATGCTGACATGTGTTTCCTCATGATAGAGCAGCGCCAAAAGCAGAACTTGTTCGGAAAGACAAGCAGTTTGATCATATTTTGGCAGAGATAAGAGGAAGCCGTATACAAGCACATTCCCTGCAGGGGCCAAACTGATTAATTGGAACTGCTTGGTATTCAAAAGAGCTGATGAAAAACTTTTGAAAGCTATTGAGGCAGTTTCTTATTTTTCAGGACACAGGCCATGATTACACCGTTCAGCTGAGGGGAACAACGTCAGGGTCATGTAACTGAGATCAGAATCGGGCTCATTCTACAAAGGTCTCATTTGATTTATTTACATTTTATTTACATGTCTCCTACCGCAGCACATTTCCAACTTCAACATTAGTTTTTGTGGACTTTTTCCTCCAGGTTCTTGTAAGACCAGAGAAAGTCTCGTGCCAACATTATGTAACCCATAGCTGTGGAAATCCTGGGTTCGGTTTCTGTACGAGGTGCAACGCTGTGGGAGTGAACACGGGGCTAACGCTGCTCCCGCTCCAGGCAGGGTTGGATACATGGCTTACTTGGGGGATGCACACAGGAAAGATTTAAAAAAATCGTCTGTTTTAATACAGTTTATTTTAAAAAAGTCTGGCAGCCCAGGTGCCTTCATCTCTTTCTCGATAAAAAAAAGGGATATTATAGATGCAATTCCCACTAATGTGTATTAAAAATGTTTATAAAGTGTATTGCATCAGGACGTGGACACTTCGGTCTGTCTGCACAGAGCCGACAGTTTAGGAGTTTCTAGTACACACACACAATATATCAAGAATGAGAGCAAAGCTGCATCATCTCTGTATCATACTGAAGCTGAGAAGCTAAGAAATTTGTCAAGGATCATAAATCAGTAGGAGAATGGGCAATTAAAGCAAACTACCCTCAATGCCTCTTTTATTTTGGGCAGGAAAATGCTCTGAGATCCTTTCACAAGAGTGCTTTGCAGGCATATAAAGCACTGATATTCCTAAGACAAAGTCTCCAGCTAAATTCTACTCGGAGAGCTCCAAGAAGCCACGAGTGAGTTGCTCTCTATAGAGGTGCCCTGATCCTGGATGCATTTCTGCCCTCACTTGCGCTGCAGCAACCGTCCCGCGCACGCGGGCTGCAGCGAGAGCCCCTGCGGCACCAGAGGTGGCTTCCCAGCCCTCTTCACTCAAAGACAGCGAAAGGGTTAAGGCCTGGAGCATGCAGGCTACAAGGCAAGCCCTGCCTTGCGTGTGGGAGTAAATGTCATATCCCACTGCACAGCGTATTTATAGCACAGCACTATTCGGGAAGTGAAACTTTTCAATGGAGAGGTTTTCACAACCAGTGGCTTCAGGTTTGAGTTCTAGCGAGCACAACAGCTGAGCACCCTGTTTTAGAGATCCCCACTCTTCATTTGGCTCTGAATGATAAAACGAAACAAGCAGGGTCACAATCCGGGGACCCATTATGAAAAGGCTTGGGTTTCTTCCAGCCAAAAGGCAGCCCGTTTGAGTCCTGCAGCTGACCCATCAATCTCGCGAGCCGCAGCAGGAGCACGTCCTGCTTCGTCACGCTGGACCACGCTACCTGCTGGAGGAGCTCTTCCCTCGCGCGAGGCTCCGAGGAGCAGCCTGCGGCACACGCATGTGGCCCTGGGGGACGCACGTCCCTCCGCGACCGGGCGCACCCAGCATCCCCCAGCACCTCAAATCACTCCACGCAGCCCGTGCCGTGGGTCTCCCCATGGCCGAGCACTCAATGTAACACCATGCAAGGGGGGGACCCTCAACTAACAACTACCCCTGGAAAGGTGACTGTGCCCCGATGCGCAAGGCAGTGACAGGCTCGCACCTCCCGTGCTGTGAGCTCAGCAGTGCCCACAGCAAGGGCTGGGCCTAAACTTCGAGACACCGGATTAGGATGGGAAAGCAAAGACCACAGCAGCAAAAAGCTGGGAGTAGTGGTGTGAACTGGTAAGGGGGGTTAAGTGGTCAGCATCTGCCACAGCAACTTAAGCTGGGCTGGAAGAACAACACTGGATACGAGAGGCAAGATTGTAGGGGCTCTAAATCCCCAGCTCTAGATCTTCACCAAAGCCGTCGTTGCTCAAGGCTTGCCCTGGTTCAAATCCTTATATAACTCACTGTTTGGAACATGCTGCTGTTGACTCACAACGTGCAGTAAGCCCAAAAACTTGGGACGCAGTTCCAAAATAAAAGCTGCTTTTGAGCAGTGGTCTCACCATAACCAGGCTAGAAAGGAACAGGAAGACCTTCTGTGAAATGCTGCTCTTGGAGCTTGAACTATAAGCACAGCACATATTCCAAGAAGGAGGTCTTGACCTTATTGGGTCATCCAAAGGGAGAGCTATGCAGATTTTGTAGCAATTATTAACACATCCATTAGCATGAATCCTCTCAAACTAGCTAGAAACACCCTGTAATGCTACACAAGTCAGGACCGCAGCTGTATTTGCATTCACTCCATATGTCCTCACCCCACTAACTACTTGTGGGTTTTACAGCCGCAATAGAAACCTGAGCTTGGTTGTACTTGTCCGTCCAATTACAAAGGACGGAGCAGAGGTCCCCGAGCCAGCGCCCATCCCCAGTCTTGCTTTTACCAGCTGGGTCGTTTCTGCCTCGCTGGGTTGGCCACGTTCTTCTCACCCTGCTCCAAACACACTTTTCCTGCCGCAGAGGTGTCAGAAGATCAGCACACGTTGGTGTTATTTCCTACTAGCTTAATAGGATTCTTTACATCTTCGAGCTATCGCTGTATGTAATGAAGCCACTTGCAGCAGATATTATTACATAATTTACACACTGTGCTTTGAAGACACTCTTTACAGGTCCAAGTGACCAACTTCTTTACCAGTAAGTTGATGGAGACCGCTGATTCATTGCACATAACTTCACCACAAGAGGAAAGCAGGGTAATTCTGGATTTCAGTGCCAAACTCAGGCTTGTAACAAGTTCCACATGTGCTTCTCAAATCCCTCAACCCTCTGTACTTCCTTTCTGCCCTCTTCAGATAGCAGCTGCAGAATGTACCTCGCATGAAAAGTGTGGTGTGGTCAGAAGTCACAAAATGAGCATTAAGATTCATTATGTTTTGTAAGAAGCACTGCTTGATGTTCTTCCCATTGTACTAAAAGTGTCAAATATATGAGCTACAGCCAAGTATTGGAGAAGCCTATGGAATAATCTTGACTAGAACATACCATGTGTGATACTGACCTACTCGTTTTCAAACACTGCTGGTTTTCCTCTGTAACAAGGTGAATTATTTTTCAGCACTGCATACTCCTAGCATCTTACAGGATAACCTGCATCTGTATTAATCCAGTATATACTAAGGCAAGGGATTTGGGATCCTCCTGCTGCAATTTCAAGGCTGCTCAGAGCAGCATCGCAGTGGATGTCACACAAAGCCCATCTGCCACAACCATGAGCCATCCTGCTGCAAGGGGCACAGCATTTTACATGTGGCAAGAAGAGCCCAGATCCAAGGGGACTAAGGAAACACAACAAAACCCAATTTCCACCTTTCTTGAGAGCTCTGAAATTTTCTTATTTTCCATTTTCCTCACTCCCTCAGGCAAGGGATGTAAACTACCTCAAAGTCACGCTCAACTTTTATGTGGCAGCAGAGAATAATGCTAAAATCAAAATTTGGAAAGAGAACTGTCACTTAAGAGGAAAAAACATCAGGCTGAATCAGGAAAAACTCTCGAGATCATCACTAAATCACACTACTCAAAAACATCTCCACAACAGCACTGCAAACACTGCCAGTCACCTTGGCTGTGACTGAGGATGGAGGTGACTCATCCATGTCGCTTCCATGGTCTCCATGCCTCCCCCCAAAGCCCTGGAATGGGAAAGGAAGAAAGTTAATAGGTTCCGTGGGAGTAAGGGTTGAGGTCACAGCTTCTTAAGCCACGAGTAATAGGACCGTTTAGTCCCACCAAATCTCAGAAAAAAAAAAAAAAGTGTTTAGACACAGCACAACCATAGCAACTCTACGCTTCCCAAAGCAACACCTTTCTCCAATATATCTGCACAGGTAGATCATTCCTCTTAGGTTTTCTGTTTTTGAAGAAGGAAAACAAAAAGACAGCCCTTTGGTCTTAGGCCAACCACCTCACACAAGCGTGGCAACAACAGAGCGGCCGCAGAGACCCAGGGGGAGCGTTACCAGCCGCCACCCCCGGGCGCGCTGTCACCCTCCTCCCCCAAGGCGCCTTTGGGAGGCGGCCAGGAGCGCTGCGCGGCCCAGCGTGGGCGGGAAACCGAGCGCTTAACGGGAGATACACGGGGGAAAAGGCCCCCGGGCGAGGCGAGCGCCGGCAACCGCGGCGCTGTGGAGCGGCCCGAGCCGCCCGCGCGTTACCTCAGCAGCGCCTGGACGGGAGCGCCGCGCCCGGCCGCCCCGCGCTCGCCCCGCGCACGCGCACCCCGCCCCGGCCCCCGGCCCGCGCCTGCGCACTGGGCGCCAGCCGCGCCGCTGCCCCGGGGGCCTCGCGCGCAGGCGCGGGGGGGCAGCGGGGAGGGCTTGCAGGAAGCCCCGCCCGCTTCTGGGAAAGCGGCACCGCCCCCGGGCGCGCGGGGCGGGGAGGCGGGGCCGCGCGGCGCCCATTGGCCGAGCGGCGCCGGGGGGCGGGGCCGCCGCCGGGCTGCGCCTGTCAGTGCGCGCGGCGCCACCGAGGAGGCCTGAGGGGCCGCGCCGCATTGGGCCGGGCCGAGCCGAGCCGAGCGGGGCCGAACCGAACCGAACCGAGTCGGGCCGAACCGAGCCGAGCCGAAACGAGCCGAGCAGAAACGAGCCGAAGCCCCGAGCGGTAGGTGCGGCCGCGGGGGAGCCGCACGGCGGGGCGGGAGGCGGCGTGGAGCGGCCGGTGCCGGCGGCGCCGCTCCCCGCGGCGGCCCTGGGCGCGCGCTGAGGGGCCGTGAGCCCGCGGCGCCGCCCGCGGCCCCGACACGGCTGCTCCTGCCTCCAGGCACCAGGCTCGGCTTTTTGCCCCCTCATGATTTAGCTTTTCCCCCTTGCTGCTGCCGCGGGCGCAGTTTCACGCTCCCTTCGCCGCCGGCCGGCAGAGGAGCAGGTTTAAGATCCCTTCACCCAAACACGAGTGAATAAGATCGGAAGTTCGGTTAAACTGCCGCCCCGCTCGCCGCGCGCGGCCCTGCGCTTTGACAAAACCCCTTTTTTCTTTTCCTCTTCTGGCAAAAAGGTTAAAACGCTTCTCTGCTGATTAATAAGTCGCTGCTGTGGTCGATCTCAGATGCTTCCTGTCTGCTGCAGCAGTCGCGTTAGAAACGTGTCCGGGCCCGGCGTGTGTCCCAGGCGGCAGCCTGAAACTCGTGGCCATAAACAACGCTCGAATTTCTTCCTAGAGCGCCTTTTTGGACCCGTTTTCTGCAGCGGGGTTTGCAGCTTCCTGGCTGTGACACCAGTGAGGAGGGGAACCGAAGCCGGGCCTCAGACACGCGTCTGTCGCGCGCCGCTTTATTGCGTTTTAACAAAGTTAGAGTCTGTGGCTGGCCCTGCCGCTAGATTCCTCGGGAATGAGTCATTTGCTATTAACTATTAAATTTTAACTGTTAGGAGAGACGGCATCTCGGGATAGTCTGCTGTGGAGAAGGGCTATCCTGGACACGTGTGTAACAGCCCCAGATTGGGAGGGTTTGCGGGGCCTGACCCAACTATGCTGGAGTTAATGAACTTTGGAAGGAGGATCGGGATGAGTAGCGACAGTAAGAGGGATGTGCCCACTAATTAGTACCCTAATGGCAAGCAGGAGAATGGGGTGTCCCTTGAGCCTTCGAAGGCAACTTGTGAAGCTGTTGGCAGATATTGCTCTGATTTGCTGGTGGAGATGGAATGAGAAAGGTTGGGAAGAGTGAAGGTCTCCCAGGCTCCAAGAAGTGCATCTGGCCCTGAGTGGAAGAGACCTGGATTAGGGAAGGATCTGGAGATGCTGTGGAAGGGAGATCCACAGGATGCCCTGGTGGGGCAAGGAGGAGAGGCCTAGACATGGGGGGACTTAAATCTGTAGTCTTTTTTAATTATGTTTTAATAGCATCAACTTGCTAAGCCCTGGAGAACATGGAACAGTGTGGACCTGAAACATGGCTCTTAGATGCTGCTGTTAAAGTGGGAGTTTCTCTGATATTGCTCAATGGAGGCAGAGAAGTTGGTCTTTTTTCACATCTCTCACATAAAATCGTACTAATTGAGTTCTGCAAGATGGAGAATCAATTAAGCTTATGTAGAAATGCTCCTATCCATACCGGATATACAAGAACTCCTGTTTTTGCCTGGCGTTTTGACACTGCTGCTTTCTGGTTACTTTTTGTGGTGTTTTTGATAAACGTGAACTGAAAATCTCCAGCCGTATAACAGCGTTGGTAAGAACTGGTGAAAGCTCCGTCTCCTACCTGCGCCAAATTGATTTCAGTGAGCACTTGCGGTTCGTGTCGGAAGTTGTCCATTTAAGTGCTTATATCTTGAGGAAATAGCTTCTCTCCGCAAATGGGCCTGAAAAGTCAGGATGTTTTTAAGCTGTGTCCTCAAAGCTTGTGTATAAACAGCAAAGTTGGATTTGAAAAGAGAACTTTGTCAGCATCAAGTTTTAGACTGATGCTTTCTGTAATAGTTGTTCATAGAGCAGCCTGGAGAAATTAGCTGTCCTGAGTGACTTGAGATGCGGTGACATTTATGAACTTGGGGGAAACGGCGTCTTTCGTGTCCTTGCTCAAGGACATGCCCCAGCATGAAAAGATTGGGCTAGGGGCGAGTTGTACCCACGTTTACACAGCAGGAAATATTTGGGTACTTTGGGAAATACAGGTACTGGTTCAATCCAATCAAATACTTTTCTACAGAGTCTGTATCCAAGCTACTGCAATATATTAACGTCTGGCAACCGAAAGGATAGTTGAAGCTTATTATCCTGGTGTTTATAGTAAGCAACATAAATGGCTGAAACGGGATTTTGAAGTATTTGCTGTCAAACCACTTGAAAGGATATGTTTGCATATTTATTATCACTTATAACCCAGCTCGCTCATGACCGTGATCCTGATAGTGAAACCCTTCAAACCGTGAGTCCTGCTGGGGTTTAGGCAGAAGCTACTGCTGATCTTCAGGTCAACCTTCACATCGAGAGCACAAGAGAGACCAAGAGGCACCAGCCAAGATGCCCCTTGTGCTGACACATGGGTATCAGTGGCAAAGACTGTGCATGTTGTGGATGAAAACCAGTGATCTGACTCCCCAGTATTATTATCAGCCAGGCACTCTGTTTATTTTGCTTGTGGACCTCGTAGCTATCTGGTTTTCTCCCAAATTTCTAGCAGCATTCCGTATGTTTTAAGGTAGGGCTGTGTATTGTATTGTGTACTATAGCTTTTTTTTTTCTTCTTTTTCTTTTCTGCTCCCTTCTGAGGCAAATTGAAACTTCTTTCTTGCTGACTGTACCGAGCTTGTTTAAATAACAACCTCATAGCCATGCGACAATAATACGCCTTAAACTGACACGGCTGAAAACGGAACCTTCTGAATTTCAGTTCCATCAGAAACGTGGGCAGGGACGATCAGCTACGCTCCCCAGGCAGAGGGAGACAAGAGGAGAAGTCCTGAACAAATGGAAGAAGCTCCTCGGGCTTGAAAGAGCACCGTGAATATTTCTACTTCCTGGGCACTAGATGTTTAGTGTAATTCATTTTTTGTCGTGTGTTGTTGATAAGATTGTCTTTCTTTAGCTGGTACTCAAGACGGATTCTCAAATATTCTGGAATACCTCCTGACAGAGCTACAGTTGTCAGAAACTGAAGATCCCTAGAGGTTGAGCATCATTTTTTGGGCCGAGGCTCCAGGTTACAGTGATGGATGAATTCCTGCTCTTGGCCACTATCACTTTTTTTTGCAGTGGGCAGTAAAGCAACATTGCTAAAATTTTACTTAGATGTTCCAATAAACCAATAGCAGCTGCAAAAGCGAGGGCTGACCTAAGCTGATGCGTTGTGCATTGAACTCTTCTCAATAAGGAAGTGGGAAACCTCACTGAGACAACATGATTTTTTTTTCTCAAACTAAATGTCAATGTGAAACTGCTACTGAACATTAGCACTCAAACCAGGAGAAGAAATCTCCATGCTTTGAAGCCGATATATGAAGTCTTTTGTGTATTTTAAAGCTCTTACCCAAGTCTTTTTTTGTCTTTGTTAAGCAAAATACAGGGCTGCTCCGCAAAATGTGGCTTAAAATTCTCCAAAGGGCAGCTTGGCAGGGGAGATGGGACAGAGCGGAGCGCGCGGGGCCGCGTGCCGTGATGCTCTGCGGAGCAGGGAGGTGTTTGCCGCTCTTGTCTGGCTGCTGTGAGCAAAGTGACCCTGAGTCACAAGGAAACGTTCCTGCAAGGTGCCAGGCAGTGGAAGCGGCCAGCGTTGGGATGGAGGATCCGCCGAGGCCGGAGCCTGGCTTGTCTGAAGGTGGGAGAGGGAGAGGATTTTCAAGGGAGCGCTGAGCACGAGGGTGTCCCTTGTCCCCGCGAGGCTCGAGCGGCCCCTTCGCTCTGGCCCGGCCCGGGCGCCCTTGTCCTCCCCGGACAAGCAACGTGGCCGTTCCTCGAGGAAGGAGCAGCGCTGCCGGCGGCCCCGCAACGCGCGCGATGCTGCGCCCGGCTCTCAGGCTGTAAAAACGCTCTTTCTGTTTTACGGCAGCGAGAGCTAACACAGAGCTAGATGTGAGTGTGAGATCGTGGCGAAGATAAGGGGCAAGGAGTCTTCCGTGCTGGAGGAGCTTGCAAAGGCCCTGTGTGGGCTAGGGATGCAGTTTGCCTCTGTCTGCAGCGTTCCCTGGCTTTCTCTTCCCTCGCTGTACACAGGGCCGTGCTGGTTTTGAGGAAGGAGGAAAATTGGGAATACTGAAATCGAGACTTACAGTTGAACCCAAGTGACTTGGTCAAGGGAAAGGAATTTTTCAAAAACAAAGGAGCAGTTCTGGGGAAGAAGCAGTGACCCTCCAGCTCCATAACCTGTGGCTCCTGGTGTTACCTTATAACGTGCGTCTGTCTGTGGAAACGCTCGTCCTGGTGGCAGAGAGGCCCTCGAGGCCGCCGCTCCAGCCTGTCTCCCGTGGGGTAAATCCTCTCCTCACGGATCTTGCTGTGGACCTCAGATATCCAGGCGGTGTTCCCAAGGCTTCCTTTATCAAAAAGCTTCCTTTTACCAAAAGCTTTGTCAAAAAATAGCTGCGTGCAGTATGAGTGGGACTTGCGATCACCTCCCCAAAGGGGCCGTGCGGTGAGGCTAGTTCAGGGTGCAGTATGGCCCGCAGGAAATGTTACAGCTCCATAACTCCTTAAAAGCTCGGGCTTTTAGGAATCACAGCTTCTCCCCTAATTCGCTTTGCATAGTGTGAAACAGTTGGGTTTCTGACTCTCCCATGGAGCTGAAAATGATGTGGAAACCGTTAAACCGGGCCGGGCTCGTCGGCTCGGGGCCTACGCAGCCTCCTTAGGCCTGAGTCACCCATTAAGCCGGCTGCTCCGCGCTGGGGGACGTTGCTTTCACCAGAACTATCCCTGATTTGTTTCCACTTGGCAAGTGAAGCACCTACTTTGTTGGCTTCCATCTCGGTGATGTTTCTGGGTTGCTCTTTTCCATTCCAGACTCGCGGTTCTGTCTCTCTGCTCTCTCTGTCTTTTAATTGAAGCCGGGGGCGCCTGGCAGAATCCGGCGCTGCTGGAGAGGGGAGCAGCTCTGCCCTGCAGGCCTGCAAGGTGAGGAGACACAGAGTTAATGCAAATCGGGAGAGAGTGAGGACAAAAATAGCTCCGAACTTGTCAGCTTGGTCACTGGTGGCTTGGGTTAGTCATCTGGCAGGCTGCCTCTGTGCTGCTCCCAGGGATTATTTTACAGCGCTGAGATTTGACACAGTTTCTGGCGAGCGGAGGCCGGGGGCGCCGGGGCCGCTCCTCCCGCCGCGGCGCTGGGTTTTGCCGCTCGCTGTGCCCGGGACGCCTCCTGCCTACCTGCCAGCTCGCTGGGTGACTCCCTGCAGATCGCCCGGCTCCCTGCCCTCGGCTCCAGCCTTCCCTTCCCCTTTCCTTGGTGGCGCCGAGCACCCATTGCTGCCTGTTCTGGAGCTTTCCCCGTTGAGCTTTGTGTTGCTGGGCTTGTTGCCCCTGGGAAACAGATTAAAAAAAAAAAGAAAGAAAAAGAGTGGAATAAAAGCCAATCTCTGCTGCAGATGCAGCCCCTGAGGCCCACGGGACTGGCCCTGGTGACAGTTTCGTGGCCTGGTGCTTCGTGGCTGCCGTCCGGGCGGCGCTCGGCTCCCGGGGCCGGCGGCGCTTGGCGCTCCCTCGGGGCCGTGGTTAACGATGGAAACGTTCGGGTTCAGCCATCGCTTGAACCGTGCAAGGGCCATGGAGCGGGGAACCCACCGTGAGGGCTGATCCTGGCTGAGAGGAGAACAGCCGCGTCCTGCCTCTCCCGGAGCGCAGGGCTCCTGCGGTTCCACACCGGTGGGTTTGTAGGGAACACTTAACTCCACACATTGCTGATGCCCCACAATACCCCCTTATCCTGCCTTGCTTCCAGACTTCCTTAGTCCTTCTCCCTCTGCATCCTCATTTCCCTTCCACCTTTCCCTGTGTTGCCAGCTGGCCAAGGCTTGGTGTGTGCTGGGGCTTGTCTGGAGCTCCATTTGCACCAGCTGGTCGGGCTGGTTGACTTGCCAGCCACTGCCAAGCGGAGGGGAGAGGACGTGGCTTTGACCTTCCTCTTCTTCCAGCACCATCACAGCCCTCTTCTGAACACCGACTTTAACGTGATTAACATTAACCTGATACACAGGCTTCTTTTTAGTGGCCTGAGGGTTTCAAAAGCTATTGGCAAGCAAGGGGCAGGGAGGGTGCGCGGGAGGAGATGCGCACGGGCAGGCGGGTTGCCCAGCCCTGCTTCACTGGAAGGAAGAGTGAGAAATGGATTTGAGGGGATCTGAGCCCAAGCAATAAAAAATTAGCAGCATTTTGTGAATATTTAGGTGGTTTGTGCCATAAGGGCACAGGATGATTTCCCCTAGGTGCACAGAGAAATGCAGCCAATGGATCTGATCTCTCATGTCTCCTCTTTGTGTGAATGTTCTTCTTGTTTAAGAAGAGTTCCCTCTTCTGTGTTATTCCATATGTATCAAAGCTAAGGGAATATAATAAGAAATGCATTTTGCATTGAAACCTAAGTAGTCTCATGCTTTAGTACTGAGAATAACATTGATTGTTCACCTCTTCTGTTGTCTCAGTCAGGGATGGTGAGCTGGCAATCCTGGCTTCATACTTAGTTTCTTCATCAGAGCTTGGGTAGGACCTTGATTTGGCTTAAGTTAGTTTGTAACTGATACCTTCAGCTGCCGTCTTGCTCATGAGATTGAAGCCACTCCTGCCTGTGAAGTAAGTGTTGTATTGTAACAAGTGGTCTTTTTGTTCTTACTCAGTGCCTCTCTGAACCTGTGAAATGGCAGTGATGGGAATTACATGCCAAGGAGCTCCTGATCCAAACGTGAAGCACAAGAAGGAGCTCACGGCGACAAAGGGGCTGAACGAGACCGCGAGTGAAAAGCAGAGCAGTGTCTGCAAAGTGGAAGATTCGAAGAAGGTCACCTTTCACAGTCCTTGGAAAATCCTGAATGATGTAATCACCAAAGGAACAGCAAAAGAAGAAACAGAAGGCGGCTCTGCATCGATTTCTATAATTGCCCAAGCAGAATGTAAGTAGCAGGGCGGGTTGCTCTTCATTGAGAAAAAGGAATGTGTAACACGGTGTGCGATTTCACTCACTTTGAGCTCCTGGAGAGCTGAGCTGAATTCTATTTGTAAGCCCAAGTGGGCTGGAATTGGTGACACATCCCAGTCTCTATTTAGGCAGCTCATGAGATCTCTTAATAATGTGGCAGCATCTACTGAATAAAGCAGAAATAACAGCCATATGGCCATTGCAGCTTGCTTTGCTGACTAGAAACGTGTCCCACCAGATCATCTATTTTTGACTGACTGCTGAAAGGTGTTAATAAAACAGCTTTTGGGTGGGAAAGAGCTGGAGGCATCAAGGGATCACAGTGCTGGAAGGTGTCTAATGCTGGGGGTGGAAGAACGTACCGCCGGGCACAGCGTGACCGTGCGTGGTGATCTATGCGCCTGGATCTCTGCGTGGTTCAGGAGGGCAGTAGAGGTGCTTCCCAAGCCAGTTCTTACCAAGATGTGTCCTGTTTTCTTCACACAGGTGAAAACAGTCAAGAGTTCAGCCCTACGTTATCAGAGAGATCCTTCATTGCTCATAGTAAGCGCTACAGGTAGGAGGTCTCTTAATATGAGTACGCAGCATCCCTGTTCTCTGCACTGACTTGTTTCAAATCACGCTGGCTCTCTGTACATGCAACCCTTTTTTCCAGAACTCCTCCTCTTTAACGAAGCTCTTGCTAAGGATGTGTCTTTTCCCAAGAATCTTCCTCAAAACCTTTTTGTATTAGAAAGAAATGAAAGTGCACACCACTTGCATGTGTCTCATTACCAATGCCTGCTAATTTACTAACCCTTGTAATCTGCCTGGGTATTTAGGTTGGCGGATTTGTTTCAAAACGAAGGCCAAGAGATCTGTTTTATGTGAGGTTCGTGGGCTTGAAGCAGAAAGATGCAAGGGGCAGTTTTTGGTCTTCTCTAGCTGAAATTGGGAAATAGAATAAGATGCTGCCTCATCTGTGACAGATTTCAGACACTGAATCTGGCCTTGTGGGGTTTGACATTGCCCACTAACGTTATAACACTGCCCCATGAACCAACTGCAGAGAAGCAGAGTGGGGTGGTTCTTAGGGGCTATATGTGGAATGCACAGCAGGTATACGTTCAGGGTCAAGGCAATATGGCAATGCCCACCCGACCCAGAGCTCTGCCTGCTGGATCTGGTAAGCATTTAACAGTGCCCCAAGGCAGCTGAGAGCGAGGGAGGCAGCTGAGCTGGCTGTGAGCTGTGGCACTGCTCGATAACGGCAGGTAACTGTTGCATGGATCAACGCAACAATTATAGTTTCTTCATTTCAAGATCAATTTTCCTGTTTCCTTGCAAAAACCCAGCTGTCAAGATCATATTGAATAACTGCTGGCAAATATTCTTCTTTAGAGATTCACCTATTTGCATAGGCCCCCACATATTCTTCTGGCCAGCGCTGCTTTATAAATGTATGATTTCCTAGAAGAGGGATTGTAGCATTATAAGAATTGAGCTCTACATGCCAGCGATTTTTGACCGTTTCAAGCTGTTTAATTTCAGTTCCCTTAGTCACCCTTTTCCCTTGCACAGATTAAACATCTTCAAATAGAGAAGATGTTTATATTATAAGTGCTTTTGTTATTTTTAACAAAACTTTTAAATAGATTTTATTTATATTTAACCTCTGTATTCCCTAAAATTCACAGACAAATGTTGTCTCAAAGCAACCTGGAAGCATTCAGTGCTTTTCACGGTTTACTCTGCCCTCTAGTCCTGCTGTTCCTTGAAGAATTTGTGAATGCTGTACAAATCGATACTTTGTGCTCTTTTTCTTTTCCTCCTCTCCTCTGTTTCTGTTTTAAAATGATTCTGCTTGGGTGTCAAAATCTAATTTGTTGCGTTTTAGAAGGTAAGAAGTTATCTTTCAGTTCTCTATTCTTAAAATCTCCAAAGATGTTATTGCTAATTCTCATGCCTGTTCTGTTGGTAATAATTGTTAAGTAACTGTTGCTAATAATTGAAAGCATGTTTTTTACCATCAGATTTAAAAGACTTCATGACTTTATGCTCTTTTATTTTTTCGGTAGCCGGTCAGACAGCCTTGATCAAATCCCTAACAATGTGGCCCACGCAAGGGAGGGGAAGATGGCACCTACCTGTTGGAGAGGGAGGCATCGTGGTAAAAACAGAAAGAAACGGCATAAAAAAAGATCCAAGCTGAAAATACAAACAGTGGCTGCTGGCAGACGTGGTCCCAGGACTCCAGAACAAGAAAGCTGCACCCCCATTCCAGTCCAGGTGTGGGTCGGTTTTAGATACTCCTTTTAGATACTCCTGCTACAATTCTTGGTTGAATTTTGGGTGGCTTTGCTGAGGTCCCTGCTCAGTTGTCCTGTTTTGTTTCCTAGGAGGATGAAGCACACCAAAGTACTCTCTACAGAAACAATTTTTGGGTTTCAGAACTTGGCAAGGATTTGGCCTATGATCCGCTGCTGTTTGAGAAACCCGGGAAACTTCTGTCCGCTGGCAAACTCCCTTCCCCAAGGAGCCAGTACAAAACAGAACTGCAAAGGCTGATCAGCCCTGTTCAGTGCCTTAGTCATGTTTGGAAACGTCACTATCCGAAGGACAGTGTTCCGCAGCCTGAAACGCTTCACCCTTTCCCGTACAACATAATACCTCCTCATTTCCCACCCCTGGAGAGTCCTCTCCATGCCATGAAACTCAAAGCACTGGGAACATACTGCCCCGGTGACTTCAACTATCCAGACAGTGAGCATCGCTTATCTAGCCTAAACTTAGAATGCAGTTTCCCCAGATGTGTCAACCAGTCCATGAGAACCAGTTCGGACAAGATTTCTGTGGAAGAATACTTGGTAGACGCCTTGAAGGGGAGCGTGAGTTTCGGTGAACCGCAGAATTTAGCCAGCCTAGCCAAGACGTGGAGAGGAGGCGGTCTGGACCTGAAGGAACCATCCCAAAAAGCAGAGGAGAACGAAGGCGTGCTCCTGAACGAGGTGATCTTCCAACCCTGCCCTCGGTGCTGCGCTAGGCAGAGATCAGGAGAGGGAATCTGCCTCCATGTACTGGCTTCTGTAGCACAACTGCCATTTCTGAAGGGTTTTTAATGATGTAGCTAGAGCCCAGCACTTTTTAGAAGGGCATAAAACCCTGTCTTGGTGCTCCAACTGGTTTACTCATTCACAAAATATGCCTGGCTTATTTAAAAATTTATGAGAAGCATCTCTGTTGGTGGTCAGTCTTCCAAAATGCCCTCTCTGTTGGTCTGTGAAAGAATCCAGACCATTCAGGTGGACAGGCTGCAATATTTGATTGATTATAAGATGACTTGGACACTAACACCAACAGTAAAAGGCACCTGTAACCTGTAAATCCCAAAGGTGCAAAGAGCATGTCTGCCATCTCTACCAATAAACCAAAATTTACCCTGCCCCTTGACAGAGGCAGGAGTTTGATGCCTGTAAATCCTCCTGATTCATCTCTCCTAACTGCAGCCCTTTGCCAGCCTCCCTAAACCCCTCTTATAGGATTTCACAGTCAATGACAACCCTATCACATTGTCAGTGCAGTTCAGGATGTGCCTTATCTGCCTGTACACATCTACACTGAGACCCAAGGCACAATTCTTCTCCATATATCCTATGGAAGGATCTAGCTCCCACGTAGAGATCTACATTTAGTTGGATGTATCTTATGTGCATAGGATTTCACTTCGTAACGATATCCTCCGTGTGAAGGAAGGGGTCTGGAGCTCCAAGCTGCCCTTTTTTAGGACATAGGGGTGCAGTTGTTTAGACCAACCAGCACATGCAGAAATCTGGCAGGTCATCCCATTTCCTCCCACCTCAAGCCAGTGACAGAAGCAATATTGCACTGGGAGAGGCTGTGGTACCATTGAGCTTTTCTGAATATTTTATCCTCTGCGTATGTTTTTCCATGCTTGTTTCATCTCATTTTCTGATTTTCAACCCCCAGAAACTGAAGCCAGTGGATTATGAGTACAGAGAAGAGGTTCACTGGACAAAGTGTCACGGTTCTCTGGGCATTGGCTCTTTTGGAGAAGTATACAAAATAGAGGACAAGCAGACAGGATTTCAGTGTGCTGCCAAAAAGGTAATCTAGGTGTAAGAAACCGGGGGGATTGTTTGAGGCAAGAAAGCAGAAATAGAGTCTTATCATTCCAGAAAATAATGCTGCTGTGGTTATGCTCAGGGCAAATTTTCAGGTGATGGCATGGAGAGAAGAAGCAGATAGACCCACTGTGCACACAGGTTCTGAGCAGTAAGAAATAGGTTCATTTGACCTTCAGAGAACAGTACAGGGCATTTGGCTTTTCTGTGCCGAGACAGACTAGAAGAGTGGAGATTTCAGAAAGATTGTAAGAGCATTCTTAGTAGGGGTGGGAAAAAAGGTCCTGCAGTTTTCTGCTTATGTAAATATTCCCATCTTTAAAAACATCCATTATAAATGATGACATTGCAAGTGTTTCTCTGCTGAAAAGTGAGTAAAATAGGAAAAGCTAAAGTGATGAGTAAAAACGCATAAAGGAGAGAGTTTTCTCCTGCTCAGTGAGCATCCTCGACGACACCGGCACATTGTAATGAGGTGATTGTGCTAGAAGTTTGCCAAGAGCTTGTATTTCTCCAGAAGCTGCCATAATAACCCACTGTTTGCCAAGATACATCATCGTCATACGATGTGTGACACACACGGATATAACTCGCATGGAGGTATTTATTTGTAGGCCTTAGGGGTGAAGGCAGAGTGATAACCCAAGGAGGTGATGAGAATGTGAGCTCTTCTGCTTGCCCTTAACACTTGAATAGTTTCATCAGCTCCACCAAACTGATAGGTTTCTCACATTAATAGAAAACTTTGAAAAGTGTGTGGGAAGTGTTTGTCTTGAACGAAAATGTTGTATGCGAAAATTGGAAGTTGTGATTTTTTTTTAATTAAAAATATTCACTTTCTCTCATTTACATTACTCTCAACTTGATGCATTGCCTAATGGAAAGATGTAAGTAGCAAGACCGAGCCATCTTGTCCATGTTTTTTAAATCATTTCATTTGTGAGCTGTATAGAAAAGACTTTTAACATCTAGAAAGTTATTTTTTATCCTGCATCCTCGCATTTTAGATGTAGAACTTCATGGTAACATGACAGTGTTGTTCTCTGACAGTATGAAACTACTGAGTTAATTATCCACGGTGCCAATACACAGTCTCAGGGGAAATAAATGTGAAAAGTGGGGATTTTCAGCAATAAGAGGTGGATTAGCGCTGAGAGAAAGTAGATGCCGGTTAGGAGAAGCATTAGTCTTTCAAAATGGCAGTTAACGTCTTTCCTAACTCCTAGAAGATTTCAAAGGCTACTTCTGTAGATAAGAAATATGTTTTCTCAGATCACACTTTTAACTAGTGAGTCCTAACATGCAAACTGAACACGTAAACCGTAATATATTTCATTCTACATCAGCAACTGTCTGGAATTACTGCTGCCCGCCCTTCCTAGACGGGGACTACCTGATCTTCTTCCACCCTGCCTGGTGTTGCAAGCACCTGCCCTCCCAATTCTTGAGATCAAAGCAAACTACCTCTAACTGCATTGCTGACAGTGGAGAAACATGATACAGTCTTTTCCCACCAGCATCTTAATGACTCATGTTTTCCTCTGGTCTTTAGCAAATTCTTGTTTTATTTTCTTTGGCCAAACTTAGTGAATAGAGTCTTTCTTAAATCACTCTTTCTGTGCAGCCTGACTACCACCTAAAAAGGTGATAGTGCAGATCACTGCCTGGGGTCATATTTCATATTCCCTCCTGTTTCGGAGGAGCTGCGTGTTTCCAAGCACTGCTCTATCCCTGGACTTTTCCCTTTTGCACCTCATGAAAACAGAATGCCTAAACCATCAATAACGTCCTCTTAACTGGGACAGAAGTGACCTTAAAAAGATTAAAAACGAAAAATAAAACCAAAAGATACCCTACATTCAACCGTGAGTGAGACGGGTTGGAACCTGGCATCATTTTTGGCTCTCAGACTGAGGATTAATGTCCCCCTTCCTCCTTGCTCAGTCTGAGTGTTCCCACTTGCTGCTACCCGCATTTATTTGGGGCAGTGGAGGTGATGTGGGGGCCTGTGACACTGGGCTGAGCAGGACACTGAGCTCAGTCCTGGGGAGGGACATGGTGCTGAGAATCTGTCACCATGTGTTGAGTGCCGCTTCTTTGTTTCTCCAGGTACAAGTTGAACACTTCCGTGCAGAGGAGTTGACAACATGTGCTGCAATAACGAGTCCTAAAGTTGTCCCCTTGTATGGAGCAGTGAAGGAAGGGCCTTGGGTGACGATCTTCATGAAGCTCATGGAGGGTGAGAAAGGAGCAGTCCCAGTGGAAGCCACTGTAGTTGTCAAATGCAATGGACTCTGGTCTCCTCTTCCTCTTGCCCCAGTTTTAAATCTTTTAGCCCTTTGGTGTATCCAGGCTGTTCCTAGTGTTAATTCCTCAGTGGGGTGGCGTAGGTATGTATTACACCCGCTGCTGTTTAGACATGATTGTTTCTGAGAGGAGTAATTTCTCCTCTTCCCCCTCTCCCCAGTTCAAGATAAATCTCTCTTGGACACCAGCTACAAATTCTCCCTAAAGCACACAGCTGATGCTCAGTTTTCGCTTGAAGATACAGGGGTGTATTTACACGGTACCTATAAAGCCCACTGTGCTGTAACAGGGAATGCAGTGTGAGCAAACCTAGACACATCCTTTGCCTGAGGCATTTTTTCCCCAGCCAGGACCATGGAAAGCAAAGCCTTGGAAGGCTCATCTGAGTGCAGTCTAGAAGTGCTTCATCTGGTCACAGAGAAGTTGCTTTTGGTACTAAGCAAAGCTGTTAAACCGATGCTAAGCAAAAGGCTGCCTGAAAGAGGCTGGTTTCCATGGGCAGTAAAAAGGTGGGGATTATAAAGAGGGAACAGGCCCATGCATGGAAGATAAAGACTGCCAGACCTGGCAGTTCTTGTTGCTCCAGACAAAATGAGAACTGTTGATGTTGCTGAGAGGTGTTTACAGGCTAACATGAACTCTCTGGATTTTCTTCTAGGTGGCTCCCTGGGCCAGCTGATTAAACAGAGCGGCTGCCTGCCCGAGGACAGAGCTCTCAGTTATCTGGGCCAGGCTTTGGAGGGCCTGGAGTATCTTCACGCTCAAAACATTCTTCACGGGGATGTAAAAGGTAGAATACTGCTTAACATATATTGTTATTTCTTCCCTTTTTCTTAAAAAGGAGCAAACTGCTTGGAGATAAAGAGTTAGGTAGCAGCAGAAAGGTTATACTAGCTATTCTGCTCTGCGATTCAGATTGAGTTTAACTTCATTTTAAACAGATGGACATATAATATTTGTCACCTCGTTCTCTCTCTCATCCAGTGGGTCTGAGAGGCTGTTTGCCTCTCCCCTGGGCTAGAGGAATCCCCAGAGCAGATAACTGGTAGGGCACAAGTCAGGATAGCTCTAGCTGTGTAGTTGCTAAAGCCAGTGGTGCTCGATAAGTTTAGTGGCTCTTAGTTTGCCCTCAGCAAAGGCTGTAGCTCTCTGGCCTTTGGATGTTTTTTTCCTTATGAGTGACTACAATACACAGATACTAATTTAAAACCTCTTTTTAAAGCGGACAATGTGCTCTTATCTGATGATGGAAGCAGGGCTCTTCTCTGTGACTTTGGACACTCTGCTCACCTTCATGCAGACGGCTTGGGGAAGTGCCTGCTCACGGGTAAGATTTGTGTGCTGTGATCCTGGAGATCTTTGTGGTTCTGTTCCTCTAGGACATTTATGCCTGGCTAATTTGCAGGCAGTTGTGTTTCCAGACTTATGTTGCTCATAGTGTTGCATTCATCGATGTAGCCCACTACCAGCTAAAATTCATTTAGGATTGGAACTTGGTCCTTATCTCTGTCCAGAAGGTGGCTGTTTTCTGTAAAATCACATCAGCAGTGCTCCAGTCAGTGTTTTGTTCCTGCAAGAGATCACATCCACACTTCTGGGATGGCACTGACTTGGAGATGTAGCCTCGGGACAGCTGAGAGGAGCATGTGACACTACTTTTTGGGTTAAGCTGGCTTTTGTGTCACTTTTTCTGAAAAAAGCAATAAGGCTTCCTAGCAGTTGCAGGGGAACAGTTCTCTCTTTTCCATTCAGTGATTATCTTTTGATTTTACCATCGTGATTTTAGGGAACTATGTACCTGGCACGGAGACTCACATGGCTCCAGAGGTGGTGATGGGGAAGCGCTGCGACTCCAAAGTGGATGTCTGGAGCAGCTGCTGTATGATGCTGCACATGCTCAATGGGTGCCACCCGTGGACCCAATACTACAACCACCCACTCTGTCTAAAGGTAAGTGACCCAAAATAGCTCCAGTACAAGGCACTTAAGCTGGGAAAACCTAATTTTACCAGCCAGACAGTCACTTCAGGAAGGCTGTCGGAGAGCCAGCTGGGCTAGGGCTTTTTTCCCCTCCTCCTTTATCCTGCTCATGACTTGAGCGTGACGTTATAGCCATTTAGTAATAAAATTACTACTCAGGTCTTTGATTCTGTACCTAACAGATGTCTCATTTAATGCCATAATTTCAGTTGGAAACTCTCAGGATGGGAAGAACCTTTCTGAAAACAAACGAAGCCTCTCTGCTTTAACCTCTTTCACTTCCTGTTTGTCACACAGATAGCTAAGGAGCCGCCTCCTCTGAGGGAAATTCCGCCTTCCTGCAACCCTCTCACTGCTGAGATTATTAAAATGGGCCTGGAGAAAGAGCCTGTGCAAAGAGCGTCTGCGTCTGAACTGAAAACCAAGGCCACGGTCGCACTCGAAGAAGGTAAAAGCGTCCTCCCTGAAAGGTGCCTACCCACACTGGTAGAGCAGGCAGTCACCAGCTATGTCTGAATAGTCCTGGGGAGGATATCAGTGTGTCTAAGGTGTGACCATGGCCTGGGCTCGTGCAGAGCTGAAATATTTTCTGCATCTATTGAGCTAAAGTCTTGAATTCAGCAAAACTGGAAGAAAAAAAAAAAAGCTTATTTAATCCCTGACTGTAACTCCTGTTTGCGGTCAAAGCCTTCCCTCTGGCACTCTTCAAATTTATTTCAGCATAATCCTGCTGAAAGGCTCTACAGTATAGCAAGAACTTGCAGACATGATTTGTCTTCTTTTGGTGACCTGGTGTTTTGCAGTTAGATGCAACTCAGAACCTCACATTTGCTGCCGAACGTGACTTTTGCTTGTTTTTTTCTGTATGCTAATGCTTGTCTCCTTTCTGTTATTGCAGTGGGAGGCGTGACAAGCCCCTGGAAAGGCGAATACAGAGAGCCCAGACATGTGGCTTTAAACAAAGAAAACAATCAACAGGCCTCCCTGTCCCCCACAGTGAGCCCAGTTTCTGAGACTGATTCTGACCCGAAATTGTCAGGGAAAGTTTCTTGTGCAAGCCCAGAGGTACCACCCCCATCGCTGGAGCAAACAGAGGAGGTCGAGGGAACCCCTTGGAACCTGTGCAAGGAGTTACCTGGGATCTGGGATCCTCCCCCTCTCTCTTCTTTGGCTCCTCTACCCCTGAAGAGCTGCAGTCATGCAGAGAGAGTAACAACCATCTCAGAACAAGAGCTTCAGCAGCTAGAAATAGGTGAGCAAAACGGAAAAGGAATTCAACTTTTCAATTGGAAATATCATAAAAATGCAGTTGCTCTCTTTTGCCTTCTGGCCAGTTATTTCTCTAGGTTAATATAGAGATAAGCCTGTCAGATGGGAGATATCAAGCAAAGCAGCTAAGTTGAGATCAGTCTGCAAATGTTTTGTCGTGGATTTTGGAAAACCCATATCCCCCTACCAAGGAATTGGGGTAGCAGCAGCTGTAAAAGTTCAGTGTGAAAATCACTAAAGTTCTCATCCAGTTCCACTACCAGAGAACATCTCAGACTTTCATTTTTTTTACCCCATACTTTCTTGTCTTCATAAATAAATAGGAAAAAGTTCTCTTGAGGTGTAACAATTGCCACAGAATTGAGGAATGATTACCAGCATTTTAGGGGTGCCTGGGGTCCTTGTCAGGTCTGTATATTCTCAGTGCCAGTTACTGCAGGAGTTGAATGGTTAAGTTTATCTTTTCCTGGGTATGATGCAGATGGATCTAGACGGAAGACTGGAGTGATAGGCAAGAAACGGGAACTTCCGGGTGCTCCTCCTGTCCCCGAGTTGCTGCAAGTTGTTGCACAAATCCTGTCGCTTCGGGCTCCGTTTCCCTATTTTCACAATGGCAACAATAGCCTCTACTTACCAGGAATTGTGTGTCAGGTATTTTACAGACACTAATGTCAGCGTAGATTGGATAATGCTGAGAAAACTTCAGGTATTACTTGCAGTAAACTGACATGAGAGCAGCAAGCATGAAAGGAATCACTGCAAATATCTTCCTTGTCTCCTTTTTGCTGTAGAACTGTTCCTGAACAGCCTGTCACAGCCTTACTCACTGGAGGAGCAGGAACAAATGCTTTCGTGCCTCAGTATTGACAGCCCTTTTGTGTCGGATGCCAGTGAGAAGGTGAATATAAACAGACACGAATGTTGTTCCTGCGGGTCGGGAGGGTGGCAGGGTAACCACCCCCGCGACGTTGGCAGCTCCAGCCATGGGACATCTGGAGCTTCTCAGATCTGCAGTTGCTTTCTGATGCCCGGTTTGCTGGAGAGCGCTGCGGAAGGAGTTTGTTGTTCCAGAGCAAGAGGATATTTAGGGTTTTAGTTGCTCCTTAGTTTGACATCCACCATGGATGCGCTTCTGGTTGCTCTCGTGCGCTGTGCTCTCACAGCAGACATCCAGCTCGTGGATCTGGAAACCCCCCGGCCTTGCCCGTGCCCAGGCAGAAACAAGGAGCAGAAGGATCAGTGGTGGCACAGGTCCCTGCTGAGCTGGACCTGGTGCCTGTGCAACCGTGGAGCAATTCCTGGCAGTGGCCACGGAGGAGCTGCTTAGGGAAAGAGCAGCAGGATAGGGCAGAAACACGGACTCTCCTCTTGGACATCCTCTGCCAGCCTATGGGTCTGTCCTTGGTGGACTTACCTTAAACCTTTCATACTTCCGACCTAGCAGCGCGTTTCTTCCATACTAAGTGTAATTAATTTTGTTTGCCTTAACCCTGGTGTTTATAAACTAGACAATATCGCTGCGAAATAGCAAATGGGCCATGCTGAATGAGGGAAGACTGTAATTTGACTGGAAACCCTTCAGTCAGGGTTTTTGAAGTCACAGAGTGCTCAGTTGTGTAACCTGTCACCTATGAGAGTCATTCAGCACTGTGCTCATCTTTTCCTGTTCCTCTTCTGAGCCTTGTGACACCTCCAGGCCTCTCGGATGCTTTCGGCTTTCCCAACTAGTACAGCAGTTTCGAGCCCCTGGTTGTTTATGTCAAGTTAACTGTGGTTTTTTGTTTCTTTGTTTTCCCTTTTTTGTTATTTCTGTTTTTGTTGTTTGTTTTGTTTTATTTTCCCTGGGTGTTTTATCTGTCACTTACCGACATTAGACATTTTTTCTGCTGCTTTGCTCTCCTGCTGCTCAGTATGACGAACCCCCCGCCTTTCTCCTCCCTTCAGCTCTTCAGTCAGTTCTTGATTTGACTATTGCAAATAGCTTTTTACATCTGCAAACTGTTGCATTCCTATTCATCCCCTTTTATAGATGGCAGGCAAATGCTGAATAATTTAAATCCCAATCTATATCCCTGTGGATTGCTACTGTTTTCTTCCTGGGGTCGGTCCCATTTATTACCTCCGGTAAATGCATTTTCTTTAGGAGCCTTTGGCAAATTTGTTCTTACTTCTGCAGAACTCCCTGAAGGCTTCTCAGAGCTTGAGGGACACCATGAGCTCTGGGATTCATTCCTGGAACAGCCAGACAGATGGACAGAGTTTCAGTTGGAACAACCTGCTGAATCGCAGTCGGCATACGGACACTCCCAGCTATTTCAACGGTGAGTCTGTCCTTCCAAGCCGGGCGTTAATGGCCAGCTACAGCCTCTCAAGAAAAAGCAGGTCTGGGATATGGAGTCTGGGAGCTCTTCTTCCCCCTCAGTTACTTTGTCAGATATAGACCCTGCTAAGAGCCCTCGGGCTGTCAAGGTGCCAAGTCTGCCCAGCTGTACATGGTGGAAGGCACTCAAGCCCGTGTAATGTAGTGAGAGCTGGAGAAGCTGCTGAATGCAGAGTGATGCAGCTTTATGCCTTGCCTGGTGCAGAAGTATATCCTTTATAATAATAAGCTTCAGCAGAGTAGTCTTAAGGGCATGTTTCACTAATCAATATGTCTCTTCAGCTGCTTCCTTGCTAAATCCAGCTCTGCTTGTTGTCTTCAGCAAGCCTCTGTGCTCAGCCAAGGAATACATGCATGAAATGCTTGCAAAAAAAAACCCCAAAACCAGTTCTTCTGATGCCTGTGTCTTGCTAATCATTTTTTTTCTGTGCTGGACTGTGAATTAATTCTTCTTGCAGCAGAAATTAATGACTTCTCTGGCACATTTCAGGAGTGAAAATCCAGATTCAGTTGCTAAGCGGAGAAAATCTACACATCAGGGATTTCCACAGGACAAAGGTGGGAGACATTGCCACTGGGATAAGCAGCCAGGTGAGGCACAAAGCTGAGCACTGCTTGACTCTTGCACTTTGGGTCTGTGAAGAAATTTCTTCTGCAATGCAGCCTTGCAATGCCTTAAAGCCAGCGATCGATTCCATTCAGAGACACTAATGGCACAGTTAGTAACTTGACTTCAATTCTGTTGTCATGAGTGTAGTACCAGAAAATATTTCTGAATCATGATCCAGTGCCTTTTGTCATAGGGACCATAGTTGTCCCATAAAAACCCTTCTCTGTAACGAAAGAGATTCTTTCCCCTGTCCCTAAGGAAAAGCAAATAATTACACGACTTTTCCTCTGGAGCAGTGATGGCAGCAAAAGAAAAGCGCTTGGCTTGGGCCATGGTGCTGCTGTCCCGTTAGGCTGGATGGACGTTGGCGACGCAGCGTGGGCCTGGGCAGCTCCTCAGAGAAACTGCCCGTGTTTGTGGCACCAAGACTTGGGCGGGTGTAAAACGGGGCGATCCTCGTCCAGAGGTTGCAGAAGTCCCGAATGCGTCTGGGTGCTGCTGGTTCTCTTTGCAAATCTCATTCTCCTGGAGGTCATGAAGCAAACTCGCCAGTCCCCAGAGAATCCACAGTGCCCAAACACAGCAGTGCCAGTGGCTGAAACCCTGGGTGCTGCTGGATGCTACTCCAGTTCCTGAGAGTTTTTTATTGGGGAAAGCTGCGTGTTTGACGAGCACGAGCGCCTCTCGCCTGGGGCTCCTCGTGGCTCGGGAGCTATTTGCCAGGCTTGCTTTTTGCTGGGGGATGTCCTGCTGGGTGCTGCAGGCCGCTGAAGTGTCCCTGAGCTCTGTCTGCTCTGCTCCACAGATCCCAGTCCCCGCGTTCAGCCTGGTGACCAAGGAGGGCCACCCCGTTCACTACGACATGGAGGTGCCGGACTCGGGCATCGAGCTGCAGTGCACGCTCGCCCCCGACTGCGGCCTCAGCTGGACGTGGAGAGTCAAGCACGGGCACCTGGAGAACAGGCCATGAGGGCGGCTCTGCCTCGGAGGTTTTCACCTTGTTGAAATAAGGAATTGCAAAAGCTTCCGACCGCCTCTGCCGTCAAGCACCACGTGCGGTTGCTGGTGTTTTGCGCTGAAGTAGGATAGCGGTTCAGCAGCTCACTGCTCCAGGGCCTCACTTCTTGTCTGTCCTGATCCGGTTCCCAGACACGTCCTGAGTGCCGAAGTTCCTCAGACCAGCGGGAATGGTTTGGCTTGCGTCTGAGTGTTAGACTGAGCTTGAAAATGGCAGGTAGAAAATCCCTGCTTTGCAGGGGGCTGCGGTTGTGCTTCCCAGGAGAGCACAGGGCTTGGATGGGGACACTCGCTGCTCAGCCTCTGAGGGGAGGCCAGGAGCGAGCGGCCTCGCTGGGCAGAGGAGGTTGAGCATCTTCAGCGCAGCCGTTTGGGCAAGGGGAGCTGGCTGGCTGCCTCGGAGGAGAGGCCAAGTGTTCTGCAGGCTTTGGTGGCAGCAGCTCTACCTGCAGCCTTTTGCATGGGGAAAGCTGAAAGCAGCAGCCAGCCGGGTTCTTGGTTTCACCTCCCACCCTTCCCCGCAGATGCTTCCGTCTTGCATCAGAAAAGAGCTTTGTTCCCAGAAAGAGCTTTGCTTGCAGCTCACCCGCGCGTCTCCTCCCGCCTCCCTCGCTGCTGCTGCTGCCGACAGAGGGAGCAAAACGCTCTCCAGGACGGGTAAGAGCGGAGGGTTGTGGTGGTTGCTGGAACGGTTGGAGCAGAAGGATTGTGCAGGCTCCTTCCTCCTCTTTGCACTGCTCCTGCTGACCTGCTGCAGCTTCGCTCCGTCCATCCCGCTGCCCCTGGAGGGAGGCGGGACAGGAGCTCTCCACGCTTAGACACGGTCTGAATGTTGCTGCTGCATTAAAAAAGAATCCATGGAAAAGAAACGTCATTCCCAGCTCTGGATGCGGCCAGCCGGCGCCTCTGCTGAAGAGGGGTCCCTGCAGGCTGGGCCGGAGGGCAGGCGCCCCGCTGCGTCCCTGGCGTCCCTGGCACGGGGACGTCCCCTTGTGTCCTGGCGTGGTGAATGAGCTGCCCACACAGCTGGCTTCAGCTTTGCTGAATTGTACACTGATTTTAGCACTGTTTTATGCTGCTTTGGAGTGTGCTGAGTTTGCAACCGCCGGCGGGCGAGCGTTGCCAGCCCCGCTGCGACCCAGTGTGGACGCGGGGGAGGCCCGAGCTCTGCACGTGCCCGGGCAGGGCGGCGCTGGGCCTTGGTGACGGCGTCGCTGCGGCGGCCGCGCGGCCACGTGCTGCAGCTCCTGCAGAAAGCAGCAGCCACCGCGCGAGGGCTCTTCACACCCCAAGCAGAGAACTGGCTCCCGAGAAGCACCATGGGCCCTGCTGTGTCTGCAGCTTCCAGGAGTGAAGTTCAACGATGAAATAGCTGGGAAAAAAACCATACTTCGGGCCTCCCGTTTTGAGTAGAGGACTCGAGTTTTGCTACGCACCCGATGTCCTTTCCCTTGGTCTCCAGAACATTGGCCCTTTCCTGCCATCCGAGCCGGTGGCACCAGAACACTGAAGCTGGGATGCAAGAGGAGAGAGTTGCTCGTGAAGGAACCTGTCACCACTGTGTAGTTTTTATAGCACTTTTTGTTCTAAAGCACTTAAGACGTTGTCCAACGCGGGCACTGCTGCCAGCCGGCACGCAGCCACGTCGAGGGGCCTTTTCATAAGCGGTGGCCACGTTGCCTGCATCTCCTCCAGGAGGGAGCAGGAAGGCCGGCACAGCCTCTTTGGGATTAGGCACTTCCCATGCCCCGCAGCTTCCTCCGAGGATGAGGACGAGGAGAACTGCTTGGTGGTTCTTAAGAAACCAGGGAGGAAAGAAGCGTCTGTTCCCGCCCCGAGGCCGCGGCTCGCGGCTTTCCTGCGGCCTCCGAGCGCTGCCGGCCCCGGCGGGCCGCGGGGGCCCTGCCGCAGCAGGACGAGCGGGACGAGCCCCGCGATCCGCGATGGCCCCCGGCGGGACGCAGACGATTTTATTCTCCTGGACTCTCACGCCAGCATTAGCCGCTCTCTCCAGCCTGTTTGGTTCATCCGAAAAACTAAAGAAACCCTGTTTTGCTGCCTTTTCCGATGAGAAAGCGAGGCTGCAAATTCCCATCTTTTATGGCAGGGGGGATGAATGGGCTACGGTGGCAGCTGTCCCTGTTGGATGGGAAAGATGCTTTAACTGATACCACAAACCCTGGTGCTTTTGTGCTCCCTGAAATGTGGTTCTGCTCGCGGAAGCATCTCCAAGGTTTTAATGTTTTCTTTCCATCTATCAGCTTGGGATCTCCTTGACTCTCTCCTAGTGCCAGGGCAGGTTTCCTGGCGATTTGGCTGGTCATTTTTTGCTATGATGGGCAAAGAAAAAAACAAAAAATCCCTCCAGCTAAAGGCTGGCTGTGCAATGTGGCCAGAAGAGAAAGTCAGGGAAGCTTTTTATTATTTACCTGAAAACTAAATTGAAATTGTGCTAATAGCGTAATTATTCTTTAGGACAGAACCACAGTTCAGGGAAGGGAGGGTAAATAGCAGTAATAGTGACCGTAGTGCTGGCTCCTTCCAGAAGCCTTTGGGAAAATCACCTTGCTGTTGGCAAAGCAACACGAAGCCGATGCTGGTTTTGGGCTGGGCAGTCCTGGTGCCAGGGAGGCCGTGGAGCGACTCGCTGGTAGGGAATGAACAAATGACACTTTATAAAGCTGTGATTTCTTGGAATTAACATTTCAACTTGCATTTTCACAGGGAAAAAAAATAATAAAAGTGGAGGAAAAAAAAAGAAAAAAGTTTCTTCATCTGGTCGTGTGACACCTTGTCCCAGAGGTGCTGGGCTGCAGGCTGAACAGAGCCTTTTCCAAGGAGGGAGCCCAGCTGGAATCGGCTCTGGGCTCAGGTCCCGGAGCCTCCTGGGGACAAGGGGAGGCATCTGGGGTGTGAGGAGGAGGTGACGCTGCGGTGATGGGGGTGAGCGCGGCGCTGGCATCGCTGCTTCCCGGCACCAGGGCCCCCGCGTGGGGCGAGCGGCCTCGCGCGCCGGGGCCGCGCGGAGCGGCAGGAAGCGGAGCCGCGCTCACCCACGGCTGTTTCCGCTGCGAGCGCGGACGTCAGCGCCGCTGCCCGCGGAAGAGGTGGGTGTTGGGTCCCGCTACGGTGCGGAACCTTCGCTGCGAGGGAGCAGAGCGGCTAAGGAAGCACGAGGGCACCTCTGCTCCCGGGGCCACCTCTCCCTGCAGCCCTGGAAAACGGCTGGAAGGAGCCGGATCCTTCCCCTGGAGCCGCTCGGCTCAGCACACGGTGACAAAAGCTGCCGCCTCCTCCCCCAGCTCGGGACCGGCACGGGGAGGTGTCAGGGTGGCCACCAGCTACTCAGAAGCCGATGCAGGGAGAAGCGGGACAGCGCCCAGGCCGAGCGGCCACTCCGGCCTTGTCTCCTCTTTGGGCTGCTCCTCTGTCCCGTTCCCGGCCTCGTCGTGGCGGGACCATCGCTGGGGGTCACCAAGCCCCGCTCTGCTCATGGCCAGGGCAGGGAAATGGGCTCTCCCCGCGTTCCTGGTCGAGGGAGCACCGGCACTCTCCCCAGGGAGTGGTTCCTTCTCCACAAGGAAGGGCCTGATAGGCCCCAGCAGGCTGGGCCAGCCTCAGGCCTTCTCACGGAGCAGCGCTTTATCCTGGGAGTTGGTTTATTATCAGCTTTGCCATAGATTAAACAGGCCCTCCGTATATAAAAATAATGTATACAAAGTAGCAGTTAATGTTTTACATTTCTGGCTTAAAGGCATTTATAACTTACACATTCATTTCCCTCCCCTCCCCGTGGAGCTTGCGGATGGGCTACGGAGCCGGCAGCGTCGAGCGTCCTAATTACAGCGCGAAGCGATCGCTGCTCTGGCTTGGCCCGGGAGCCGGGCCGGGGGCGACTGTACAGGGCGGGCGCGCAGGACGGGGATGAGGGGATGGCCGGGGAGACGCAGCAGCCGCATCCGTGCACGGGGCCTGGGCCTGGACCAGGGAGGCTCCACGCAGGGCCTGGGCCTGGAGCAGGGAGGCTCCACACGGGGCCTGGGCCTGGAGCAGGGAGGCTCCACGGCGGGCGCTCCCACGGCGGCTCCCCAGCCCGTCCCCGTGGCCTCGGTGCTGGGGTTGCGGTATCTGCGCAGCCTCCCCAGCCTGAGGAAGAGGCCGGTGCTGCCTCCCACCCCCTGCTCCAGGCGGGAGCCGCCTGAGACCTTGCGTAACTCGTGGGTGCTCAGTCCTTGCTGTTGTACAGAGTAGGGAGGGAGGTTTCAAGGAAGCCATATAAAAACCAACCGGGGGGCGAGCGCCCCGGTGGCAGCCAGCGCGGGGAGCGAGCGGGGAGCGAGCGGGGGCTCCGGCCCGGCTGCGGCGGGAGGGCGGCTCCGACGCCGCTCACAGCGGGATGTCGGGCGTCGCTTGCAGGCTCGGCCCGGCGGGGGCCCGTTTCTTGGCGCTGCTGCGGCCCTTGTCGGCGCGCCGGTACGGGTTGTTCCGCAGGTCTGCCGGGAGAAACACGGAGCATCAGCCGGTTCCCAGCAAAGAAGCCGGGAATGCTCCCACCCATCCCCAAGGAGGGACCGGGTCGCTTCTCCCTGCCACCACCCAGCCTGGCTAGGGCACCAGGATGCCCAAGGGAAGCAGCAGTGGCGGCACCCGGAACCCCACAGGCCCTGGAGCCTCCTGCCCCCGCCGGCACCCGCTGGACGAGCCGCCCCACGTTACCTACAGGCACTAGAGGGGACTCTCCTCGGTGAAGCTCACGTCGCAGAAGAGCCGGGACGAGCGTTTGCCCGTCCGGGCCGTGAAAGGAACAGTTTTCAGAGCTGAGCAGAGCAACCCAGAGAGCCAGCGAAGAAGAGGAGGAGGAGGAGGAGGAAGAAGCAAAAGAGGAGGAAAGAGCGATGAGGGCAAGCAGAGTGCGCTGGCGGCCCAGCGCTGCGGTGGGAAGGTGCTGCACAGGGATGTGACCCCCCAGGAAGGCTCCTGCACCCCAGTGTGCCCCAGCCTGGCCCAGCCCCTCACCTGAGATAATGTCCTCGATGGCGCCATCTTTCCCTTCGTAAATGAGAGGCTCCTTCACCATCTGCTTCTTCTTCAGCTCGGCGATCATGTCCATTTGCTGCCGCCGGGCTTTCGGGATGGAAGGCTGCACGGGCAGCCCGGAGCGGGATGACACGGAGCCTCCCACCCAAAGGAGATCCTGACCCCCTTTATTGGCATGACCCACTCCACAGTTGCCTCCCACCTGCCAACTTTTTCCGACCAGGCCGCAAGAGCCGTGTCACTCCCCATGACCACAGCCACCCCCGGGTACAGCAGGGTCACGGGCGCCGGGTACCTTCGTGTCCAGCGGTTCCTCGCTGCCGGGGGGGCTCAATTCCGCCTCCTTGGCAGCCGCCTCCTGCTTCTTCCACAGCTCAATGTCCTGCTCCGCTTTCTGGGGAGAGGATTGGGGACTCGCAACTGAGCAGGGACCCGCTGCTGTGACACCTGGACCCCCCCATCCACCTCAGACAGCCCCCTCCTGCTCCAGCCACCCCAGCGGGTGGCAGCGACGAGGCCCCGGCCACAATGGACCCTCCCCGCGTCCCCCAGAAACGCAGCTAGGGCATCCCCTACCTTGTAGGCTTTGATGAAGCGCATAAACATGGGGAAGAAGGTGGTGGGCGGGCTGGTCTTGGGGTTCTCCCCGAAGTACTCCACGGCCGACTCGTAGGCCTCCTGCGGGCAGAGGGCCCGGGCAGCACTGGGCAGCCCCGGCCACCCCGCGCCGGCCTCCCCGCGGCGCCCGGCGGGCTCGCGCACCCACCTTGGCGGTCTTGCTGTCGGCCTGCAGCTTCTCCATCACCTCCAAGTTGCCCTTGAGGAAGTCCTTGAGCACGGGGCTGTCATCCTGCCGCATGAACTCCCTGCGCGTCAGCTCCATGCCCTGCTGCAGGCTCCGCACATCCTGCAGGACGCCGTCCAGGGACACTGCGGGGAGGGCGCGCGGCGCCCGTCCGTGTCAGGGCACAGCGCGCGCTGCCCCGGCCCCTTGCAGACACCCCGGCGCTGCAGGTGCTACCTGCACCCGCCTTGTCCAGGAAGTGCAGCTCCGTGTGGAAGCCGGTCAGCTCCGGGTACTTCTCCGTGATCACCCGCACCAGGTAATGCAGCAGTGTCTGCTTCCGATCCGTTGACTTCATCTCCAGCAGCTGGGAGGGAGTGAGGGGCATCAGGCCGGGGTGCCCTGTCCCTCCTCCTGCCTCTCCGGCTGCCCCTGCCCCAGGCAGGCCCTGGCAACCCCCTGTCCCTGCGAATGGTCCTACATCCCACTGCCACCACGGGGTGGTCGCTGCATCCCTCTGTCCCTGCAGCTGGTTCCCAGGTCCATCCATCCCCAAGACTGGTCCCTGCATCCCTCCATCACCACGGGTGCCCCCCATATCCTTCCATCTCTTCAGCTGGTCCAAATGTCTCTTTGTCCCCAGGGCTGGTCCCTGTGTCCCTATGTCCCTACACCTGGTCCCCGCATCCCTCCATCCCCATCGCTGGCCCTTGCATCCATCTGTCCACACAGATGCCCCTCTGTCCCTGCATGCCCACAGCTGGTCTCTCCATAGCTGTCCCCGTTCGTGTGTCCCTCCGTCCCTGCAGCTGCTCCTCGTGCGGTGGCAGCGCGTCCGCCCCCATGGCACCGCCCGGCGCAGCAGGAGCCGCGGAGGATCCCCCGCCGAGCTCACCGCGTCCAGGCTCTGCAGCCGGAAGCCGTAGGCGGCCCCGCGCTTGCTGCTGTTCATGTAGTTCCCGAAGGCCAGCACGATCTGTGGGGACACGGGGGCTCGGGCAGCGCTGGGACGGCTGGGGGGCCACATCCCCCCCAGCTCCAGCACCCCCGACCAGGCCAGACGCATCCAAACAGCCCTAGCCCTCACCTCGAGGATGTTGCGCAGCTTGGTGGAGGACTTGAGGGACATGGAGGCGGCGATGATGGCATTGAGTTGCTGCGGGCGGCAGGGGAAGCCCGTGAGGCTCTGCTGTCCCCTCTCTGCCCACCACAACCACCCCAGAGCCCCCGCGCTGCCCACGGGCTCTGCCACGTGGAGGGTCCGCGTGCCCGACCCTACCGGCATGAGCAGCTGGGCCGTGTCGCTGAAGTTGCCCAGGAAGATCATGACGTTCATGCGCTCAGAGAGGCGCGGGATCTTGCTGAACCTGAGCATGAACTGGTCCTCGTCGGAGAGCTCCCCCGGCGGCTGCTGCTCCCGCTCGTACTTGGAGATGAGTGTCCGCTCGTACTCAGTGGGCATGAAGCGCAGCAGCAGCTCCAAGAAGTCGAGGCTCAGGGCTTGCTGGTCATACCTGGCAGGAGACAGTGTGTGGTGGGGACACCCCCTTTGCCCCCGCCACCTTCCTCCACAGTCTGCTGTCACCCAGTGTGGAGATCCAAAGCATCCTGGCGGATCCGTGCACAACCCTCCCTTGCTCAGGGGTCTGGGGTCTGCAGTGCCATCTGACCCCACTCTGTCCTCCATCCTTGTGCCCAGCCCGGCCTCGATGGCAAGGGGACACTCACGTCTCGATGGCTGTGCAGATGTCCTGGACGCTGAGGCCGCCTTTGCGGAGGGTGATGGCGAGGTTCTTGGCCCGGTTGGACTCAATGAGAGTCACCTTGCTTGGGGCCTTCTGCGTAGCCTTGACCTTGAGGGCGGTGAGGTCCAGGCCAGGGCCCTGGGCTTTGGTTTTGAACTGCTCCTCAAAGTCACTCATGTCCAGCTCCTGCGGGGAGACGGGGCTGAGGACACAGCCCGGAGGGGCCGCAGGAGCTGGATGGATACGATGAAGATGGGGTGAGGGAATGAGGCAGGGTGAGCGGACAAGGATGGGGTGAGGAGAGGAACAAGGGGCCAGAGGACGATGATGGGGCAAGAAAACATGGACAGGGTGAGGAGATGAAGACAGGGCAAGAAATCAAAATGGAGCAAAGGGATGAGGATGGGGCAAGGGGACAAGGACAGGACAAGGACATGGCAGATCCCAGATTGTCCCCCTCCAGGACACCAAAGAGCTGCTCCAAGGCTCCTCCAAGGCTGGAGCCGTGCAAAGCATCGACTGCATGGATGGGAGCAACGCGGGCACGACTGAGACGCGGGCAGGGGGTGAGGTGGCCCGGGGGCCGCTCCGGCCGGGAGCCGGTGCCGGTGGCCTCACCTGCAGCACCTTCTCATCGTTGAGCTCCGTGAAGACGGTGCCGTCGATCTGGCTGGGCTTGAGGGCCACCCAGTTGAAGACGGGCATGCGGAACTTGGTCTGGATGGGCTTCTTCACCTTCACTGCGGGATGCGAGGGGGGCAGCGTCACAGTGGGGAAGGCAGGGGGGACCCCAAAACATCCCCACGGAGTGAGGGGGTCACCCCTGCACCTCAACCCCCTTCGCCTGGGGACCGTCCCCACGTCTCACCTGAACCAGCAGCGGTGGCAGCGGCCGTGTCCAGCCCAGCTGGGGGCTCCCCGGCGAGCGGCGGGGGTGGCGGCGGGGGGGGGACAGGCCCGTTTGGCCCCGCGGGGAGCGGAGGCGGCGGTGGCGGTGGGGGTGGTGCCGCGGCACCCGGCAGCGGCGGCGGTGGCGGCGGTGGCGGGGGGATGGCGTCAGAGGGCAGCGGGGGCGCGGGGGGCACCGGGGAGGCCGGGCTGCCGGGCTCGGGCAGCGGCGGGGGCGGCGGGGTGGGCGGGGGACACAGCACCGGGGTGTCTGGAGCCAGGGCGTCTGGAGTCGGGACACCAGGAGCCGGAGCATCTGGAGCCGGAGCATTTGGAGCCGGAGCGTCTGCAGCGGAAAGGAGAGGGGCGATGAGGCGCCGTCCCCACAGCCCGAGTGCACCGGCGCAGCCTGCGCGCAGCAGGGTCCTCCCGTCGCCCCTGCTACCTGCATCTGCGCCACCCGCGCTGGTGGCGGGGGACGCGGCCGTTCCCATGGCGACGGGGATGATCTCGATGGCGACGTCGCCGTCGGGCGCGCGCAGGATGTGCACCAAGCCCTGCTCCTCCAGCTCGGCCAGCCGGCGCTCCAGCGCCGCGCGGTACGAGTCCTGCGGCGCCGGCGGGCTGGGCGGCCGCGGCGGGCTCAGCTGCTCCTGCACGCGGCCCCGCACGTCACCCCCTCGCCAGGGCAGGCGCCCCCTTGGTGGCGAGCGCCGGGTCACCCGAGGGCGCCAGGCCGTGGCGCAGGACTCACCCGCAGCGCCTCCAGCTCGCGGCGCGCCTGGCTCAGCTGCTTCTCCAGCTCCGCGATCTTGGCCATGGAGTCGTTCTCCGCATCCTGCAGCTTCTCCGTCAGCTGCGGGAGGAACCAGGCACCCGTCGCTCTTCGCCGCCCGCCCCCCTCGCCCGCACGGAGCCGCGGGGCCGGGCTTTGCGTCAGCGGCGCCCGAGCCCCCGCGCGCAGCCGGCGGCCTCCTGCCCACGCGCCGCCCCCAGCCCCACCTGGGCCACGTGCTCCTGCAGCTCCTCCATGTGCTCCAGCACCGCGTTCTTGGTCTCCGTGTCCTCCAGCATGGCGCCCACGTCGAAGACGTTGTCCAGGTAGGCCTGGATCTGCACCTGCAGCTTGTCGCTCTCGGTGAGGCGCAGCCTCTGTGGGCGAGAGAAGCAGCGGTGGCGTCACGGCCCCGGCCAGCACGGGGCCCGCAGGGGCCATGGGGCCACCTCACCCACCTCCAGGTACTCGTCCAGCCCCAGGTGTGTGAACTCGTACTGCAGGAACACGCGGAAGTTCATGTTCTCCACGGAGTGCACCACGATGTTGATGAACTGCATGCAGGCGACCTGCGGGCCGGCAGGAAGGACAGTCAATGTGGCAGCCCGACAGCCCCCGCAAGGGCCCGGCCTCCCCCAGGCCTCACCATGAAATCGATGTTGCTGTCTTCGTTTCGGAAATACTCCATCAGCTTCTCAAAGCGGTTCTTCTCACCGCACACCTGGAATGGGAGGAGAGGACTCAGCCCCACACTCCGGATGTCTCCGTCTGTCCTGGCACTGGAGGCAATGGCCCAGGACAGCACAGGGCACACAGGTCCCGGTATGATCGTAACAAGGCATGTGGCGTACAAGGGAGGACTGGAGGAGCTCATGTTCTCCACTGAGGAGACTCGCTCCACAGGATGGAACAGAGGACACAGAGTGGGCAGGGGTGAAATGGGTGTTTCTGAGACTCAAGGAGGATGATGAGCACATTGGGAAACTGAGGCACGAGCCCAGCTGGAGCTGGATCAGGCCTGGCCCAACAGATGGGGAATTGGCTCTTGGCGAGCACCCACCTCGGATGTCCCATGGAGACACCCAACCATCCCGACTGGGCCACTCACCTCCTTGAAGTTGTCGAAGGCAGCGAGGATGATGTCATGGCCACCTCGGACCAGGCACACAGCGGCCAGCAGCTCCAGGACGAGAGCCTTGGTCCTGTGGAGACATGGGGCATGAGCAGGGCCCGGGCAGCCAGGGGGGCCCGGGGTGGTGGTGGGTCCTACCTGGGGTTCTTGTTGTTGAGGCTCAACGTGATCTCATTGACGCAAGCCGGGTGGTTCATCACCAGGGTGAAGCCAGACTGGGGCAAAAAAGAGGGTTAATGGGGGTTTCCCATCCTCCTGTCCCCAACCCAGCGATGCTTGGGGACCCCAGACCCACAAGGAACCTCCCAGCACAGGACCTGTCACTGCCAGGATGTCCCATGCCCGCACCCATCATCCTTCCTGTGCCAGCATCCATCCCATGGGACGGAGATGAGCCCCTCAGGGACAGCAGCACCAAGGCCATCCCATGCCAGCACTGCCCACCGTGCCCCATCGAGGGTCGCAAGGGCCCCGTTGGGGTCCCACCTGGTAGTTCATGATGGCGCGCAGACACATGATGCAGACATGCACGTCATCCTTCTGGCTGACGATGCGCGAGTTCCTCAGCGCCTTCCTGCTGTGCGCGGGGTTGAGCCTGGGCGGGCGAGAGGGCGCGTGAGCGGGCGGCCGGCGGGCGCGGGGCGGGCGCGGGGCGCAGCGCAAGCGGGGGCAGCGCGGGCCGGGCCGGGGGCGCGCGGGGAGGCTCACCGGGGCGGATGGGAGGTGCCGGGCGACCCGTCGCTGCGCGGGGCGCCGCAGGGGTGCACGTGGCGGAGGAGGGTGTGGAGGTGCTGGTTCGAGAGGCAGCAGCTGGAGCAGCGTTAGAGCCTGCAGGACAGGAGGCAGAAACCCGGCTGCCGCGCGGCCCCGCGTGACGGGGCAGGAGGGGACACGGGGCCCGCGCGGGGCGGCCACCTCCCCGGGCCGGGGGGCTCCTGACCTGTCCCTGGGGCGGGGGCTGGGGGCTGGAGGAGGGGGACACACGCGCTGGGACTCCCCACCCCCGCGGGCAGCTCTGGCTGCCGCGTCCCCGGCGCGGCGGAGAGGCCACCGGGGGAGCGTGCGGGCGCGGGCGGCCCCATCACCTACCGTGCGCCGCGTCCCCCAGCAGCGTGCAAGAGAAGAGCGGGGTTAACACGGGGGTGGTCGCCGGGCACCCCCCGCTGCCACCGCGGCCTCACGCCCTCCCCGCCCTGGGAAACCCTCCGGAGCCGCGGGGAGGTTGTCAGCGCCCAGGCCGGGGCGGCGGAGCGGGGCCGGGGCAGCGTGAGGCGGGAGCGGCGGCGGGCGGCGCGCGCGGCGGGCGCCTACCTCACGGTGAGGTGGCGGCTCTTGGAGGAGCCCTGCGTGGGCGACGCCGAGGTGCTCCTGCTCAGGTCCTCCACCGAGTGCTCCAGGGACTTGCCCTTGTCGGAGCCCGGGCTCCCGTTATCCGCGCTCTCCATGTCGTACCTGCCGGAGGTGGCGGCGGGTGAGCGGGTGCCCAGGGATGGCTGCCAGCCCCGCGTGGGGACTGCGGGCGCCTGGGCTGGGCGCACTCACGTGATAGCGCACTGGGCGAAGGACAGGTATTCCAGGAGCACGTCCAGGCCCTTGTTCTCCTCGTTGAGGAACTCCTGCACCCACCTGCAGAGCCGTGGGGTGAGCCGGGGCTGCGGTGGCACCACGTCACCCCCGGGGCCACCAGGACACTATGTCACCCTCAGGGCTGAAATGATACTATGTCATGCTGAGGGCTGAGAGGACACCAGGTCAGCCCTGGGATCCC
This sequence comes from Tinamus guttatus, assembly GCF_059628265.1. Taxonomy (NCBI): domain Eukaryota; kingdom Metazoa; phylum Chordata; class Aves; order Tinamiformes; family Tinamidae; genus Tinamus; species Tinamus guttatus. The sequence goes on along the minus strand of NW_028289266.1, from coordinate 1,462,251 downwards.
AAGGACACTGTGTCAACCCCAGGGCCCCAAGGATGCATCACCCCAGGGCCACAAGAACACCACATCACTCCCGGGGACCTCCACAGGGTCCATCCTGGAATGACAGCAGGGACAAGGGCTCCAAGGCACCTCCAGTGAGCAGAGGGCAGGGGTAAGAGCCAACCCTGCATGTCCCGAACAGGACCCCGCATCTCCAGGGACGCTGGCAAGGAGCGCCACGGGCAGGGTCCTCACCCGATGTAGTTGGTCCTCAAAGAAATCTCCAGCTCCCGGAGCACCTGCGTCGACTCCTGCACTCGCCGCTTGAACTGGGAGACAGGGAGAGCCGTGGGCACCTGCCCGGCTATCCCGTGCTGGGGGTCCCCCTGGGCAGGAGACCGTCATGGGCACAGGGACATGCAGATGGTCCCTCACCTTCCTGCTCACACCGCCCGTGTCCAGGTAGCTCTTCAGCTTCTGGATGTAGGCGGATGGTGGGTTCTTCACCTGGAAGCGCTCCTGCGGGCGCGGGGGGAAGGCTGAGCCCCGAGGGCGCCGTGATGCCCCGAGGGCGAGCGCCGGCCACTGCGGGGACAGCCCCGCAGCGCGGGGGCCTCACCTGGTCGCACACCAGCTCCCACTTCTTCTCATCATCATACTGGCTGAGCAACTTCATCTTGTCTGGGGGCAGGTTCATGGAGCTCTGTGGGGAGGTGCGTGTCGGGACTGGGCACGGGAGCCCCTCATCTGTGTCACGAGTGGGAGACGCTCCCAGCCTCAGCTCAACCGCGGGACACCAGGACGTCCCGGGGCCGTCGGCTTCTGCTGTCTGAGGGGTGCGAGGCCGCGGCAGGGCCCGGCCGAAGGTGGCAGCGCAGGGCACGGGGCCGAGCTGGAGGAGCCCAGGCGTGCAGGCCGTCATGGTGCCACCTGCGCCGCCGGGGCCCTTGGCAGCGCCAGGATGTGGCCCGCGGTGCAGGAAGCGGCCCCCCACCCCGGGCGAAACCGCTCCCCGCTTCCTGCCGAGCTGTTTGTGCACGCAGGGCCTGCCCGGCCCTGTCCTCGCTGCGGCGCAGGGTGCAGAGGACGAGGACAGGGCTGCCGGCCCTGGGGACACCGAGGCTGCAGCCTGACCCTGGGACCGAGACACCGGCAGGGAAGGAGTCGCGAGGGGCCGGCGGCTGCACGCGCTGCGGCCGCAGCTTCCCCGCCGCCCGCTGCTCCCGCCTCTATTTTAAGCACAAGCAGAAGCTGCTCTCGGTGGGGAAACGCGACCAAGGCACGTGTTGTCCCCATCCGGGGACAGATCCGGGGTCCCCTTCTGTCCCCAGGGGTCTGGGTGCTGCCACCTCCTTCCCCCAGGCTGGGCATTTCCTTGCCCACACATGGGGCCTCATCCAGGCATCTTTTATTTATTTATTTATTCATTTATTCTGGGTCACTTTTCCAGCCAAATCAGCTCCCTGGCACGTGCTGGAGCTGCCACCATCACCCTGGAGGCAGGAGCCTTCCCAGTCCTCGCCCCCTGCCCCTATCCTAACAGTCCCCGCAGGGATTCCCTGAGCAGCCGGAGGCAATTCCCTTCATCCCCTTGGGCATCCCCAGATCCACAGGCCGCGTTGGGACCCAGCCAGCGCAGGCAGGACAGGAGCCACCGTGCAGCCTCATCCAGAAGGCGAAAGCCCCAAGTGGAAACGCGGTTCACGTGGCTGCACAGCACGATCCCTGCGGCACCAGGTGCCCCCGCGTCCCGCCACCGATCCCGGTGCGTGGCCGGAGGGGGCAGGGAGGCTGTGAAAGGAGGAAGAGCGACTGGGACATCCCTCCCATTGCACAAGGGCCGTGCACCGTTCCCGGCTTGGCAAACCAGAGCGCGGGCTTGTCCGGTCCCTGCCCGCCTTTTTCCTTGGGATGGGGTGGTTGGCACCGCCGGGAGGGTTCGTGCCAGGGCTTTGCCCTGCTCCATCGCTCCCTGGCTCAGGATCTCAAAGGTCCTGCAGCACCCGCGGGCCTCGTCTTATGGGCGGGAAGCGGCGCTTCCGGAGGCCTCATGGGTGCCGGGGAAGTGCCCCAAAACCCTCAGCGTTGCCTGCGTCACACAGGACCGTTACAGACGCAGTCGCAGTCGGCCATGGGCCAGTGCCCACAAACCGCATGGAAACAGGGTGAGGGGACAGTGGAGGCAGCCCCCCTGCCTCAACAGGGGACAAGGTGCCCCGTAACACAGGGACCTTTGTGCCAACCCTAACACCATCACACGGAACCAGAAAGGATGCTCTGGGGCAGGGAAGTGGCAGTCCCCAGGCAAAGCAGGCAGCACCCATGGACCTCACCGGGCACTGCGGGGGCCCAGAGCCACAGCCAGAGGAGAGCGGGACCGTGACCTTCAACGGCAGAGTCCCCTGTCCCCTCTGCCCCGGGCTGATGCAGAACAGGCATTTGTGCTACTTTGGCTGCTCCGAGAGCTGGGGGGCTGGAGCGAAGGGCCGGATGGCTGCGCACAGAGCAGGGCACGTGCGCGAGCTCCACAGCCAACAGCTGGACAGCGAAGGTCACAGCCACCCGGTGGCTTCAAGGACAGAGAAGGGGGGGATGCTCCCTAGTTCCCGGCACCCAGCTCATCTTCCTGGGCTCCTCTGGAGCATCTCAGGGACACCTGCAAGGGCCTTCCCTGCCCAGCTGAGCCAGGAGAGGGGCAGGGTGCGAGAGGCTGCGGGATGTGCCGGGATGTGCCAGAGGGGACCGGCGGGCAGGGGGAGCAGGTGAAAGGAAGGCGCTTGGCATTGGCGGCAGCAGCTCGCTGCAGCGCGGTGCCCGCCGGCGCTCCGGGGCCTGCGGCAGCCGCCGTGCCCGCGCTTTCCGAGCAGGATGCTGGCTACCTTGATGGCAGGGGGGCCGGCGGGCTCGGGGCGCACATGCACTTGGGGAAGGTGAGCGGAGCAGCGATGCTGCCGGGGCATCCCCGGGGAAGGCTTGGGAGTCCCCATGAGTAATGAGAGGAGGAGGAAGCAACGCCGGGGATGGGGAGAAATAAAATATTTAAAAAAAAAAAAGGGGGAGAGGGAAGCTCGAGAGGGCTGTTACCCCCACGCCCCCCTCGCAGGACCCCCACTCACCAGGACGCGGCTGAATCGCTCCTCGAGCTCGGCGGGCGCGGGCAGGGGCTGCCGCGCGGGCGGCGGCGGGCGCGGGGGGGAGGCGGCGGGCGGCGGCGGCGCCGGGGCGCGGGGCTCGCGGCCCGCGGGCCCCTCCAGGCCCCCGGCCGCATTGCCCATGGCCGGGGCGCTGCTGCTGCTGCTGCCGCTGCTGCTGCTGCCGCTGCTGCTGCGGGCTGGGCTCGGCGCGGCTCGGCAGGAAGCGAAGCTGCAGCAGGGGTTGCTGTGGGTTTTTTTTTTTTTTAATTATTTTTCTTTCTGTCAGTCTCTTCGCCGGGTGCAACTTCTGCTGGGCGTTATGGAGCCGCAGACGCCACCCCCCCGCCTCCACCGCCCGCCCCGGCGGGCAGGGCTCCGGCCCCGCGGCGCGGGAGGCGGCTCCGCAGCGGCGGCACCTGCCGCGCGCCCGCCCGCCGCTGCCGGGGCTTCCTGCGGCGGGGCGAGGCGGGGGCAGCTTCGGGGATTTGCCCCTTCAACCCCCCTCCCCGCCCAGGTACCGATGGAGGAGGAGCTGAGGCTGAGCAAACTCATCACACCCGTAGGCAGCGCTTCCCCGCGGGCAGCCCCAGGCGGCCCCTGCGCTGTCCCCGCCTGCCCCCCGAGCAGCCCTGGCAATGGGACATCATCCCCTGGCACCGGGACGAGGCCACCACACCGGGATCCAGAGGGCATCACGGGACACAGGCAGGGGACAACTTGCGTGGAGGGACAGTCCCCTGCTAGGTGGCCCTTTGCAGCTGGGCACTTGTTTTCCCCAGGGAGTCTGAGCTGCTGCAGGGAGAGAATCAGCGGGGGCCACCGCTCTGCTGGTGACAAAGCATCCAAGCCCAGGCAGGTGCCCGTCACCCTTCACGGCTCCCCCTCATCTTTCTCGGGGCCTCAGGACAGCCGGGGCAGAATTAGCCCCAATTCCCCCTCCTCGGCTGCCATTAACCACCGCAGCACTGTATCGCTGCCGTAACCCGAGCGCTTCATTCCTCTGCCCCATGAGAGTGATGAAGACTTGACAAAGGCCACGCGGGGACGGAGCCAGAACTAAACACCTGGGACCCCCAACTTGGACAGTGCCGCGTTCGCCAGGCCCCCAAGCACCTCCCATTCTGCAAGATGCACAGGGCGCAAACACCCGCCGAGGCACCGTGTTCAGTCACCCGCCGCAGAGGCCGCGCGGGCCGGGCAAACGCGCTGGACCTGTTTGACCAACGGTTGCAGCAAACACAGCAGGGAAAATTAACAGCCTCAATCGCCGGGTGGCTCCAAACTGCTCCCTTTGCAAACCCCATGGGCCACACGGGGATGCTTGACGCGTCTGACGGGAAGCGACGAGGAGGCGGCTATGGCCCTGCCACAGATTCCTGCGGTGACCTTGGCACATTGCTGTCCCCTCCCCGTGTGCTCAGTGCCATCCTGGTGGCTTGGGAGGTCTGAGAGGAGCTGCCGGCATCTCAGAGAGGGAGAAATTGGGGTCACCCACATCCTGGTGTGCGCTGACTTTCCAGGGCTCAACTTTGCAGTTCCAATACTGTCTTCTCATTAAATATTTCATTAATTCATTAAGGATTTTGCCTTTACATCCCTGGGTGCCCTTCTGCAGGAGGAGCATTGCGGCTGGGGCCAAACCGCCCCAGGGAGCCAGGTGTCCCATGTGTGCCACATCTGCGCTCCGATGACGGAGCTACGGGCAAGGGGAGGGCACCAAGGCCCTGCCCTCATCCTGGCTCGGCCACGTGTTCCTGGCTCTTGTCCCCATGTTGTCCCTGGAGCACCCAAGGGAATCAAGGTGGAGGGGGCATGGAGGAAGCCACAGAGTGAGACCGCAGGGGACGCCTGGGGACAGGGAGGGTAGAAGCACCACAGAGTGTGACTGCAGGGACACAAGGACGTGGCTGCTGGGGACACAGGCGCTGTCAGGACACCCCTCAGAGCAGCCGCCTCCAGGTGCCATGGGAGCGCTGGCACTACCGTCCCACTTGCACCCAGCGGGGTTTACAGGGACGGGCGCTCGCTCGTCCCCTGCCACTCCAGCCAGGCTGCGGAATGGGGGGTGCCCCCATGCAGGCAGAGCCAGCAAGGGGACGAGCCCTCAGGGTGGCACACGGGGACAGCGGGGCCTGTCCCGGGGTCTGGGGCTCCTAAGGGCAGGTGGCACCTCGCTGTCCCCGCCCGGGGACACCGGGAGGTGCCGGCGCCGCAGAACGGCGGGGAGCTGCTGCCCTCGCTCGGCGGCCGCCGGGCGCTGCAGCCGGAGCCGCCCGGACGCCACGGGGATGGCACCGCCGGGTACCGGCTCCCTGCAGGACAGCGGGCCCAGCGCGGGCACCGCGGCAGGGACAGCGGCCTCCCCAGGCCAGCAAGGGGACCCTCGGCCTCGCCGCCGCACCGGGTCACGCCTGGCTCAGCGTCACCTCGTCCTCCAGCACCGTCCCCTCGGCTCACGTTCCCCACATTCCCATATCCCACTGACTCTGCCCTGGGAGCTCCTGTGCAGGGAGGCAGCCCAGGGATGGAGATCGGCCCCAGACACCAACGGGAGAAAAAACTTGAATACTTGGCTGTGAAATGAGGAAGGCTTGAACTAAGAAGACATCAAATCACTCCCCTCATATACAGGCCCCGTGGTCTCTGCGTGGGGACACCGCTAAGCCGGCCGCAGGCGCTGAGGTTAGCACAAAGCTCAACCCTTTCCCTAAACACCTCCTTCAGCGCTTCGAGATCCTCTCCTGGTTTGGCCATCTGTGCACGGGGTGAGGGCAAAGCTCCACATTCCCTCTGTCTTCTCCTCCTGCTCCTGCCTTTCCGTATTTTTCTTGAGCTACATGAAAGCTTTTATCTGCCAACTCAAATTACGTGGTAGCTCTTCATTTCCCGCAATAATAGTCATTTAAAAAGCAGCCTAGAAATGACATATTAAAATAATCTTCTCGACTATGTGCCCTGAGGTTTTTTTTTTTTTTTTTCACATTAAGCCCAGCTTAGGTTTGTTCTCTTAATTCATCTCAATTTGCAGGAAAATACCCAAGCAGGAAATCACACTCATGGCTTCTGGTGGTTTGGTTTCTTTTTCTTTTTTTTTTTTCCTTGTCAAACACAGGAAGGAGGGATTCCATGAAGAAACACTGTTTCTTGATGCTAGTGCTACCTAGCTGCATGCCTAAAGAAGCAACCTCATGCAGCCTAAAATAAAGAGTAGTTCATGAGGATGGCTTGGTGTGGAAGGGAGAAGTCTAAGGGGGTTTACGATACTGAAGGGGACCAGGTACCGCTCTTCCTTTCTGTCTCACTCGGAAGTTTCTGGTGATTCTTGTGCATCTCTGCAGAGAGGTGAGATTTGGTTTCTATTTTTGGGACTGCTGAATTTCTCTGCCATCGTGATGAGTCCCAGCTATAATTCCACTCTTTATTTAGCCAATTCCTTTCACTGGCAAGTGTTCATTGTTCTGCATTAATCTACGGGACGTCGGGGAAAGAAGAGAAATGTGCTGAGCCCCAAGCAGGATGTATCATACGAACTGTAGGCAAATAAAGCGACAAGCAAAATCATGGAGAGGAGACTTCTGTCGGGAGTCCCGGGGCATGGAAATTCAGGATTGAGGGTATTTTGAGGGAGAGGGTAAAATAGTTCCTACCCGCACATATTTTGGTAAGGTCACACATTAAAGAGCTCATCGAGAGATCCATCATATGTAACTTGGTGCATGGAAGAACTTTTACACCCAAACCAAGTTCTCTCCCTGCCTTCCCATTCCAGAAGCACCACACCTCTAATAATATCTCCAACTGGGAAAAGGGCAGAGCTGGAATTTTTGCTCTGCCCCTGAAGCAGATGGGCCCATCTGCCCCAGGACTGGAGCATTTCGGGCTCTGGCCCCACAGCAGGCTGGACTGGGGCCACCCAACACCCCATGGCTCCAAAGGGCCCTTGGCTCTACAGGGCCCAGCTCTGGCTCTCAAGGCCTCTAAGTTGGAGCCGGCCGTAGCCCAAAGCAGCTGCTGGCAACGGAGATGACCCAGGGGAGCAGGACCCTGCCCCAGGGGAGGGCAGCAGGACCCAGTTTGCTTTGCAGGAGAAGAAGGGAGGCCTTAGTGCCCTGGTCACCATGCTGCCCCAGCCCCACTTAAACCAGGAGGTGCTTGTGAGACCTCAGTGCGGGCAGCTCCCAGCCCAGCTCCACAGGAGCTGGTTTCAGCGCAGGAGCGCGCGGCCGCTGCAGCCGGCTCCTCGCTGGAGCTGCCCTGGGAGGGAAAAACTAGAAACGCAGCAGGCCCAGGGCTCCCAATGCCCCATTTCTACAGAAAAGGCTCCTCCGGATGAAACTGGGAACCCCAGTGCCATCCCGGGGGCCTTGGCACCTTCTTTCCCACCCCTCTCCCTGCTTCTAAGAAGAAGACACAGTCACCCTGGGAACACAAAAGCCTTCAGCATTTTATTGGCCTTGGGAAACAAGGAGCAGAGCTGAGCCCGCCGGAGGAGGGACAATGTGGAGCAGACCCTGCTCTCCGCGGCGTCCCCTGGGCTCTGCTGGGACAGCAGGGCAGCACTAGGTGTCCCTGGGAGGGGGCAGCACAGCCAGCGCGGCGCTGCTCTCCACGGGGCCTGCGGCCGTCGCGGCCCTGCACACGTAGAGCCCTGCGTCCGCGGGCACCAGCGCCGAGATGTGGAGGCTGCAGCGCCCATCGGCCCCGCGCTCCATGCGCACACGGGGACCGGCACAGACGGGAGCGCGATCCTGCAGCCAGGTCACCTCCAGAGCAGGGACACCTGCAGGGAGGTGACAGGGAAGGGTAGGGATGGGGCTCGCTGCCCTTCGGTGGGTGCTTCTGTGGGGAAGAGCCACCCCTGGGCATTGCCACCATCCCAGGGCACTGCCATCTCTAAAGGACATCGGGCTCCCTAGTGTTAACCAGGGCCACCCCAAACTGTGGTTGCCCTGGCACCCCCGGGCAGGTCTCACCTTCAATGCGGCACTGGAGGGAGACGCTCCCACCTTCCACCCCTTCCTGGTCTGTCAAGGGCTCCGAGAAGCTGGGGACGCGCCGAGATGGGAGCGCGGAGGCTCCATCCTCCTCCGGGCTGCAGCTCAGGGCTGCATCTGGACAGACTGACAGAGAAGCAGTGAGGAAACTACCACCTTCAACCCTCCCCTCTGCCAGAGGGATGGGGCCAGGGGGTTGGTGGCACAGGGACAGGTCAGGCTCAGGTGGAAGATGCTGCCCTGGGGCAGCAGAGGGAGCAGGGGGGATGAGTTGGGGTCAGCACTTGCAGGGACTCTCACCTTCCTCGCCTTGGGTTTCCGCTGCGTCCCTGTCCGGGTTTGGGGAGCGCAGAGCGAGTCTGTTGAGAGCCAGCAGGGCTTGGCCCGTTCTCTGGAGGGGGAGAAGGAGCGCTGTGTCCCAGCAGAGCCACGTCCTCCCCTCGCCGAGCACATCCCCAGCGTACCTGCCACTTGCGACGCGTCAGAAACTGCTTGATCCTCTCCTTCGAGAGCACCTTGGTGCTGCTGAGCACCGGCTGCTGCAACCAGGGGTGCAGCAGGGCCTCACTGCTGGAGAGCCGGCACCTGGGGGCAAAAACAGGGTGGTTCAGGGGGCTTCATCATGCTCAAAAGCTCATGGAGGCCCTGGAGAACCGCTCCAAGCAGGGGTCCGCAGGGGCCGGGCAGATGCTGCCTTCAGCTTGTCAGGCTGTGCCCAGTCCCAGGCTTGTCCTTCTGCTCCCCAAAACCCAGCTCAGCTCCATCCTCCAGCCCAGGGATGTCCCCACGCTCCTTGCCCAGGTCCTACCGGGCGTCCTTCTGCAGCAGCTGCCTGATGAAGTCTTTGGCCTGCTGGGAGATCTCCGAGAAGGTCTCCTCCTCAAACTCCCACTGGGCAGCTGTGACGTTGCTCAAGGTCTCCATGTCATTCTCCCCCTGGAAGGGGGACTCCCCACTCAACCTGAGGGGACAGCTCACAGCAGTGGAGGCCCAGCCCTCTCCAGCCCAGCTGCTCTACCCAGAGTCACTCACAGGATATAGCAAATGACACCGATGCTCCACATGTCCGTGGCAAGTCCCACGGGCTCGAAGGAGACCACTTCAGGAGCCATGAACTCGGGGGTTCCGTGCAGCACCTTCACAGGGGTGCCTGGAGCTGCAGAGAAGGTGGAGGCCTCGGGATGGGTCTCTGGAGGTCCCTCCCCAGCTGGGGCCTCCTGACCCCAACCCCAAGCCAGCTCAACCCACAGCCAGGGGGATGATGAAGCCCTGGCATCCAACCAGTGTCCACTGCAGGTCTTGGTGCTCTCCTAGGGCACCCCTGGGCACTGAGCACCCAGAGCCAGGCCTAGGAGCTGGGGACTGCCCATCTCAGAAAGGGCTGGTGACATCCCATGATCCCGGCTCATCCCATGATCAGCAGCAAGGGCCCTGATCCAGTGTCACAGAGCTGCGCATCCTGGAGACGCACACAGCAGGATGCAGGAAGCATCTAAGAGTCTGCTGATGTTGCTGGATTGGGCCCTACAGCAGGTCTGTGATGGTGACAGTCCCTGTCCTGGTCACCCAGGTGTTCCCCTGTGCTCACCTAGTTTCCGCGCCAGGCCAAAGTCAATGATCTTGAGCCAGTGGCTGCTCGCTTTGACGCAGACGATGTTCTCGGGTTTGAGGTCCAGGTGGACGATAGCCTGGCCGTGCATGTACTGGAGCCCCTCCAGGATCTGCCGCATGTACTGGATGCTGCTGGGCTCCGTGTGCTCAAAGTCGTCGTCCACAATGCGCTCAAAGAGCTCCCCACCTGCAACGCTGGGGAGCAGACAAGGCTGCGCCAAGAGCTTGGGACTTCTGCTAGGGTCTGCCAGCCCCAGGGAGGAGAAACCCACCCAGGAGCCACGCAGGCTCTCGAGGGCATCTTGGAGAGCCTGTGTCCCCCGGGTCCCTGATCCATGTTACCCCCAGAGCCAGGGCCCAAGGTACGGGGGCATCTTCCCACCTTAGCCAGCCCTCCTGGTTGCACCCAGAGCAGACCCAGAAGTGGCCCTGTTCCCCTCACACTCCGTTATCTCCCCTACTCACTATTCCATCACCATCACCAGCTCCCGGGGGCCCTGGAAGGCGGCAAGACACTGCACGAGACGTGGGTGATGCAGCAGGTTCATGAGCTCCACTTCAGCCTGAGCCGCCTGCCTCTCTTTGGGCGTCCGCGTCCGGAAATACTTCCCAGCCCGGATCTTCCCGGTGGCTTTTTCCTGCAGCTTGTACACCATCCCGAACTTCCCCCTGCGATGGGGCACAGGATGCGGGAAACCATCACGACCTCCCTGCAACCCACTAGCGCGAAAGCCCCATGGAGCCCGGCGGTGGCATCGGGGTGGACGTGGGGACTCCGACTCACTCCCCGAGCTTCTCCAGCTGGGTGTACACATCGGAAACCTTCTCCCGGCTGTTGATGGTAACGTCACAGCACTCAAAAGCCTCCTCGCCTGTGGGGAAGGAGAAAGAGGTGGCCATGAAACCAGGTCCCAGGGGCTTCTCCAGGGCTTCTCTTCACGGCTTCTCCAAGGCTTGTGCTGGGAGATGCCCTTGGGAAAGGCTTTGGTGAGGATGGGACACTGAGCTGGAGGTCAGTCCAGCGGCAGGGTGTTCCGAGTACCTTCATCCTGGGACATGGTGGTGCCAGCAGCTCCTTGCTCCATGCCGGGCCTGAGGTGACAGTCAGGATCGAGGCAGGATGTGACTCTCGGTGCTCTGCAAAGGGCAGACACGGGGACAAGTGCGTGGTGTCCCAGCGGAGGTGGGGAGAGGGTTTTAAGATGACCCCATTTCCCTCAGGGAGCAGAAAACCCTTTTCCAGGAGCAGCAGCGGCAGCTCCTCGGGCTGCACTGCCAGCCTTCCTCCCGCTCCTCCTCACAGCGGCCAGGAAATCCCCAGGAAAGAGCTGCGGTTCCAGGGCAAAGGCGCCAGCGGAGCCGCTTCCGTGCACGGAATGGCTTCCCAGCACGCGCAGTGCCAGGCCGCGCGGCTCACCTGCCTGTCCCCGTCCCCAAGCCCACACGTCCAAGGGAGCTGGAGAGGAAAGGGAGACACCGGCCCTGGGAGCCCTGGGGACACTTGGCCCCACGGGGACTTGTCCTGGCCCAAGGGCTGGTGACGGGGATGCAGGCAGGAGCATTTCGCCCGTCCCGGAGCAGCAGCAGGGGAAGAGCCCCAGCTCCCTCCTCCCCTTCCTTCCCGCCGGAGCGTTTCCCCTCGCCGCATTCCCACCCTCGCAGACAAACACAGCCCCCACAGCCCCCCCGAGCCCGTGTCCGTCACGGCAGCTTGGGGCCCTCTCCGGTACCACCCAAGCCCGGACCAGGCAGGGCTGGGGACACGGCCCAGCCGAGAGCACCCAGGACTGCAGAGACCCAACCCACCTCATCACACAGAGGGCAGCAGCAAAGCTCAACAGCAGGAGGGGCCAGAACCAGGTATCCCAGTGGCCCTTCCCACATGGCTCCAGAGCCATAAATCTCAGGAGCTAAATCCAGGCATGGCCATGGCACCCTCCCTCCCCTCCCGCACCTGCGGGTGGGCTCTCGTCAGCGCTGAGTGCCCCCACCTGCTCCCGCTGTCCCCAGCTCCACCTGCAGCCGGCATCATCCCGCCGGAGCGGCCGCATCCCGCCGGAGCAGCCGGACACTGGGCTCCGGGCCGGGCCCGGAGGGGTTGTGACGGAGCAGGGACAGCTCCGTGCCTCGTTTTCCCTCTTTAATTAGGAATAACCGGATTTGTCCCGAGGGCGTCCCCAGGCCCGGCCATCGTTACCTGCGGGCGGTCACGGCGCAGGCGGCTGCTGCTCCCGGCCCAAAGTCCAGGCCCGTCCCTGGGGCTGGCGGCAGCTCCACACAGTGACAGCCGCCCTGTCACCTTGTCACCGTCACCCCGTCAGCTTGGCCGGCTCCCGGCGGGATATCGACTGCCACGAGCCTCAGGGCCGGAGCGGTGCCGGACCTGGGTCCCCACTGCAGCGCGGGGGGAAAAGTGCCGCCTGCAGGGCACGGCCACCCCCCTGTCACCGCACAGCAAGGCCTGGCCGCCCCCATGGCCATCCCGCACAGTGCGCCCGCTGCCAGCTCCCATGTCCACCTGCCACTCCACAGTGGGTTGGGGCCACCCCAGGGCACCCGCTGCCACCCCACAGTGGGACAGAGCCACCCCACAGCAGGCATGGCCACCCCACGGCCACCCCGCAGCCGAGCAGAGGGGCAGCCCCGTGGGCCCCCCCAGGCCCCGTGCTGGACCCCCAGGGCTGGCAGTGCCCCGAGGCCTGGCCGGGTGACGGTGCCACCCTTGTGGGTCCCTTGCCAGGGGACAGCCCTCGGTGTGGGGTGGCAGGGGGCAGCAGGGGATCCTGCTGTCCCCAAACGTGTCCCCCTCCCGCCCTCAGCAGCAGCCTCTGGAGCTGATGTGACCCCGCGGGCGGCAGCTCCCGCCACGGGGACGTCCCCGAGTCCCCCCGCCCCGGTGCCACCACGGGGACAAGCGCGGGGTCACCGGGGGGGCCCGGCTGTGGGCGGGGCTGAATCCCCAACCCCCCCGGAGGCGGGGGGGGGCCAGCCCCTGCCGCGCGGCTTGTGGCGGGGGCCTCGCTCGGCACGGCGGTTGTGGGCGGGGCCCTCGCTCGGCACGGGGGTTGTGGGCGGGGCGTCGCTCTGCACGGCGGTTGTGGGCGGGGCCTCGCTCTGCACGGCGGTTGTAGGCGGGGCCTCGCTCGGCACGGGGGCCGTGGGCGGGGCCTCGCTCGGCACGGGGCCGTGGGCGGGGCCTCGCTCGGCACGGGGGGCGTGGGAGGGGCCTCGCTCGGCACGGGGCCGTGGGCGGGGCCAAGCCGCCCCGTTGCTCCCCTCGGTTCCAGCCCCGCCACCGAGAGGCGCCTCCGGTCCCCGGTGCCTCGTCCCCCAGCACCTCTGCCCCCCTCCGACAGTGGCCTTGAGCGTGCAGCATGAACACCACCGGGGCTGCCCATGGGCATCATTCCCGTCCGTCGTGAGGCACCAGATACAGGATGTGGCACGGAAGCACCGTGGCGGTGCCAGCCCTGGCCAGGGCGCTGCCCTCTGCCATTCCATTGCGAAGCTCTGTTTCCTCGAAATCCGAGCAGACCCTGCCAACTCATTGTCAGGCTTAAATCCAAGAAGTGCTGGAACATCTCAGGACTTTCAGGTGGGAGGTGGCTCGGGGTGAAGTGTCCCCCGAACTGTGCAAGAGCAGGGTCATGCTGGCACCACCCAATGCCCCAAAATACTGGTACATGGGGGAGCAATGATATCAGCAGGGCCTTTTCCCTCCAGAAACACAAAAGCACCTATCCGGTCTTTGAAACCTTGATGGACCTGGAACTGTGATGCTAGATGGACCTTGAGCAGCCTCTGCTTCTCCACAGCCTCAGACCAGCGCTGCCACCACCCGTGGGGCAGGCCGGGCCTCTTGCTGGCTGCCAGCACTTGCAGCTCCCAGCTCGTGCAGGCTTACAGATTTCTTTAAAATTCCTTACAGATTTCATTAAATATAATGGTAATAATAAACACCACATTTTCATGCACTACTTGGTAGTAGAGCTGCGATCTGCTGAAATGAAAAACTGTAACGCACGTGTCTGTGATTTTACCGATTTTTAGTGTCGTCTCCCACACAAGAAAAAAAAAAAAGTTTCATTTTAGCAGCGCGACCTGATTCAGAGGCCCCAGGCCCGACACGGGGGCGGCAGCCAGGCCGCGGCCTGGCCGGGCCCGTTGCCATGGCAACGCTTCCGGGAGGTGCCGCGAGGCATCTCGGGACCGCGAGTCCCTCCCGCATCGCGCGTCCCGGCCGGGGCGAACCACAGCCCCCACAACCCCCCGCGGCGCCGCGCGCCCCGCCCCTTCCCCAACGAGTCGCGCCGCTGTTGGCTCCGCCGCGTCGGCCAGCAGCAGTACGGCGGCTCCTGATTGGCCGCGGCGCGCCCGGGCAGAGGCGCCCGCAATGGCGGCTGCTGGGGCGGTGGGGGAGCGGCGGGCGCCATTTTGTGTGTGCGGCGGCGCGGGCCGCCCGGGGGCGGCGGGGCCGAGCGAGGCCGGGCCGGGTCTGGTCTCCCGGCGCTGCCGCCGCGGCCGTTTCCTCCCCCGGGGCGGGGAGGCCGCTCGGGGGGCAGAGCGAGTCGGGGGCCCCGGCGGCTGGGCCCGCAGCGGCCTTTGTGCGGAAGCCCCGCGGCCCCCCCGGGCTGAGGGAGCTCCGTGACCCCCGGCGGGGCCGGTCGGGGGGGTCAGTCCCGGGGCCTGGGGGAGGGGGCGGTTTAGGCCGCCCGCAGAGCCGGGGGGTGTCGCGGGGCTCCGTCCCGCCCGTCCCGGCACTCAGGGAGGAGGGGAACCGGCCACAAACCCGCTCCGAAGGCAGAGGAAAAACGGGTCAAATCGCGCGGCATTGGGATGCGGTGACCCCCAGGAGCAGAGGGGGCTGCGGCATGGGTTGGAACCTGGAACAGAAGAGAACAGGGGTGAAAAACCCCTTTCCTGGCCGGGGTGGAGGCTGCTTTGGTGGCTGCCGATTGCACCATTCGCCTTTACCCCCGATACGTAAAAGGAAAAAAAAAATGTGAATCCCCCAAATTGGCTCCCTTGTGTCACCCGCTCGCGCTGGAGGCGCCGGGTTCCCACGGGAGGTGTCACCGGGCGCCCGGGCCCGGAGGAACGTGGCCTCCCCGTGGGGCCTGAAACAAAAGCTCTCTTGGCGGGGCCGGGAGCTCCGCGCACCGGAGCGAACGGCGTCCGGGCGCCGCGGGCGCAGTCCTCCAGCCGGGGATGCCACCAAGGGCCTTTCTAGCGGGCGCTCAGAAAACGCCAGCGCGGACGTAGCCGTGGGAGTTCCGGGGCTGTTGGGGTCTTCTGAATCCCCGAGGAGCTGTGGGAATCATGACAGCCCACGGCAGCGGGAGGGCTCTGTGTGCCCAGCGGCTCTGAGCGGGCTGCTTGGCCACCTTTCCTTCCCCCTCAACATGGAGGTGCCGCCAGGTTCCCGTGTGAAGCCGGGAGCTTTGGGAGGCTTCTGCTTTGAGCGCAGCTTGTGCCGCAAAATGGGGAGGTTTTTTCACTTGCAGAACAATATTCCACGCTATGTGCAGTGCATTTCATCAAGTGCTCCGCTGAAATTGCTCTGCCGACAAATTTTAGGCCCCTCCCGTGTTGCTGTGCTGCTTCCTGGGCTCTGGAGCGTTGGGTTTAGCTATGACTGCGTTTCCCAAGCTGCAGAGCTGCGCTCTCATCCACATCTTCGCGTACACGAAGTAGCTGGGGGTCTAATTTGAAGTTGATTGTTGCCAAACTAGGAGGCGTATTTAGCGTGAGCCGCCTGCCTGGCACCTAGCTGCGCTGCTGGGGTTTTGTCCTTGCTGGTTTTTAAGGTTGGGGGCAGGAAACGGGAACAGGAAAGGCCTCGTCCACAGAGCCAGCGCTCAACAGGCTGCAGACGGAGCCAAGGCTGGTTCTTGGGGAGGCTGAGGGTGAGGGCCCTATGGAGAGGCCTATAAAGGAGCTCTCCTTGTATCCAGTTGACTGTGCTGGAGATTTTCCTCTGCAAAAACCAAAACCCAAAACGTTTCTTGAATCCAGTCAAACACAACCATGGGGCTATCCAGAGCGGCCATGTTGATTCGTTGCCATAAACGTCAATTCAAGGCGTCTCGGGTAGGCTGGGTTCGCCACGGTCCGCGCGTTCCTCACGATAAGACGTGACAAATCCCAGATGGGTTTGGTGCTTGGCGGCAGGAGCAGGACACGGAGCTGCCTCGGCGGGGCTGGAGCAAACGGGCGCGTGCGGAGGTGCCCGCGGGGCCGCCGTGGAGCGGGAAAAGGTGGCGGCAGCTCCCGTCCCGCCAGCGCCCGCACGGGGCTGCGGCCTCCCCTCGCCGCGGCGGTGGCCAGAGCTCCTGCTCTGGGGCCGTGTGGCCGTGGTGACATGCGCGGGGGCTGCTCTGGGGTGGCTGCCTTGCATTCAAAACAGCCCCCCGTTTGCAGAGTGGCCCGGGTGGCCCCAGGCCGTCCCTGCCGCCCGGCCCCGCGGTGCGGCCAGGCCGAAGCTCCGAGGGGCCCCGTCCTGCGGGGCCGGGTCCCGTTGCCGCCTGTTGGACCCTGCAGGGCCGTTGGGAGAAGCCCGAGTGCGGCCGCAAGCACTGGCAACGCTGCCATGAGCCGGGACCCGGCCTCAGCAGGCCGTGGAGCCCGGGGAAAGGGGCGGGCAGCCCCACGGGCCCGGCGGAGCGGAGCGGCACCAGGCGCAGGAGGGCTCTGCGCAGGTCCCACAAGCGGGGGGCAGCGGCACCGCTGCCGTGTGTCCATACAGACCGGGGCCGCCCTCGATGGCACCACGGGGGGCGTTGGGCCCCAGCACCTCGCGGGGTCGGTTTGTGCCTCAAACCAGCCGCCCCGTGCACCGGCCTGCGGGGGTGTCTCATCCCGTCACCCCTCTCTCCCAGGGCCGCAGCCTGGCCGAGCTCCCCGGCGGCTGCTGGTCCACAGGGAGGTCCCAAGGGCCCGGTCCGGCCGCAAGGGCCGTCCCGAGCCCTGGCAGAGCCGGGGGAGCCGCGCTCGGCGCTTTGGCAAGGAGCAGCCCTGGGGAGCAGCGATAACCCGGTGCTTAAGGCAGGCGGGTGCCATCAGAGCAGTTTGAAGGGCCGCAGCGCGGCGCGAAGCAGAAAGGCCGGGAGAATCAGAGCGCTGGGGCCAGGGCACAATGGCAGCAGTGCTTTTTGTGGGGGGAAACGTCTTTAAGTCACAGCTGTTAAAGCAGTTGCAGAAAACCCAGAATGAAGCTTTATTTCCTTATTAGAAGAGACGCCACTTTGCTTGTAACGGCCATCGCCGCAGCCTTTGCCGAATACCCCTTCCTGGGGGTCGGCCTCTTTGTGTTAACTGGAGGCCGAGGACAGTGTCTCAGCGCGGGACACCGAGACCCCTTGGAGCGCAGAGCCGGCACCGACCGCTGCGGTTTCCCTGCCGGAACGCGGAGCCGTCGTGCGGTTCTTTGGAGGGACGAGCTCCTTAGGGCAGACAAACGGCACCAGGACGGGGCCGGGCTCCCCGCGCGGCGCCGGCCCAGCCAAGTCACGGCAGAGCGGAAGGAAAATGGGCACCCGGGAGGGTCTCGGGTGAGCAACCTCCACCCGTGCCTTTTTCCCTTCCCAAAGCCAAGAGCGGTGTCAGCACATGCCCTGCAGCAGAAACGTTGCCAATTTTCCTTAAAAAAAAAAAAAAAAAAAAATCTAAAATGCCTTAAAATCACAGGCCCTTGGCCACAGTGCTGCTCCCCAGCCCCTGCCCGGGGCCTCTGCTGCCCACCCCGGCCTGGATGCACCCGCTACCTGCCACCTCAAGGATATTTGTGAACCCCCTAATTGTAGGAAAAGGAACCGTTTTGTGTTGCGCTTTCCCTTGCGGAGCGTGGCGGCTGTTCAGACCTCCCGATTTGCCCCGTGTCCATGTCAGGCCCCACATGGATCAGAGCGGATGGGTCCGATACCACTTCAGGCTTCGCCGCCCCCAGACCGCAGCTCCCGCCGTGCTGGGGGACAGCGGTGCCTCCACCTCGGCTGCCAGCCCTGTGTGCGGTGCAGCGCCCGCTCCCCCCGCAGCGGCGCGCGGAGCTTCGTCCCGCTGCCCTGTTTCGAGGAGTTTCTTCTGCTTGGCTTCCTACAGAGGGACAGAACCGTGCTTTTAACGAGATGGATACACCCCAATCCGCGCACATCAGGAGGGCCAGGGCCCTGTTAGGGAGGTGCAAACAGGGCCCTGGGCCCTCCTGATGCTGCGCGGATCGGGGCTGTCCCCTCTCGTCCAGGCAGGTTTGTTGTAGGCAGAGCAGAAACTCCTCGAGGGTTAAAGCTCCCGGCAAGCAGCGTCCGCAGGGGGAGCTCCGCGGAGCGGCCGGCCAGGAACCGGAGCCAGGCCCAGCTCCCCGCGCCGGCAGCGCCCGCGGAGGCGCCCGGAGCAGAGCGACGCTCGGAACCTTCTTCCAGAAACGACACCAGAACCGTTACAGTTACAAGTAGTTAAATTTATTAGACCTCTATAATTTTTATAGTCTTTTTTTTTTTGCCAATTTACAGGTTTCCTGGGGAGGTTTTCTTTTCGGGTTTGTTTTTGGTTTAAACACAACAAAATAAAACAAGGGGAGAAAAAAAGCAAAAAAAAAAAAAAAGGCAAAAAAGCAAAAACAAAAAGAAGAAAAAAAATCAAGTTCACTTATACATCACCCCTCCCCTAGCCCCAAAAGCCACCTACAAAATAAAAAAGAAACAAAACAAACCAGGCAACAGCAAGGAGGGGACGCGGCCGCCGGGCGCGCGGCGCTGCAGCGCCCGGCCCGGGCAGCTCCGCGCCGTCTCTGTACACGGGTATTTATAATGTTACCCCCCACCACTGTAAAAAGCGACCCCCCGCCCCGCCACCCCCCCGAGTGTCACCCCAGCCCCCCCACGGTGTCACTCGGCCGGCGGCGGCGCCGGCTCCTTCTCCTGGAGCAGCCGCAGGTTCTCGGCTCGCAACTTGTCCACCTCGAGCTCCAGCTGCCGCAGCCGGGCCGCCTCCCCCCCGCACTTCTTGCTCTCCATCCGCAGCCGGTTGTTCTCGTCCTCCATGCGCGACAGGCACTTCTCGAGCTCCAGGTACTCCTTGACGAGCTCCTGCTTGCTCATGTTCTGCAGGCTCTCCACGTGGTACCGCTCGTAGGTCTCCGAGAAGTCCCGCTGCAGGAACTCGCTGCCGTCGCCCCCCATGCCGTCGCTGCCGCCGTCCTCGTCGGCCGCCTCCTCCAGGAAGTCCTCGTCGCTCGTCTCGGCCGGCTTGGCGGCCGCCCGCCGCGGGTACAGCCCGGTCTTGAGGTCGGGCTCCTCCTGGTCGTGGTCCTCCATGAGGAACTGCGTGGTGTTATAGGGGGCCACGGGCTGCCCCTTGGCGAACATCTCGGCGCGGAGGCGCGAGGCGCGCAGGCTCTGCCGCTCGTCGAACTGCTGCTTCTCCTCCCAGCTCAGCTTCGAGTAGGGCTTCCAGCGCCGCTTCTTCTTCGACGGCCGCCGACGGTGCTTCTTCTTGGGCGGCCACTCGGCGGGGCGCCCCGCGGGCGGCCGGCACCGCGGCCCCGCCAGGCCCGGCCGCGCCGTCCGCCCCGCGGCGTCTCCAGCGCCCTCGGCCGCCTCAAGCGGCGGCGCCGGCTCCGCCTCGCCGCCCCCCGCCGCCGCCGGAGGAGCGTCGCCGCTCTCAGCCTCGGGCTGCGCCTCGGGCTCGGGCTGCGCCTGGGGCTCAGGCTGCGTCTCGGACTCGAGCTGCGTCTCGGGCTCGCGCTGCGCCTGCGGCTCCGCTTCAGGCTCCGGCCGCGGCTCCGCGGGCGCCGCGTCGGCCATGGCTGCGCGGCTGCCTCCCCTCAGCGCCGGGTGCCGCCGCGGCGCATGGGGGCCGCGTCCGCTCAGGCCGCGCGCGCCACCGGCGCGGCCGCCGCGCGCGCAGCGGGTGAAGGCGCCGCCGGGCGCGCAGGGGTTAACGCCGCCGGGCCCGCCCCCCCGCGCGCATGGCACGCGCCGCCGCCGCCCCAAGCCCGCCCCGCACCGCCACCCGCTGCCCGCGCCGCCAGCTCCCGACTGCTGCTCCCAGCGCGCTCCCACGCCTTATATAGCGTCGCCTGGCCCCGCCCCACGCCGCGCACGCGCACTGCCCGCCCCGCGCCGCGCGGCATGCCGGGAGCCGTAGTCCGCCGCCGCGATCGATCCGCTGGCTCCCGCCGGCGGCGGCGACTACGGCTCCCAGAAGCGCCGCCGCCGCCGCGCAGCGGCCAATCAGCGCACGCGGGGGAAGGGTCCTCCCGCCGCGGCAGACGCTCTCCCAT
Organism: Tinamus guttatus; assembly: GCF_059628265.1. NCBI lineage: Eukaryota > Metazoa > Chordata > Aves > Tinamiformes > Tinamidae > Tinamus > Tinamus guttatus. The sequence goes on along the minus strand of NW_028289266.1, from coordinate 1,442,254 downwards.
TGGCCGCGGCGAACGTCACTCCCGCGCAGCTCAACCAATGGGCGCGCGGCGGGCCGTACCATGAGCTCGAGGGGTTCCCCCGCGCGGCGGGGCCGCGCGCGCCCGGCGACCTTCACGGCGGCGCTAAGGGCAGCGCCCGGCGCCTCCCCGCGCCCACCGGGAGATGGTTCGGTCCGAAAGTAGTCCCCGGGCGGCACCGCGAAGGGAGCGGAGCGGGGGAGGCGGATCCCGGAGGAGCCGCCGTCCCGGGACCGGGATTCGGCCCGCCCCAAACGCGAGCGGCCGCGCCCCGAACGCGGGCGGGCCGAATCCCGGTCCCGGGACGGCGGAGGGCGGGCGCAAGGATCCGGGTACCGCGCGGAGGGAGATGTAAACAAACGCAGGCGGAAACGAGGCCCTCCTTAAAGGGGCCGCGTCGCCCTGGCGCTAAGCCCCGGCGGCCGAGGCCAAGGCCACGGTGGCGAGGGGGGAATCCCCGAAACGCGACGCCCTCCTGGGCCTCTCCAGCGTGCCGGGAGCCCACGGGTGACCACGGGGACGTGGGGGACCCGCGCCCGCTCCACTCCGAGTCTGCGCATGCCCGAGGCTGCCCCATGGCGGCGGCCGCGTCCCCCGCACACGCAGGCAGCGCTGGGAAGGCGACTTTAATGAGGCGGCGGCGGGGACGTGTCCGCGGCCCCCGCGGGGGCACTTGGCACTGACCCCCCTCCATGTGCGTGACAGCGACAGCCCCCGCCTGGGGCCGTCCCCGAGCGGTGACGGCGCTTGGCCCGTGTGTCCCGTTCCCCCCCCGCCCCAGCTCCTCTCCCTGCTCCCAGTGTCATTCCCGCGCCCCAGTTGGAGATTGCGTTTTCCCTGGGAAGTCCCCCCCGTGGAAGCTGCGTTTTCCCTGGGTGCAAAGCGCTTTTGTCCCCCTTGCAGTGCCAGGGGGACCCTCAGAGTGGCCAGGGGCAGCGGGTCCTCGCGGCTGCGACAGTCACTTAAAAAGCCCCTGTCCCCTGATGGGGGCTGGCGCGGGGGTCCCTTCCCTCCTTGCACCGGTCCCGTTGCTCTTGCCAGGCTGCGGAAGCAGAATCGCTCGTTGTCGCTGCGGGGCCGGGGCCACGGTCACCTCTTCCTGCCCTGCAGGCGCCGCAGCAGCCACTGGGCGACGAAGGGCCAGGCGACGAGGAAGAGCAGCGTGCGAGGGGACACGGGCAGCGGCCACGGGAGCTGCGGAGGGCATGGGGACGTGGGCCGGGAGCGCCCCGGGGCTCCCTGCGGAGAGCAGCCATCCCCCCTGCCCTCCCTGGCACAGCCCCACGGGCACCCCCTGCCCCTGCCACATCCCTGGGGGTGTCCTGGGTTGTCCCCTGCCCTCTGTCCTGCTCGGGGCAGGCAGGCTCCTCCAGTGGGTGCATGGGGACAGGACAGCAGGACGGCCAAGGCCGCACGGCGCCGCGTCCCCCTCCAACTCACCTGCGCAGCGAGGGGCTGGCGGGGAGGACCCTCGCACACGTCCACCTGCAAGGCAGGAGAGGCTGTGGGTGCAGCCGGGGCCACCCCTGTGGCGGCCACTGCGTCCCCACAGGAGCGGGGACAGACAGAGCCGAGCGCAGCCAGGACAGGACCCAGGGGCCATGGGGACCACGGAGACAGCACGTTGGGGCAGATCAGAGCCTCTACCCTGACAGGATGTGCCACGACAGCCCCGCTCTCCGCACCAGGGACACGCCAGGATGCCGTAGCCAACCCCCTGGGCCGGTGGGTCGCACGGCCCCGTCCCCGGAGGCGGCAGGGCAGGTACCTGCGCGGCCGCAAGCGTCTCCAGCTGGCTCAGCCGCTCCTGCACTCGCTGCATGTCGTCCTGCAGCGCTCGGACGGTGCCGGCCACCTGCGCCCCCAGCTCCGCCGGCACCTCCTGGGTCGGCTCCGCGTCACCTTCGGTGTCGCTCTGGGCGTCCTGCTCTCCCGCGGCGAGCTGCGTAGCTGGGGGGCATGGGGCACCGCTCAGGGCGGGCAGGAACACGGCGACGTGGCAGTGCCACCGCTTGGCAGCAACAGCTTGTGCCAGCGCTGCCAGCACAGCCCCCCAGAGCCCGCAGGGAGCCCATGGTGTCACGGTCCCTGGTTGGCACTGCAGGTGCTTCCCAAGGGCTCCGCGTCCCGCTGAGGCGTCCGTGCGCTCCCGGCTCCAGCCCCGAGCTGCAGCGCTGCCCGGGCTCAGCAAAGCCCCAGAGCGGCCCCATTTCGGGCCGCGGACACCCCGGTAGCCCTTGCCGTGAGCCGGAGCCCGGCAGTGCGCACCGTGCCGCGGCTGCTCCCAACACGGCTCTGTGGAGCCGCTTGGCCCCTTCCCGGCGCTGCCGGAGGCCGGGGTCGCCCGTCCCCGCGGCAGGTGCCTTTATGGGCCTCGTTACAAGTTAACTCCCAAGGTCAAGCAGCCGGGAGGCCCTGCAGAAACATCACGGCACGGAGACGAGCGCCGGCGGCCGGGCCCCGCTCCAGTGCGGCGGCTGCTTGGCCTGGCTGCTCCCGCCGCACAGAGCACCGGGACAGACCCGCGGAGGTACCGTGCGGCCCGTCCCCGTGCCGAGCGCCCTTCCCTCCCGTCCCAAGCGCTGCACCCACCTGTCTCCGCGCCGGGGCCGCTCTTCCACGACGGTCTCCTGCCTTGGCCCTGCGGCTCGGGCCCGGCGCGGGCGCCGCGCAGGGAGAGCCCCTGTGTGGCCAGCAGCTGTGCGGGGCAGAGGAGAGCGGCGCTGGGAGCCCCCTTGGCGCCCGCCGCCGCCCCAGGCCGTCCTGCTCCGCAGGCTGCTCCTCCCGTGCCCAGGAGCAGCGCCCGGAGAACCAGCTCATGCGGGCTCAGCCTGGGATGGGCTCCTGAGGGCACCCAGGCATCCGGGCGCTCTCCACCCCGCCGGCTCCTCAGCACCCGCTCTGCTACCGTGGGTGCAAAACTCGGCCCATGGGACCCAAGGTGACGGTTAGGAGCGAGCAGGGAGTGGTGGCAGGAACAAGGGAGATCAGTGCATGCCAGGGCCCTCAGTGATGGGCACCCGGCTCGAGGGACACGAGGGACACAAGGATCCCTCTCCAGGGCGGAGCCAGGGAGCCTCCCTGCTCGGGCAGGGCTCCTGGAGCGGCGGCGCAGGCAGGTGCGCGGAGCCCACGCGGGGCCCCGGCGCTTCACAGCCTCCTCCTGCGCCGCAGGGCGTTACCTGCTCGGGCTCCACGTGCTCCAGGGTGTCGCAGTAAACGTCCCCCTCGGAGTCGCTGGGCACCCGGCCGCCTCCTGCAAGGGAAGCGCCGGCTGAGCGCGGCGGCAGCACCAGCGCCCCGGCTCCCGCCGCAGCCGGTGCCCCAGGCCACAAGGAGGGCGCTCCGCGAGCGGCCGGGAAGGCAGCGCCGGCGCCTGCGGGGACCCGGCACAGAACTCGCCGTGGGGCAGCTCCGGGCATGGGGCAGCTCCCTCCCCGCTGCAGGAATGTGGCTTTTGCTGCAGGAAAGGGCACTGGGGAGCCCCAAGGGTGAAGGAGTCAGCTCCGCTACCAGCGTCAGAGCCGTGGCCTCGAATCCAAGGACCGAATTCCCCTTGTCCTGCCCAGCCGCAAGGCGAGGCTCACAGGCAGAGCCCAAGCGACAGGGAGCTCTTTTGGGCTGGGTTTCACCATGCACACACAGCCCCCCCCAGGGAAAGGGCTGGCATGGTGGGACAGCGGCCGGCGGAAATCCCAGCGCAGAGCCACGCACGGAGTCTTCCCACTTGGATCCAGGGCACCCGGCTGCTCCGACGTGGCAGGTCGGCGTGCTGCAGTCCCCCTGGCACCCAGTGGGCACGGTGCCCAGCGCCGCTCACGTGCCTGGCCCGTGTGCCCGTGAGGACAGCCGTGTGTCGGGAGCGACGCGCTCGCTCCGTGCCCATATATGCTCCTGGAGGGAGGGCACCAGCGCCTCGGAGGAATTCCTCCCTCTGGCACCCGGAGGCCCCTGCGCCGAGGCGCTCTGAGCACCGCGAGCCATGCAGGGAGGCGCAGGGATCCCGCTGCCCAGCAGCTGCCTTCCTTGGGCTGGGACTTTGTGGGACATCTTCCCCGTCCGTGTCTCAGCCCAGCCCTCAATCCTGCCCCTGCAAGTCAGCAGGATCAGACCTCTCTCAACAGAGCAGAGCAACACAGAGATACCAACATGCTAGAGGTGACGCAGGGCCCAGGAACAGCTCCGAGAGCTGGATCCACGGAAAGCACCAGCTCTCCAGTGCTTGGGAAGAGCAAGCAGGGCTGGACCATCCGTGGCCAAGGCCGAGGGCTCTGCAGACGGATGGAGGCCGGGCCGGCCGCATCCTCCAGGGCCGGTGCCAGGGCCTGCGCCTCCCCGCGGGTCCCTGCCGGTGCCGGCCGCACTGGGAGACCCACCTGCCGCGCGCTCCCCGCGCGCCTCCTCCTCGGGCAGGCTGCTCTCCAAGTGATCCTGAGCCGGGCTCCCTTCCTGCCCTTCCTGGCTGGGGCCGGGCTCCTGCTCCCCATCTCCTGCACAGAGGGGAGGGAGGAACTGGCGTTAAAACAGTGCAGACGGCCCTGCGCTCCGGGACGCGCCGGCTGCGGAGAGCAACAACTGCGAGAGCTGGAGCGGCCCTGGGCCCCCCGGGGTCTCCCTGTCCTTGGGTAATCCCGGCCCCGCGGCGTCTCCAGCGGTCGGGACTTTGCTCCCCACTCCCAGCCCGCCCTGCACCCCGGGGCTGCTCTTCCCCATGGGCCTCCGGCTCCGGGTCCCTCCTCAGTGCGTCCCCCGCGGGAGGACATGGCGGGTCCCGTCGCAGCCCCAGGTCCCGTCGCAGCCCCGGCTGCCCCAGCCTCGAGGGCAGGAGCCGGGAGCTGCAGTTACCCCAAGGCACCTCCCAGGGCGGCTGTGAAACTGCTTCCCTGGAGATTGCTCCGGATCAGGAGCCGCTCAGAACTGACCTCCCGAGCGCCAGCGCTATTTTCATTTTCTAAAAACATGGGTCTGGTTTTTGAGCACCCCAGACACCCCCCTCCAAGGCACGGGAAGCTTCTCAAGGGCCTCGAGCGCTCCTCCCAGCACCAACCAGCTCTGGCGCCCAAACCCACCCCTGTGCTTGGGATTATCATTAACACCAGCTGCAAAGCGCCCGCGCGCCCACGGGGTTTGGGACCTTGAACACACATGACTCAATGGTCTCAAAGCTCCTGCATTTTGAACCACGGCTGAGGCACCTTGGGTTTATTTAGCCTGCAGACTCGATCGGGCTCAGAGCTAAAGGAGAGACTCTCACCCGTGCCCGACAGCGGCACGGGACGACGCTCCCCAGAGCGCCTGGTCCCACGGGTGGTACCGGCCGGCCTGGCCTCCGGGCAGTGGGTTTTGGCATCCTCCTGGGAAGCAGCCGGTGACAGCAGCTGCCAGAGAGGGCCCAGGTGGGGCAAGTACTTGGGACAGGCCGGCAGCGGGTGTTTATCAGAGCTCTTCTGACACCAGCAAAACCCCCACAGTTTATCCCTGCCATGGGCACAGCCCAACGTGCCAGGGTCTCCTGCAGAGCTGGTCTCCTGCTGGAGCCTGGGTCCAGCCAAACCTGCACGCTTGGACTTTGCACCTTCATTCACCAGTAGCTGATGCCCTTCTGAAACCTCCCGGCTGATTAAGGACAACCAAATCAAAACTCTTTGCTCGAGTTTTCCAGCGTTTGGGTAGCTGCTGCTGCAGCACAGTGGCCTGGTTCGCGGCGCGCTCGGCCACCGCGGGTCCCATGCGCTGGGGACCCTGCTGCAGAGGTGAGAACAGTCCCCAGCAGCCCCTCTGCGCGCGACAGGCGTCACCGCAGACGCATGCATGGAACGGCTGGGAAGAGCTCTCTGGAACAAGAGTCCCGGCAGCCCTGGATCCCTGTAATCCCGTTTCTCAACCCCAGGCTCTCCACGTCCATTCCCACCTGCCCAGCTGTTTATGTTGGATGATCCGACGAGGTTGTCTTAGCCAGATCCCACCCTTGCCAGGGGTGGCTGCTAGTCAAGGCTAAGCGAGCGGAAGCGGACAGGACATTAAACTGGAGCTGCTCCAACCGCTCGACAACGTGGGGCCACGTACGGCCTTGCACCGTGCCACATTTGGGGACCAAATCCCAAGTTCCCTCCACAAAGTCCCAGGGAGAGAAAGCCCGGAATGAAGCGATGCCCAAGCAGGAGCAGTGCCCGGCGGCAGGGCGGGCAGCGGGACGGGCCCGGGCGGCGCTGCAAGGGGCGCGCGGGGAGGCGACGCGCCGGCCACTCACCCGCGCTGCCACCAAGGACGGCGCCGGGGGGCCGCGGCAGGTCGCGGATCACCTCGTAGAGCGGCGCCAAGGCCTCGAACACGTCCCGCGTCGCCTCGTCCAGGGGCACCGTGTCGATGACCTGCGGAGAGCCGCGCTGGCAGCGGCGCCCGGCCGGCCGCCCCGGCCCGACCCGCTGCCCCCGCTACCTTCTGCGCCACCTTCTTCATCTCGGCCACGTAGGCGGCCATGGCCTCCTCCTTGGACATCCGCCCCAGGCTGTGCCAGGCGTCCCTGCGGGCGGCAGCGGCCGTGAGGGGCCGCGGGGACACGGGCGCGGGCCGGCCGCGCGCCGCGCGCCGCCCCGTCTCACCACTTGTAGCGGCCGATGGGGTCCCAGAAGCCGGGCCGCGGGCCCTGGCAGCGCCCCGCCGTCGCCTGCTTGTAGTAGCTGTAGAAGCGCAGCATCTCCTCGTACGAGGGCCGGTACGAACCTGCGGCACGGCGGAGCCTCAGCGGGCGCGGCGGGAACCGCCGCCCGCCACCGGGGCCGCCGCCGCCGCCACTCACCGCTTCGGGGCAGCCCCTGGATGACCTGCACGGCAGCGCGGAACTGCGCCCCGCAGCTCGCCTCCTCCATGGCGCCGCCCGGCACCGGCACCGGCACCGACACCAGCGGCGGCACCGGCACCGGGGCGCGTGCGAGGGGGGGAAGCGCGGGTCCAATCAGCACGCGCCTTCCATCCGCGCCGACGCGGCGCGCCCAATGAGCGCGCAGCTTCCGAAACGGCCCGGGCTGCCTCCCTCCCTGCCCCGCTCCCCCGCGCGCCCCCCCGCGCGGCGCAGCCAATCACGGCGCGACTCGCTCGCCCCCTGCTGGCCGCACAGCGCGCGGGCCGCCACCCCGCTCCCTCCCCCCGCGCGGGGCAGCCAATGGGCGCGCGGCTGGCGGACACCGCGGCGCCCCCTGCCGGAGCGTGGCGGCGCCGCGCGGGCTGCGGGCGGGGGCGGCGGCGACCTGCGGGGTAACGCACCGGGACAGCGCACGGGGTAACGCACTGGGACAGCGCATGGGATAATGCACCGGGGTGATGCACCGGGACAGCGCACGGGATAATGCCCTGGGGTGATGCACCGGGACAGTGCACGGGGTAGCGCACCAGGGTGATGCACCTGGGTGGTGCACCGAGGCAGTGCACGGAGTAATGCACCGGGACAGTGCACGGGATAATGCACTGGGCTGATGCACTGGGGTGATGCACCGGGACAGCGCACGGGATGGAGCACCGGGATGATGCACCAGGGCAGTGCACGGGGTAATGCACTAGGACAATGCACGGGATAATGCGCCAGGCTGATGCACCACGCCAGTGCATGAGGTAACGCACCAGGCCAGTGCACGGGTAACACACCGCAGTGATGCACCGGGACAGTGCATGGCGTAATGCACCGGGACAGCATGCAGGGTGATGCACCAGGACAGCGCACTGGGCAATGCATCGAGACAGTGCACTGGGACAGTGCATGGGTTAATGCACCAGGGTGATGCACCAGAACAGTGCACCGGGGCAGTGCACGGAGTAACACACCAGTACAGTGCACTGGGACAGCACGTAGGATGTTGCACCGGGACAGTGCACCGGGACAGTGCAGGGGTTAATGCACCAGGGAGATGCACTGGCACAGTGCACGAGGTGATGCACCAGGGTGATACACCAGGACAGCTTAGGGGATAATGCACCAGGGTGATGAACCAGGACAGTGCACAGGGTAATGCACTGGGTTAGTGCATTGGGGTGATGCACTGGGTTAGTGCACTGGGGTGATGCACCGGGACAGTGCACGGAGTAATGCACTGGGTTGAGGCACTGGGGTGATGCACTGGGTTAAGGCACTGGGGTGATGCACTGAGTTAGTGCACAAGGACAGTGCACGGGATAATGCACCAGGGTAATGCACCGGAGTGATGCACCGGGATAGTGCATGGGGTAATGCACCAGGGCAGTGCACCAGGGTAATGCACTGGGATGGTGCATTGGGATAATACACTGGGTTAATGCACCAAAGTGATGCACTTGGATAATGTACTGGGACAGTGCACCAGATAATGTACTGCATTAATGCACTGGGCAACGTACCGGGACAGTGCACTGAAATAATGCAGTGGGCAGTGCACTGGAGTAATGCATCAGGGTGATGCACCGGGATAATGCACCAAGCGAGTGCATGGGGACAGTGCACCAGGGTAATGCACCAGAGCAGTGCACCAAGTTATTGCCCTGGGGAAATGTATTGGAGCAGTAGGACAATGCACTGGGATTAATACACCCAGACAGTGCCATGGGGCAATGCACGCGGCTTTTCCCCTAAGGCTCCAAGGGCTTCCTTTGAAGGCAGCGGGGCTTACAGTGACACAGAGGGGCTTGGGGATAAAGGAGGGCCTGGGATGACCGAGGGATGGGGTTGCCCTGAGGCCCCACGTGAGCCCCACTTCAATGCCAAGCTCCATATCCCCAAATCTGGTGGTTTAACAGCAGGAAAAAAAGCCCCCTAGTCAATATATTTCCACCCCACATGGCCAGGGCATTTGGAAACCTTTCCTCTACCCAGGGCAAAAGTTCAAGATGCAGAAAAGAAAAAAAAAAAGCCCAAAACAGGCTTTTGAACCCTGTTTTTTTGTTTGTTTGTTTTGTTTTGGTTTTTTATTTTTTTGCTATTTCTTAGGTGTGACTCAGGCCTTCTGCTTCTTGGCCGCAGGGCCCGCTGTTTCTGACTCACTGGAAAACAAGCCGGGATCACGGGCAGCGAGCCCGTGCCGAGGGCGCCCCTGCCCTGAGCGCCGAGTCACGGGGACAGGGCCCGTGCTGGAAGCGGCCGGGAATGCAGGCAGCTTTCCATGGGCTCCCTCCAAACCGCCACCGGGTGCGGAAAACAGCAGCGCCGCCAGCCCGGCGGGAGCGCCCGCAGCCCGGCATCGTCCCGCCACGGGGCTGGGTTCACTGCGTGCGACGCTCCAGGCTTTCCCAGCCCTAATCCCACTCCTAATCGTATTCCGGTGGCGGGAGCGGCGCTCGCTGCTTTGCTGTTATGTAATGTGTTTTCCCCACAATGGCCCCGAGCACGAGGCCCCAGCCGGAAATTTTCAGCTCCTGAACTGGGGAAAGGTGACGCTGCCTGTGGACCAATGTCCCTGTGTCCCCAAAATGTCCTCCTGCACCATGCTGGCCTCTGCAGCGCTCAGCCAAAGGGTTGCCAGAGGTTGCAACCCCTGCCCACCTGTTGCACCAACTGCCCAGATGCTGCACCAACAGCCCAGATGTTTCACAACCCACCCAGAGGTTGCAACACGTGTCCAGATACCTCTCGACCTGCCCAGGTGTTGCTCAGCATTCCCAGATGTTGCTCTGCATGTTCAAGCACTGTCCCACCTGCCCAGGTGCTTTGCTACCCGTCCAGATGCTGCACCACCTGCCTAGATGCTGCACCCTGTGTGCAGATGTTGCGCCTCTGGTCCAGCTGTGATGCCTCCTGCCCAGATGTTGCCCCTGCTGTCCGCAGTGGTCCTTCCATAAGCTCTGTGCATGCATCACCAGGTGCTCCCAGCATCATCGGCATGGAAAAACACAGGCTCAAAAAGCAAAAACGGTCCTTGCTTTTGTTTCCCAGGAGGAATTATTCTGGATTTGGAAGTGCAGAGCTGGCCGCACTGCTAAAACACACAGAACTGTGGAGTTCCCTTGGGATGAGAGCACTAGCCCTGTCAAACCTGAGGGCAGTTGCTTAGAAATCAAAGCTGGGACCTTTGTCCCTGGGTGTAGCCACCTGACCAGCTCCACGTGCAACACAACCACCAAAACACCCTGGATCAAACCTGTCCCTCCACTGCCCAGGGCTGCTGGGACCGGTCCCTGCCGGTGTCCTCGGGGTCTGGCACCCTCTGTGGGGTCGGTGTTGCACAGCCTGGGCAGGGGGAGGGGGGGTCTGCCTGCATCCCACCCCTCCAGTGTGACCCGAGGGCCTGAGGTAGCCCTGGGAAAGTTGGAAAAGCAGTGGGGAAATTTCTGGAATGAGGGTAAATTCCCACGCACGCGGGCATGGCTGTGCGTCCCCATGTGTCCTCACGTTCCCATGGGGCTGCTTACACACGTATGCACAGACGCCCCCATCCCATTCCCAGTGCATCCGGACCCCGTCCTCTCCCCCAGCCACGTCCTGGTGTAGCCCCCCCGCCCAGCCTGCTCCATTCCCAGGGCAGCCCGGACCCCCCTCCCCGGCCCGATCCCAGTGCAACTCCCCCGTCCCCTCGCTATACCCGCCCCGTTCTCCTGGTGCAACCTCCGTGCCCTGGCCCGTTCCCGATACAGCCCCGCCGCGGAGCCGCCCGCTCCCGTTGCAGGCCCCGACACCACGTCCCGGTGGACGCGGACCCGTCCCGCTCCCGGTGCAGTCCCCGCCGCGGAGCCGCCCGCCGCCGTCCGGGCCGCCACAAACGGTTAACAGCGCCCGGCTGCAACGTGACTCCTCCCCTCGCCGGCCCCAGTCCCAGTCCCGGTCCCGGCCCCGCCGCCGCCCCGGCCCGGCCCGTCGCGCAGCCCCGTCGCGGAGCACCATGATCTGCGGCGCGAGGCGGCAGCCGCGGGGCCCCGCGGACGGCGCCGGCGGCCCCCGACGGCCCGGGACAGCCTTCAAGAAAATGGGTGAGAACGGGACGGGACCGGGAACCGCCACCCATGCCGCCCCGCTCCGCACGCGACGGGGCTCTGGGACATGCAGGGTCTGCCAGGTGGGGGGGAGCTGAGGCTGGGAGGAAGGGAGGAAGGTTAGAGGTGACAGGGGACCCCCCTGGCAGGGACAGGCCCCCATGGCAGGGAAGGGCCCTGGGGTGACAGGGGACCCCATGGCAGGGAGGGTTCCATGGTTGCGTGAGGCCCTCTCCACGGGCCGGTGTCTCCATGGTGGCGAGGTGTCCCCACAGGTGGGAGAGGTCCCCATGGCCGGGACAGGTCCCCATGGCAAGGAGGGTCCCTAAGGGAGGGTCCATAGCAAGGAAGGGTCCCTCAGCTGGGGGCCCTCCTCACTGTTGGCAGGTGTCCCCATGGCAGGGACGGGTCCCCAGAGTGACCAGGGACTTGATGTCTGGGCGAGGTCCTCACCATGGGCAGGTGTCACCATGGCAGGGACAGGTCCCCATGGCAGGGAGGGTCCCCATAGGGGCAGGCCTTGCCCGTGCCTGCGCTTGGGTGCAGGCTGTGTGCCCAGAGCTGCACATGTCGGCACCAGTGTGTGACTGTCCCCAGCAGTGACTGCATGGGTGTGAGCCTGGGTGTCCCCGTGTCTCTGCACCCCTGTGCTCACCTGCCCATGCATCGTTGTGCCCATGTGTCTGTCTGTGCATCCAAGTGTCCGTGAATCCTGGTGTCCATGTGCCTGTGTGTCCGTGCATCCCTGTGTGTGCATCATGTATCCCTGCACCCATGTGTCTGTGCACCCTGAATCCTTGTGTCCAAGAATCTGTGTATCCATGAATCCCTGTGTGTCCATGAGTCTGTGTACCTGTGCATCCATGCACCCGTGTGTCCATGCACCTGTGGATCCGTACATCCCTGTGTCCATGCACCCGTGTGTCTATAGATCCGTGCATTTGTGCACCTGTGGTTCTGTGCATCCGTACAGCCGCACACACGACACGGGACAGCAGCTCCGGGCAGGCTGCCACCCACGGTGCCGGGACGCGCGGGCCGGGTGCGGTGGTCCAAAGTCCTCGGGGTGCCACGGCCGCCCAGCCCCAGGACTGGCACGTGTGGGGGCTGCCGGCACTCGGAAAGGACAAGAGCCCCATTGAGGACACCCGAGGCTGCCGGCTCCGTGACGCACATGACACCAGCAACGTCCCCAAAGCTGCTCCATCCCCAAACTCCCATTTTCCACCCCAGGGGAGCATTATGAGTGGAGCGGGAGAGGCCGGAGTGCTGGGGCTATTTTTACAGATTGCAAAGAAAATAAAAAGGAGAGGAGGAAATAACAGAGCAGTTTCTTGAATAACAGACGGAAAAGTCCCGGCCCACAGCGAGGCCGGGTGCAAGCCCGGCCGCCCGGTCCCAGCGAGTGGGTCGGTGACTCACCTCCGCTCCCACTCCCGGGCTATTCCCACGCGGCTCCTGGGCCCGTCGCTGGCAGTGGGGCACAGGGCAGGGAGGCAGGATTTGGGCGGCTCCATCGGGATCTGACAGCCTCTGTTCTGTGCACTGAGCAGGGCACCGGAGCTGTTGCCCAGAGTTGTTCCTGCAGAGGGGCGACAGGGGCTGCACAGTGATGGCTTGTCCTGTCTTGTCCTGTCCTGTCCTGTCTTGTCCTGCCCTGTCTGGTCTGGCCCATCCCATTCTACCCTGTCCTGTCTTGCCCTATCACATCCTATCCTGTTCCTCCATCCTGTCATATCTGTCCTGTCCCATCCTGTTGCATCCTGTTCCCCCATCCCATCCCAACCCATCTTGTTCCATCCTGTTCCCTCATCCCATCCCATCCCATCCCATCATGTCTGTCCTCGCCCATCTGTCCCTTCTTGTCTCATCCATCCTATTTCACCTGTCTGCCCCATCTCACCTTGCCCCATCCCATCATCTCTGTCCTGTCCCATCTTCTCCTTCCTGGAGGGGGGCATCCCGGGCCCTGGGTGCCGGGAGCTGATGGGGTCGTCCCCTCGCAGGCCTGACGGATGACGAGGACATCAAGCTCATGCTGAAGGGCTCTCTGCTCTGGAAGATCAAGGCGCCGCGGGCCAAGGAGCGCCTGTACCGCTTGCAGGAGGACGGCATGACCATCTGGTTCGAGCGGCGCTTCCGGCACGCTCGCTCCAAGCACATCTGTAAGTGCTGGAGCCTGGGGGCATCCCCTGGATGCTCAGGGCTCCAGGACCTGTCCCCACACTGCCCCAGTGAGCCCAAACTCTCCGGTGGGACCCAAGGCATGGCCTGGGATGCAGCATGGCCGGGGACCCTGGGTGCCACCCAGCACCCAAGGGACAATCCAAAATCCTGGCTCCTGATCCAGGGTATGAACAGGGACCCTGAGCATAAGCTGGGACTTTGGGCACAAACTTGGGAGCCTGGGCATGACCTGGGACACTGGATATGACACTGGGCACCACTTGGGACGTGGCCTCCAGCCCCCAGCTTGGACCTAACCCATGGCCACAGCACCCTGGGGAGCCCCGACCCCACTGAGGCCTTGCAGCACTCCTTGCTCTGCCCCCCAGCCCCAACCCAGTGACTCTCAGTGCATCCCAGTGCCTCCCAGTGCCTCCCAGTGCCTCCTTGTGCCTCCCAGTGATTCCCAGTGCCTCCTGGTGCAGCCAAAGCCAAGCTTCTGGAGGGTCCCTTTCCCTCCCTGCCAGCCCCATCACCATCCTGCCCTTCCCAACCCCCAGACTGGGATAGCCGGCCCTGGCTCCGGGATAGGGCTCCATCTCCGCCACCGCAGCCAATGCCCCCATCCCCGCGGGGCTCTGTCTCGCCGGGGATTAGAGCAGCTGAAAAGGCAGCTTAAGCGGGTGCCCTGCTCCCTGCCCCGGCTGCAAGGGGACACCCCGGGGACAGGCTTGGTGCTGGTGGCCGTCAGTGCCCGCTCTCCCCGCAGTCTCCGTGATGCACATCGAGGGCGTGCGCCCGGGGCGCCAGTCCGAGGGGCTGCGCAAGTTCGGCGGCTCCTTCCCCGAGGGGCACTGCTTCACCATCGTCTTCAAGGGCAAGCGGAAAAACCTCGACCTGGCTGCCGGCACCGCGGCGGACGCCCGCCACTGGGTGCAGGGGCTCGCCAAGCTCATGGCACGAGCGGCCGCCATGAGCCAGCGGGAGAAGCTCGAGCAATATCCTTGGCGGGAGACGGGGCGTGCAGGAAGGTGGCAGATGCCGGGTCGGGACACGCCGCCGGGCGCTTTCCTTAGCCGGGTGCAGCTGGATCCACGATATCCTGCGGCGCGCGGACAAGAACCGGGACAACAAGATGTGCTTCGGCGAGGTCAAGGACATGCTGCGAATGATCAACATCGACATGAACGATGTCTATGCCTACAAGCTCTTCAAGGTACCGCCAGTCCCCCGCCGCATCCTGCCCGCCATCACCCCCCTCTCCGAATGTGGCAGAGGACCGTCAAACTCAGTGCATCCAAGGCACTTCCCCACCATCGACATCAGGGCCCCGTCATGTGCTTGGCTGTGTCAGGGCAGGCAGCTGAGACCCCCCTGAAGCTCATCACACGTGGGGAGGGCTAGAGGGCCAAGGAGAGGGGTGTCCCCAAGGCTCCCACTGTCCCCCCAGGAGTGCGACAGGTCGGGCGACGGGCGCCTGGAGGAGCGCGAGCTGGAGGAGTTCTGCCGGCGCCTGCTGCGGCGCCCGGAGCTCGAGGAGCTTTTCCGGCGCTACTCGGGCGAGGACTGCGTGCTGTCGGCCGAGGAGCTGCGCGACTTCCTGCGCGACCAGGGCGAGGAGGCCACCCTGCGGCGGGCGCGCGCCGTCATCCACACCTACGAGCTCAGCGAGAAAGGTGCCGGGGGCTGCTGCTGCCGGGGACGCTGGCGCTGCTGGTGCTCGTGGCGCTGGTGCTGGTGGAGATGCTGGTGCTGGTGATGGTTCTGCTGGTGATGGTGCTGGTACTGGTGGTGCTGCTGGGATTCCTGATCCCAGCAGGGCAGGCTGAGAATGGGCCAGCTCAGCTCAGAGGTGGCTCCTCTGCCATGGGCAGTGTGGAGTGGCGGGTTAAGGGACCAGCCCAGAGCTGCTCTGAGGACAGGGACGTGGCCTTGCCTGCTCGGCAGGGTGTCCCCGGCTTGCTGGTGCAGAGCCCTGCAGGGTGCTGGTGGGTGGCCCGTGTCATGGCATCGAAGCCACAGCTGGTGTCCCCTGTCCCTTCCCTGGTAGCCTATGTCCTTGCTGGTCCCTGGCCTGTCTGCCCAGGATGAACATGGCACTGTGGGGAAAGGGGGTGTCGGAATACGGAAGGACACCAAGGGGACCGCCGTGTCCCCTGGCTGCCACAATGCCAGGGCTGGGGTGAGGGTGACACTACGGAGACAGGGAACACCAGGGTGGGGATGGACACCAAGGGGACCTGCAAGTGCCAGGATCAGGGTGAGGATGACATTATGGAGACATGAGAGTGGGAAAAGGCACCAAGGGGACCTCTGTGTCCCCTGGATGCCACAGTACCAGGCCTGGGGCGAGTGTGAGCTCAGGGTGGGGATGGTTTCTCGTGTGCTGTGATGCTGGATGTGTCAGCACATGTCGGGCACGTGTCAGCTGTCACCAACGGCCCGCCATGTCCCCCAGCCAAGCAGCAGGATTTCATGATGCTTGATGGCTTCATGATGTATCTGCTATCCGCCGATGGGGACATCCTCAACCAGGAGCACACCAAGGTGCACCAGGACATGAACCAGCCCCTGTGCCACTATTTCATCTCCTCCTCCCACAACACCTACCTGACCAACAACCAGATCGGCGGCACCAGCAGCACTGAAGCCTACATCAGGTGGGACCCACGTGGTGCTCCAGGGAGGCTCTGGGTGCCTTGAGAGGCTGCAGGGCTGGTGGCCACTCTTGGCTGCTCTGGGGTGGCCCGGGTGCCGTGGGGCTGAGATGGCTCCACATGGGCAGGGCGCTCATGAAGGGCTGTCGCTGCGTGGAGCTGGACTGCTGGGAGGGCTCCAATGGGGAGCCCATCATCTACCACGGCCGCACGTTCACCTCCAAGATCCTCTTCCGGGATGTCATTGAGAGCATTCGGGATTACGCCTTCAAGGTGAGCGGCGCAGAGCCTGGTGGGGCTGGCAGCAGGTGCCTCATGTGCCGGGTGCCCTCAGCCACCCGCTCTGCCCTGCCCGGCTCCTCTGTCCGCAGCAATCGCCCTACCCCGTCATCCTGTCCCTGGAGAACCACTGCGGGCTGGAGCAGCAGGCCACCATGGCCCGGCACATGAAGGCCATCTTGGGGGACATGCTGCTGACACAGCCGCTGGAGGGACAGGACCCCAAGGATCTCCCGTCCCCAGAGGTAAGGCCACCCCAGGGGCTTGTCTGCTGCCCTACCCCTGTCCGGTGAGTCCTGTGTCCCCACCAAACCCAGAGGTTCTTCCTTCCTCCTGCAGCAGCTGAAAGGGAAGGTCCTGGTGAAAGGGAAGAAGCTGCCGGACCTGCAGCATAGGGTGCAGAACAGCGGCTCTGTGTCAGACAACGAGGAAGAGGAGGAGGAGGAGGAAGAGGAGGAGGAAGAGGGGCTGCAGGAGAAAGCCCTGCAGCAGGTAAGGAGCAGTGGGCATGAGGCTGGTTCCCAAGGGCTGCTGCTCTGCTCAGTGGCAATGTCACCATGCCAATGGCACAGCAGGGTACCTCATGTCAGAGGGAACTCCTCGTGACCCAAGGGGTGACCATGGCGGGGTGGCCATGATGCCCTGCTGAGCCATTCTAGACCCGCCCTGTGTTTTCTGGCTGGGAAAGGCCAGTGCTGATGATGGAGACGATCCTATGGTTGGACTGGTGGTGCTGGGGGCTGAGCACTCCTGGGCATCCCTGGACATGGTTTCTCTTTCTCCTCTTCCAGTCACTTCGCTCTCTGCAGGAGATCAAGCCATTGCAGGTGGGTTGTGGTGTTCTCCCCTATTTGTCTGGGTACTTCATGCTCAGGATCTCCATCGCCCTGGTGCCTCCTTCACCCAGGGGTTTCCATTGCCTCAGGGAGTTCTCCATCTCCTCGGCTTCTCCATTGCCTCAGGGTCTCCTTTGTGTTAGGATGTCCATTCTCTTGGGGTCTCCACAGCCTTGAGCCTACACTGCTTTGGGATGTCCATTGCTTTGGGGTCTCTATCATCCTGGATCTGCATCACCTTGGGTTCTCCATTGCCTTGGGGTCTCTGTCATCTTGGGCTTTCCATTGCCTTGAGTGCGCCACTGCCTCCAAGTCTCCACTGCCTTGGGGGGTTCAGCACTTGGTGCCAGCCTGCTCAGGCCTCTTTAGCATGAGTGGGGTGAGGGGCCATGGTCCATGGGTGGGCCCTGGAGCTGGGGGTGGCTCTGAGGCTGCCCTGGCTCCCCCAGGCCAAGGAGGCCTCTCAGGTGGCCCCGGAGCTCTCCTCCGTGGTGGTGTACTGCCAAGCCGTGCACTTCCCCGGCCTGGCCCGGGCCCTGCGCGACCCACGGCCCTGCGAGATGTCGTCCTTCAGCGAGAGGAAGGCCCGGAAGCTCATCAGGGAGGCAGGTGAGGGGGCAGCGATGGCTGCTGGGCCCGGGCTTGGCCAGGGTGTGGGGCATCCACTGGGTAGGATGAACTAGGATGCTCTGGGTTGTCACCGGGGATGCTCTGAGAGGGACGTGCTGGACCCTGGTGCCTGGGGCAGCCTGGGCTCCAGGATTGGGATCTAAGGTCTCGGGTCAGGGTCTGCGCTCCAGGGTCAAGGTCTGGAGTCAAGGCCCAGGTGAGGATCCAGGCCCAGGCTCTGAGCCTGCCAGGTTGAGTGGGCGCCTTCAGGGCCACCGGCGGGTAGGGTGTCCCTGAGGGTGCTGGGACAGCCAGCATGGCTATACATGGCACCCAAGGGTGCCCCGTCCCACCCGGGCACCCTGCACACCCGGCCTCCGCTCAGCCCCGCTCCCGCAGGCAAGGCCTTCGTGCGCTACAACGCCCGGCAGCTCAGCCGCGTCTACCCACTGGGACTCAAGATGAACTCCTCCAACTACAACCCCCAGGAGATGTGGAACGCCGGCTGCCAGCTCGGTGCGGCCCTGCCAGGGAGGCCCTGGTGCCCCTCTGCTCGTCCTGACCCAACACCCCTCAGCCCACCCCAAACTGGCACCTCATGGCCCACCCCTACCCAGCACCCCTGGGCCCTCTCAGCCCACCCCAACCAGGCTCACCATGGCCCGCCTTGACCCAGCCGCCCCCCCAGGCAAACCAACCCAGCACCTCTTGGTCCATCTCTACTTAGCAACCCATGAGACTCTCCAGCACCTCTGACCCACCCCAACTGCCACCGCATGTCTCACCCTGAACCAACACCCCTTGGTCCAAACCAACTCAGCACACCTCAGCTCACCCCAACCAGGCACTCCATGACCCAGCTTGTCCCAATATCCAATGGCCCCCCATGATCCAGCTTGTTCCAACACCCCACAGTTCACCCCAATCAGGCACCCCAAGACCCACCTCGACCCAGCACCTCTCAGTCCAAACCAGCCCAACATCCCTTGGCCCATCTTGACCTAGCACCCCATAGGCCACCTCAGCACCCGTGACCCATCCCCACCCAGCACCCATGGCTCACCTTGACTTAACACCTCATAGACCACCCCAACCAGGGACCCCATGGTCCACTTCAACCAGGTACCCCATGGCCCACCTTGACCCAACACCCCATAGCCCACCCCAACCAGGTACCCCAAGACCCATTTTGACTCACCACCCGATGGACACTTTGACCCAACACCCCATCGCCTACCACAACCATGCAGCCCACAGTCCACCTTGACTCAACACCCCTCGGCCCAAGCAAACCCTCAGACCAACCCAACCGCCCTGCGACCACAGTGGCAGCGTTGGTGCTTCCCCCATGCCCACATCCCGATGACACCGGCCCCCGGCCACCCTCCTCTCTGCCCCGGCAGTGGCCCTCAACTTCCAGACGCCGGGCTACGAGATGGACCTCAACGCCGGGCGCTTCCTGGGCAATGGGCGCTGCGGCTACGTGCTGAAGCCCGGCTTCCTGCGCAGCACCCGCGGCTCCTTCGGGCCCGAGTCCGGCCCAACCTCGCGCCGCCTGGTCCTGGCCATCAGGGTGAGAGCGCAGGGCCCGCACGCTGCCCGGCCGTCCCGGTGCCACTGCCGCCGCCCGGGCCCAGCCACCTCTCTGCCGCGCAGGTGATCACGGCGCAGCAGCTGCCCAAGCTCAACGCCGAGAAGCGCCGCTCCATCGTGGACCCGCTGGTGCGCGTGGAGATCCACGGCGTCCCCGCCGACTGCGGCAGGCAGCAAACCCGGCACAAGCTCAACAACGGTGAGCGGCCCCGGCCCTCCCGGCGGCCCCGGCTGCTCCTCGGTTGCTCCCAGCACCGGGGCCTCCTCACGCCAGGCCCCAGTGTGGCCCTGTCCCCCCTGCCCACCCCGGCCCAGCCTGTTGGCTGCTCCTGCCCTCCCAACTACACCCGGCCCAGGCTCTGGGACCCCCCATTCCTCTCTGGTCCAGCCCCAGCTGACCCCCCATCACCCTGGTCCACCCCAGTCTGCCCCAGGGTGATGTCTGCCCCCCAGGACACCCCAGCCTGGCACTGAGGTGACCCCCCCCAGGACACCCCAGTCCAACCCCAGTAATGACTCTGCCCTCACCCCATACGCTGCACTCTGGCCCCAATATAACTCCTCTCTCCTGCAGGCCCCAGTCCAGGCCAATATCACCCCCATCCCTCCCTGTCACACACCCGCCCCTGCCAGTTTCACCCCCAGGGCTCCCATATAGCCCAGCCTGGCCCCAGAATGTCCCCTCCACCCAGTACAGCCCAGTATGACCCCTGCCCCCCATATACCCCAGGGTGGCCCCAGGGTGACCCCAGAGTGACTCCTTTCCCCCCAGCACCCCAGTCCAGCCTAGTCTGATCCCCACTCCTCCCTGCACAGCCCAGCCCCAGCGCCATCCCCGTCCCTTCCAGGACGTCCCAGCATGTCCCTGTTCCCAGCCTCCCCCCACCCCGATTGGACCCCCATTCCCCTAGCACAGCCCAGCCTGGCCCCCGTGCGGCTCCCCCAGCCTGGGCCAGAGCCCCAGCAGCCCCAACCGGGGGGCACGAGCCCGGCCCGGTGCCCGGGTGCCCCCCCTGACGCGCGGGCGCAGGCTTCAACCCCCGCTGGGAGGAGACGCTGACGTTCCAGCTGCGGGTGCCCGAGCTGGCCCTCGTGCGCTTCGTGGTGCTCGACTACGACACCGCCTCCTGCAACGACTTCGTGGGCCAGTTCACGCTGCCGCTGGGCAGCATGCGCGAAGGTGGGCGCGGGGCGGCCGCGGGGCCCCCGGGCCGCGGGGCGGCCGCTCAGCCCCTCGCTGCCCGCAGGCTACCGCCACATCCACCTGCTCTCCAAGGACGGCGCCTCGCTGGCGCCCGCCACGCTCTTCGTGCACGTTAAGTGCAAGCGCCTGTGAGCACCCGCGGAGGCAGCGCCGGGCGCCGGCAGGGATCGCCGGCGGCGGGTATCGCTCCGTGCACCCCACTCTGTGTCTCTCTGCTGCGGGGACGTAGCACAAGTTGGGTGAGAGCAACCCCAAGGCCACTCTGTGAGGACCCTCAGGGCCACAGGCCACGAGGGCCAAGAGCCTTTGCCTGGTGGCCCCAAGACGCCCACGGCATTTGCAACCCCTGCTAGAGAACCGGCAACGGGCAAATATTTATACGAGGTTGTCAAGCGAGTCGAATAAAGGTTTATTTAAGCGCCCAACAATGCCCTGACTCTGCCACCAACGCTGCCCTGAAGCCGCAGGGAAGAGGGACAGGGCTAGGTCGGGGTGTCCAAGGCAGCGCCAGAGCTTGCAAAGCGCCATTCCTTGAGCGGGGGAAGGAGACAGTGGGTTGGGACAGGGAAGGAGGGTTACAGGCCTCTCCCAGACCTTCCCATAGGACCCTCTGCCCCCCACGGGAGCCGAGGGGAGGCCCCAAGAGCTTCACGGGCTCCTGGCTCCATGTCCCTTGGCACTGGCATCGCTCTGCAGCCTCCAGCAGCTCCAGCTCCTGCTCCAGAGGGTCGTTTTGCAGAGGGCCGGGTGCCGGAGAGGGGGTTTAAGCTTTGAATGGGCTCCGTTTCCCCCAGAGCCTCCTTGAGCCACAAGGAGCATCCCAGCCTGCATGAGTTCCCCTCCAGCCCCAACGCCGGCGGCCTCCGTCCTCCTCGTGCGGTGGCGGGACAGGGACATCAATTCTTGCATAGGTGATACAGGACCCCCAGCCCGGGCAAGGGGATGGGGCAGCTCCTGCTCACAGAGGTCCAGGCCAGGGCCCCGAGGGGCTGGGGGCGGAGGAAGGCGCTCCCTGATGCATGGGGCGCCTGTTCCTGGGGACATGGAGGCTGAGGGGATTCAAGGCTTTGGAAAGGGACCAGGGAGGTGGCCTCGGTGCCGGCGCTCAAGCTGTGCACAAGGACAAGGGCACACAGTGCCTCCAGCCCTTTGCGGGCGCCTTTGTAAGCCTTTGGCTGGGAACTTGAAGACAACTCAGAGCAATGGAAACCGCCGTGCCAGAAGCGGCTCAGGACCCAGGGCTGGAGAAGACGCGGGAGGGCTGCGCTGGGCACACGGGGGTACTCGCGGGACACCGCAGCCTGCACCAGCCTCCTCCAGCCACCGGCACCACGGGGACAGCTCAGAAAGGAGGGTCAGAAAAGAGCCACGCCGCTCCCTCCCCGCGGCGGAGCTGGGAGTGAGCAGCCCAAAGCAGGACGAGGTTTCCTGGAGGAGCCATCCCGATCTTGGAGCAGGGCTGCTGTTCTGTAGAATTTGCTCTCGGGAATCACACTCTTCCAGGCGCCTCAGTCAAGGACGAGCTGACTTCCTCGCACAAGTTCATCTTTATGGAATTCCATCACATGGGAAGCTGCATAGCGCATGGAGCACGAGGCTGCTGGCGTCGGCGCTGGAGAGGCTCAAGGGCTTCACCCCCGGGTGAAGAGGATGTTCCCGCCTTGCAGGGAAACACTCGTGTTCGTAGTTTGCATGGTTTAGACAACAAGCCTGAGCAAAGCAAGTGCGCAGAGTGCTCCGGCGTGCGCCAGCGGTGACGGAGCGTCCCCGAGCGCCCATCCTGCAGAGCCAGGCAGCGGGGAAGGAGACAGCCACAGGAGTCAGCGTCGAGCTGGGTGCATCCGGGCCGCGCACCGAGGGCGGCGGGAAGCCGAGTGCCCGGGACCGTCAGGAGCTGCCACGTCTCCGCTGGGGCTCGTGCTGCGGCGCTGTGCGGCTTGGAGGCTCCGGGACTGGGGAGGAGACGGCACAAGGCAGCGCTTGCACAAATAGCCCTTAGTGATAAACAGAGACTTGCTCCCGAGCCCGCAGGGAGGGACGGCGCCATCCTCCCTCTCAAGGCACCTGCGGCAGAGCCGGGACGGGAAGGAGCGAGTCGACCAGAGCAGGCAGCAGGCGGAGGTGGCCGAGCGCAGGGACGTAGCGCGGGCAGCGTGTCCTCCACGAGGCGTCAGGCGGGAGCCCTGCGGGCGCACAGAGCGCGGCAGCAACGTCCTGCCGCTCCCGGCCGCGGCTCTGCCGAGTCCCTGCTGAGCTGCCGGTGCCACCGGGGCCGAAGTGCCGAGCTCCTTCCTGGGGCAGGATTTGCCCTTTTCTGTGCAGACAAAGAAAGAACCTGGCACACTAAGGAACCACCTCTGCCAACCCAGCTTCTTGGTGAGGAGAGTCACGGTCCAGGGACCAGGAGGTGGCCTTCAGCAGATGAGTGCATTAGCGTCAGTTTGGAACAGGAAAGATTTAAAATATATATAATATATACTTTTATTATTCACCCGTTAAATCCATTATATGCCAATCATGAGCTAGTTTCTGCAGTTACATTCCCTTGATCACGTCTTTACGAGGATGCAATTAAATCAAAACAAAGGAGGCCACCGAGGCCACCGGGGGAGCCGTGGCCGGTTGTGTGTGAGACAAGCGTTAAAAATCGGTCGACGTCCGCGTAGCGGGTCCAGTGCCGCTGCTCCGCGCACGGGTCCGGCTCGGGCGGGATCGGCGAGGGCAGCGTCTCGCGGGCCCAGCTCCTCCTCGCAGCGCTCTCCTCGCAGGGCTCGCTTACTGCAACACCAGTCCAACCTGGGAGAGCCAACGGGGACAGCGGGTGAAGAAGTGCCCGAGCGCGAGCGTCCTCCGCCCCGCGCCCACAGCGGGATGGACGAGAGGCTCGCGGAGCTTGGCCGTGTTTGCACCCACCGGCTCCAGGGCTTTGAGGCCAGCAGAGCCCAGTGCTAGACGGGCAGGTTGTGCAGCCAAACGGGCGCACGGTCCTGCCGGATCGGATATGCAGAGGTGGCCAAGGCTTAGGGGTTTCCTAGCTGCCCTGCACGAGCGGGGCGGCGGGTCTGCACGATGGGATGCGCGGAGCAGCACCTCTGCTTTGGGGTTTGGCTCGTGGCATTTTCTAGCCAGGACTGTCTCTAAGCTCACAGCAATAGGTTAGACAGCAGCTGCTCGCTGGCAGCCTCGTACTGCGCCAAGTCCTGCTCGGGACACTTCTGGGTACCCCTGGGGCCGGTGGCTGCTCCCAGGGATCCGCCCGGATCGCGGAGATGGCTCAGAGCCCCCGCAGGGCGTAGCAGGAGAGCAGCTCCCAGCACCAGGCGCACACATCCATCAGCCCTTCCAGCGAGGGAAGGACTTGGATAAATCTCCCAGCAACCCCCCTCGAGTTATTTTTTTAAAGCATCGGTGATGGAGCAGAATTGGTTTTAAAGTGTTGATTTGTGGCACAGTGCCCTGCAGGTGCTGCAGGCCTCGGCGCTGCGGGCACAGCAACCCAAATATCACCTGGAGACGCCACCAGGACAAGCAATTAGCCACGTTAATCAGCCTGTTGGACCTCACACCTCTGGCTGCCGGCAGGAGCCTCTCGCTTCCTGCAGAGCAGCCGCCCACTCGGCTTCACCGGCTCTGCGAGAGCGATCAAAGTCCAGCTACATTAATGACTTGTTTTGACCTGGCTGGACACGCTGCAGATCCAGCACCCAGTGCAGAGGGGTGGCTGGAGCTTCTCCAGCGCTATCCGTGCCAACGTGCCAAGGAACCGAAGGATGCTGAACTGCAGCACCTCCTCGCGGACCCACGGTAGCCAGAGGGCAACTGGACACTGCTGATGATGGCCCAGCCACCAGGGCACCTCCCCGGGGACCCTGCTAGAAGCAGCTGCAAGTGCCCAGAGCAGCTGGGGGCAACGAGTCACAGAATCACAGAATCACAGAATGGTTGAGGTTGGAAGGGACCTCTAGAGATCATCTAGTCCAACCCCCTGCTCCAGAGTCGCCGGCCTTGGGGACCATGTGGCTGATCTCACGGCTTGGCCGCTCCGCAAACGCCGCGGGCTCCTGCTCAGCAGCAACCCCACGGCTCTCCAAGCACCACTGCGCTCCCTAGAGCAGCCCCTGTCCGGCTGGTCTCACCAGGACGTGTGAGGACACCGAAAACAGACCGACACACATGGCCCCACATAGGTCCAAGTGCAAAATTACTCTGAGGAGACCAACTGGTGAGAGCTTCTGCCCATGCTGAGCTGAAAAGACAGCACCAGACCCGGGTGGCCTGCCCGTCCCCACAGCCTCAGTGAGGCCAGACCAGACCCCTGCTCGCGTGCTGGCCAGGCTGGAGGAGCAGCAATGCACTGACCTTCTCTGGTGCCATGCTGGGACACTTCCAATTGTACAGGTAATACTGCAGGTTCCCGTCCCCGATCCCAAACTTCAGCTTCTCCAGGAAGGTTTTGTTTTCCATGAGATCCAGTGCATTGAACACGTCGAATCCTTTCTGCACAGGCAAGAAAGCAGCGATCAGCTCCTCTAGCCATCGGCTGCTCTCCTCTTTGGGCACTGCCTGCCCTCTACTAGCGTTCCTTTCTCCTCCTGCCTTGCAGACCCTTTAGGATCCGGATTCGTACAGCACTGAGTACAAGGTACAAAGCCCATGACTGGCCCTCCCCACAGGTTCAAGCGCAGCCAGGAGGCTGGAGATGCCTGTGATGAGCTGCCCAGAACCCAAGGGTGCTGCCCCCAACCTGCCCGGTCCTGCCAGCACTCACCGACTTGGCAAGGATGAGAGCGTCGCCCATGAGGTCGAGGAGAGGTGTCTTGGTGTGCACGTTGTAGAAGGAATAAGCAGCTTTGAGACTCTTGTGGGTCGCGTGGTTCATGATGGTGGAGGGCAGCGTGTAGAAGCTCAGGAAGTCTGTCACCTCCCCAGGGGCGCTCTGAAAGCCAAGGGTGACACAGCGGTGACACAGCCGCACGACACAACCAGGCGATGCCGCTTTGAAGTGCGGAGGGGCTTTGCCCATCTCCGTGGGCGCCCAGTGGGCAGGCTCATGGCAGCCCAGGATGGAAGCATCGTCCTCCAGCAGCTCAAACTCCAGCACCTGCAAGAGGATCCCAGCTCCCACTGCCCAGGAGGGCAGCCACCTCTCTGATCTCTACTGCAGAGAACGGAGCAGCTCACTGCACACCCTTCCAGTGGTGGGGGAAGCCCAGAACACTCTCACCTCTACCACAAAGGTGTCAATGATGTTCTCTTGAGGTAAGAACCAGTGCTCCACCTCCTCTCGGCTCATGACAGGCGTCAGGTGGAACTGCTTCAGGTATTCGGTCAGGAGCTTGTGCACTGCAGAAATGTCTTTGTGCTCCATTGGCCGCAAGCCGGGAGTCTTGGGAGTCTGCAGAAAACAAGAACAAACTGTTAGCGTGGCTTGCAAGGGTGCTTTGACCCCTCTCAAGGACTAGCCTTCCTCCTCAGCAGCCTCTGACAAGCAGCATGGGGATGTTTTCTGCTTAGATTGCACCATTTCCCATCTCACAGCCCTTGCCAAGCACTTTCCTCCCAGCCCTGCTTGTCTGGAAGGACGTGATCGGCTGTGACACTGATGCAAAGACTGCAGGAAAGCCCAGGGTGTCACAGCCTCCCGTGCTGGGTCAAGTCACACTGGGAGAGGCCTCTTAGTCATTAACAACATAAGGTCTCTGCTTCCTTCCAGGTCTCTGCTCCCAAGCACAGGGGGACCAGGCTGGCAGAAGTGCCCCAGGCACAGCAGGATACATCAAGGAAAGAGGTGGCGAGAGCAACACCCGGCTCCCGTCCGAGTGTTTATTTCCAGCATGACCCCATTTCTAGCCTCGGGTTGGGAACGCTCAACGTAGCCCAACTCAAGTCACACAAATGTTTTTTGGGTCTGGGTTTCTGCACAAAAAAAGCCAAGGGCTACGATCAGCGACTGCTGCCATTGCTGAGGTGGGAGACAGGGGACACTGGGCTGCACGATGCCCAGCTCTGAAACACCGCTCTGACCCAAACCACCAGCTCTGGCCAACAGAAGGAAGCAAACAACGTCTGGGAAGGTGGGGACAATTTTCATGCTCTGTTTTTCTTTTCTACTCTAGTCAGCTGGGGAACTTCCCCCAGGAGGACAAGTGCTGTGACAGAACTGATCAGTTTGAACGAGGGACTAACCCAATTCAAGGTCGCTCCAAGGTTGTGTTTGGACAGATGAAGGCTGTCACATCTGTATTCTCGTTTTACCAGGAGAACAGGATATGAGTCACCATGAAACAAAGGATCATAGGGTGCTCTAGCTGCAAAAATATGCCCTTAAAATACAGGTATCCAGGCAAAATAAATAAGAATTAAATAAAGCACAGTGGCTTGACAGGGCCATTTATCATATGAAACACAAACCCCCAGTCTCCAGGCAAAAGATGGACCCAGCTGAGCTGCTCGTGTGCCCGATGTCGAGCCCCATCCCTCGCTCGGCTGGGAGCAACTCCTGGGTTCTGTTGCTTGCAGCCCCTGCTGGCACCCACCTCCGGCAGCCGATAAAGCTTCATGGTACGTTGCATAGTCATGTTCCTGCTCAGGTGGGAAAACTTGACTTCGATGAGTTTCCGAGGATTCAGGGACCGATGCCAGTACCTGCAGAAACACATTGGCTGTGGGAGACTTGTTCTTGGACAGCGGGAAGGCTGCGATAGCGGCAGGTCCTCGAAGTGGCCATGAGAGGGCAAGCGAGAACATGGTGCGGGCTGGAGAAGAGGCTCTCGGAGGCCAGGATAAAAACAAGGGCAGCCTGAGGTGCATGTGCCGCAGAGTCTCCTGGCTTGTGACAAACGAGCAGCTTAAGCAAAGCTGCAGTGCTTAATCCCCGAAGGACAGCATGGGGAGCAGAAATCTAAGCTGGAATTGCCCTGTCTTGCCCCAGGGAATGCCACACCTGCAAGCACAGCCATCCAAGCACCTTGTAACGGAGCAGCTCCTGATAAAGGAAGGTCTGCAGAGGGTTCCCCCAGCCCTCAGTGCTTCAGAGCACTGCAGTCACTTACCTGCAAGTCCCCACAGGCTTTGGCAGCACCACTCCGGCAGTGTAAACAGCCTGAAATATTCCCTCCAGATGAACCCGCCGCGTGATCTCCCGGATCAGAACTGGAGCCACTCGTTTGGAGCGCAGCTTTTTGTGGACACACAGGAAATTTATTTCCACCATCTTCTTCTCTCTTAGGAAAGAAACGATGCACAGGATGAGACCCAATTGTCCTGACCACGGAGATCGGACTGATGCCCTGGACGATTTACTTCCAGCCCCCACGAGACACAGGGAGGTCAAATTCCCAGGAAGGCCAAGGGCTGAGGTCCAGAGGCCTGACACACTGGTGCTTTGGAAGACTCTCCTTGAGCTGCTATCCAATAGTTTCCCAAGAGAATATAGTCTCCGCTGGCATCCAGCCCAGGAGGATTAGAGCCAGAGCTCTAAGCTGACCCCACTCACTGAGGAAAAGAACCTCCTCAAGTAACTGCAAGACATCCCCACACAGAACTCCACCAGCCACCCTAAATATCCTCCACCTTCTCCTCCCAGCAGCAAAGTGTCTCTACAGCTGCAGTCAGTCCATGTGCTGCAGTGAGGGCCTTGTGGTCAGATCCCTCCTGAGCACCGCTGGGAACCGCCACGCGCCACCAAGGTGCAGCAGAAGCAGCGGAGCGGAGCAGCACTCACGTGTCGTAGATGTGGATGGTGGCTGGAATCGCGCTGATGAATCCCACCAGCTTCTTGCTGGAGACAACTCTGACACCGCAGTGCCACTGGGGCAGCCAGCCTGGCGGACGCAGCGCCCTGCGGAACAGACACGTCTCACCCATCCAAAGGGCCCCCTGCACCCATATCTGCCTCCAGCCTCCCCACCATGTCCTGGGACACTCAGTGACACATTTCAGGCCACCCAAGACACCCGTGGCAGGAGAACGAGGGCAACTGTGAAGTTACAGGGCAGGGCTGTTCGGGTCCAAGGGAATTCCTGCGCTCTGTGGCCAAGGCCATTTGCTCACTCGCAAACCAGGAGGAAATCTGTGTCCTCCATTGGTGAACGCCCTGAAGAAACGGCAGCTCATCTGCAACAGATCTTCAAGTATTATTGCTGGCAATAATACTTGGCAGTCACCTTCCTCCTTTAACTCTGGAACAGTGGGAAACTCCTCAGCTACCAGAATTTTTGAAAACGCTCAAGGGATCAAAACAAAGAGGAAAAAATGCAGTTTTAGGTTCCAATATCTCAAAGAGGCCTGAGGCAGGCAGTACTACACGACAGACAGGTCTCTTGCAGAGCACCTGGGACACCCAGTTCCCAGACACGTGCAGAGAGTGACAGATAACAAAGCGAAATTTTGAGAAAAAAGGTGAGCAGAGGCAGCTTGAGTGCTATCCACCCACTGTGCTCTGTGGTGCGTGGTCACGGTGCCACTCACCACAGCAGGAACTCGGGAGAGTAATCGAAGCGGAACATGTTGTCATCGTCTTCCACGTAGTTCTCGTTCAGAAGCGTGTAGAGCTCCTTCAGCTGCAGCAGGAGACATCAAGCAGGTCAAGGGAGTTTTCAGCAGTCACACCCCGAAGCTGCTCTGAAGCACGACCCAAAACTCGCTTTCCATGAGGCTGCGGCATTGGGAACCGCGTGTTGCCGTGTCCCTGTAACTGGCACGTCTCCCTTCTCCTTGCTGCTGGCTCTGGGCTCCTAGAAGGGCGCCCTGCAGAGCACAGTTAGCAGCAGGACACACAGACACTCCTGCCACCCCCAGGTCAACTCTCAGGAAGATGGCCACGATCTGGAGTGTCTTTGCCTGGAAAAAACTCCATGCTTACACTTTAAAAACATGGAAAAACATTCCCATCTGGCCATCCCCCATGAAGAAACCAATCAACCCTGGCCAACACGTGGGAGGTAAGTACCTGTTTTAGGGGAAACGACCCACCTAACTAAGGAGGCGGTGAGATCGGAGAGCTGGAGTGTTGCTCATAAGGGTGGAGGACACATTCCAGCCACCAAAGACACCTCTGGCAGTCCAAGCACTGCACTGCCAACCGAGCAACAGAGATGCCCTCCCCACCAGTGCGTGCCCAGGTGCCCACACTCACCACGCCTCTGTCGCCAAGGTCCAGGGCATCCCAGGTGAAGCCCTGGGGCAAGGTGTACGGCTCCTGACGGATGTTGTCTTTGTCTGGTTCCACGGGACCGTGGGTGTTCACCACTTCTCCTGCAAGAGAGAATCACAGAATCATTATGGTTGGAAAAGACCTCAAGATCATCAAGTTCAACCATAAGCCCTTCAACACCATCCTGCTAAACCATGTCCCTAAGTGCCTCATCTCCACGTTTCCTGAACGCTGTCAGGGATGGTGAGAGGGAGGAGGGAGCCCTGAAGATGCTCTCTGCTGTTGGAGGCCATGTCCCCACGACGCCACGGGTGGTTTCACTTGACAGCCCTTCTCACCCCAGATCCACAGCCTGAGCAGTCAGGAACCAAGTGCTCAACACCACCAAATGGGGCACAGAATCCAGTCTGCCCTTCCAAGGGTCATGGCAGAGGGGGAGCAGAGAGGAGCAGCCTGAATTACTCAGAGCTTCGAGACCAGAGCACCATCCTCCACGTCCACAAGCCTCAGGCCTCCCAGTCCCCATCACTGCTGGCCCCACCTTTCGTGGCACATCAGGATGTCAGATCTCAGCGGGGCACAGTGGCCATGAGAGCACGACCTGCCCCGTCGCTGCCAGCCAGCGCCTCCTGTGACCTGCTCCACCACCCCCAAGCACCAGCTGGTGGCTCTCCCCTGCCAGCCCCAGCCCCTGCCGCTTGGCAGGTGTCAGGATCTCCTTCCCAGTGCGTTTCAGTCGGAGCTGCAGGGAACAAGACGACTTTTGTTGAAAAACGCTGACCCCTGGAGCACTCGATTCAGCCAAGAGGTGTTGGTTAAAGCACCGTCTTGCTCAGGGACGTAAACACAGCTCTGCAAACAGCAGCATCACTCGAGCGCTGCCAAGAGAAGCTCACTGCACTGATTAGGAATTCCCTTAAAAAGGAGCTGAAAAGAGGTTTCCAGGCAATGAGGAGGAATAAACTCAAAACAAGAACCACCCCCATCGCACCCAGGCTAGGACAGGTTCCAGGAACACTCTGTTTTGAGTAGGTACCAAACCCTGACCCAGTCCCCAAAACCTCACGGCACTTTCGTGCCCAGGCCCTGAACAGCCTCCTGGGGGTGACATCGTGTGCCACAGAGCGCTTTTGAGCAAGCCCCAAGGGAGATGGTGGCATCTAGCAAGGAGTCGGACACCAGAGTGTGGGCAGCAATTTCGCATATGGAGGACCAAGCTGGTTAGGGCCTCTTCTTTCCCATCTTCCACCTTCCAGGGTTTTCTGGAGCAGCTGTGATGTGTCTAACATCAAGGTCTTCTGGTGACAAGTGCAAACACAAGGTTGGACTCTGCAGCCCCCCATAACCCTGTGCCTGGGGTGTCTCACCATGGGCTTGGACTCATTCTCCAGCTCTCCCGAGGTCTGCATGGAATTTGTTGGGAGACACCAGGGCGGGGAGACAAAGCAAAGCAAACCCAGAGCTGGGAACGCGCAGAGTCGCTCCTGCCAGCACCGCAGTGAAAAGCCAACATCTGCCTTGCAGATGTGCACAGCCGCCGAGGCGAAAAAACACCTCACTACCAAGAGGGAAACACTTGGACACCCGCCCACAGAACTGAGCACAACCTGGAGCAGGAGCACAGCAACCACCAGAGATGGGAAGCACAGGAACGCAGCCACAGCGGGCTGGGGAAGTCCAGCACAAGGGGAAAAGACTGAGATTAAGGGATCAAAGAGCCCTGAAGTGGCTGTGCGTGCACCTCGATATCCCCAGCCCTCCTGCAGCACGGATGGGAAGCTGGTCTGAGATCTGGCGCTGACTGGAGGCTGTCATTGATGCTCCACAGCGCACGGGTCACAGCAGGGCTTGCTCGTCGGCCAGAAACCCTCCCAGCTCCAGTGAGGGCTTCTTAGACCAGCTGAGGATCTCAAAACACTGCGAGTTGAGCCTGCAGTAGAACGGCGACAGGCTGTACGTACCGAGCTTGGGCACCGGCTGCGTGTCCCAGAACTGGTAGCTCCGCTTGCTGGCTTCCTCCATGGTTTTGGCAGGTCCCTGTCCTACAGAGAAGAGCTCGATGGCTTTTTGAATCTCCTGGATCCTCTCAGCCGGTAAAGAGTTCACCTGAGTGCAGAGAGGGGGAGGGAAAGTGAGTGACCTGAGCTCTATTTCAGCCTCCCGTAAGGGCCGGCAGGAGCTCAGCCTGCCTTGGAGGGCTGCCAGGGAGGGGAAAGCAGGGAAGAGACTCCCTTTCCAGCCCGGATCCTCTTGTAACCCACTGTGAGACGAATAAACCCTTTTTCTAGCCACCTGCTACATGCTTAGACCTGATTTTTAGGCACGCCTGGGTCAAAGGGGCTGGAAGATCCAGCACCATAAGACGCCTTAAGCTTCAGTCAAAGGAAGATGTTGGGAGCAGAAAAGCTGCTCGCCTGCCCCACAGGCAGGCTCTGGACAACCCGCACCCTGCAAGCGCTAACTCAGCGCTCTGCGCTACCAGAAGGGCTGAGCATTAGGAATTATTTACATTATTTGCTGGGATCTGGACAGCAAACAGCTTAGGCCCATGCAGAGCCCCGTGTTCTCAGTTTGCCCCTGGTGTGAGGGAGGCCGAAGGCTCCATGGAGCTGCAGAGGAAGGCAGGGCCTGAGGCCGGAATGTCCCGGCAGAGGGTGGGCAGGGAGCAGAGGCCGCTGCTTTTTACAGACGCAGGAATGAGGCCTCAGAGCAGGGCTAAGACAAGCACCAGCCTCCCGGACCAGCGTCCAGCGTCCCGTGCCGCGAGCCGGCGCGCCGGCTGCCGGAGGCGCGGGGCACGCGGGATCCCGGCCGGCATGGCGCCGTGCAGGGCTCGGCACGGCCCCTCGGGCACAGGCCTTGGCAGGGCTGACCGGGAAGGGGCCGCCGGCACAGGGACAAGCCCCGTGCGTCCCACCTCATCCCTGCGCACGGGAAAGGGGCAGGACGGCCCCTTCTCTGACCCTGCTCGTCCTTATGTTAATCCATCCCCAAAACCACCAACGTCGGGTGCTGTCCAGGGGCAGCAGCAAGGGCTGTTGTGCTGCGGGGCGGCAGCAGGGGCTGGCAGCGGGCTCGGCCGCACGGATCGAGCTGTCTCGGCCCAAGGAGGCAGCTGATTTCTGGGCAGAACAACTCGGCGGCGCCAGGCTGCCCCTTCCACGGCACTGGGAATTCCCGTGCATGGAGCCAGGCCAGGAAATTGCTCTAAATCTCCGACCTCGGAGCAACCAAGTGCTTCAAGACAGCAGGTAGCAGGGAGACCCTGTCCTTGCCGCGCCGCAGAGAGTGAGGACGGGATTTGCTGCTCCTTGGACTGCGACTCCCAGAGCCGGGGAAGGGGCCGGGTACCTTCACGGGCTGCTCCTGGGCCTGCTCAGGTTGCTCTCCTCCTTTCTCTTTCTTCCTTTTCGGTTTCTTTTTCTTCTTTTTGGCTCCGCTGTCATTTGCTGGA
Organism: Tinamus guttatus; assembly: GCF_059628265.1. NCBI lineage: Eukaryota > Metazoa > Chordata > Aves > Tinamiformes > Tinamidae > Tinamus > Tinamus guttatus. The sequence continues at coordinate 1,409,355 of NW_028289266.1, read as the reverse complement.
CTCAAGCCACTAAGGAAACAAAAGAACCATCATTAGAGGCTTTTTTGGAAGGCCGTTTACAGAGTCCCTGAAGCTCCATAAGGAAAATAAAAGCTGCCCGTCGGGAGCCAGTGCAAGCCCTTCGGAACGGGGTTGCGGCGGGCGCCGCCGCGTGCCCCTGTCCCGGGATCATTCCAAGGCTCCTGTGGCAGGACTCGCTCCCGGAGCAGGAAGAGCACAAAGAGCTTCCACCCTGAGCTGGGAAAACATCCACAGCGTTACCCCAAAGCTGGAAAACACAGGCCCAGCAGCAAATCTCCTGGGAGAGCAGGGGCTGAGGGGGATCAGGCCGCACCGAGAGCCCTAGTGCTCCCTGCACTCCACCCAGACCTTCCCAACGGCACCGCAGGACACGGCGCGGGTGCCGCATCCCCTCCCACGGGATAGGGGCAGTTCCCGGCTCCCCAGCCCCGGTGCGCGGAGGCTCCCGGCTTCTCCCGAGCACGGTGACGCATCGCCCGGCACGCGCAGCGTCCGGCTCCTCGGAACCTGCCCGCACGAGCCGCCACAACCAAACGTGGCCCAAAGTGCCGGCTCCAAGAACCTGGCGGCTGGGTTGTCCGAGCAATCCCGGTGTCTCCTTGGGTTTCCCACCTCGCTGCTCACGGTGTCCCCCGCAGGCGCAAAGTGCCTGGTCCCCGTCGCGCGGCCCAGGAGCGGGGACATCCAGGAGCACCGGTCCTGCCACCGGCTTCTCCCGAAGGAGATGCCATGTCCTGCCGCTTCCCCGCCCAAATCCCAACTCCTTATCCTGAATCCCGGGTCCTTGGCGCAGCCTCCACGCCTGCTTAATGACTTCACTGCAGAGCAGGGTGCAGCGCAGCGGGGAGAGGGGAGGCACATTGGGGACCACGTTGGAGCCACAGCCAGCGATTTACGGCAGGAAAAGCAGGGAGCCAGGAGGGAAACGAGGTTTAACCAGGCCTGGAGAGAGCAGCGAGGCTGGGAAGCAGGGGAAAGCACCCTGGGGTGCCTCTAGGGTGATAAAAGGGCGAGAGCTGGACAGGGAGATGCTGCAGACGCAGCGTTTGGTGACTCGGTGCAGCCCGGCCACTGCCCAGAGCTTTGAAGGCAGCGAGCGCCGAGTCTCGGAAGGACAGAAATACAGAAAACGCTGTGTTTTGGATGGAGGAAAAGCGAAGTGGAGATCTTGTGGAGAGTCCTCGCTTGGGAAAAAGGGCTCGTGCTCCGAAGACGTGGATTTTGCAGGCCCGGTCCCTCTCCTGCCGGGGGGCCTGGCGAGTCCGCGCCGCGTCTGGCCTCCTCCTCCTCCGAGGCAGCGGCCGAGCCCTGATCTGATGGCGCCTGGGCCGCCCTGGGAAGCGCATGGATGAGCACGGAGCGCCGTGAAAACCAGACGCCGGCACGTGAGGAGCAAAGAACACAGAGAGCTGGAAAACCCTCGGGCTTCTCCTGCTTCAGCAGTGTCCTGGGGAACCGGGGCCGCCCCGGTGACAGTGACAGGCGCTATCCTAAAGACCCAGCAAACCCCCAGGGTTGCTCAGGGAGGGACCCGGGTGTCCTCTGGTGTGGGATGCACAGTGCGACGCGAGCGGGCGCGCGGCGCCTCGTGATGCGGCCGGCACAGCGACATCCCGGAGCCGGCCGCGGCCCCCTGCGATTCCCAAGCACAGCGGGGAAGGGAAGAGGAAGCCTCGCTTGCCCCAAGCTTTGGGACAACCCTCGGGGCGGGAAAATGCCCTTCGTCACACAAACCGGAATGTCGCTTGCAGGCGGGCTGGGCCGTGAAACGGCCCAAGAGCGAAACAGAAGCGAACGGGACCAACGTCCCCTTGCTCCGTCCTCAAAGCCCGTTTTGGGAGCACCGCTTTGGACACCAGAGCGGGACGCGCACAGCAACGCGGAGCAGCGGCCTCGCTCGGAGCCGCTCAGGGAGCTGCCCCACGAGAGGGCAATGCCGCCTGTGTGGAGCTGGACACGCTGTGGGGAGCCCCAATCCCGTCCGCGCAGCGTCGATCCCGGGAGGCCGCAGGGGAGCCGGCAGAGGCGAGCGGACGCGCTGGCCCTGCGAGTGGCGGATCCCGCGGGCCGCCCAGCCCGCACCTCGCCGTGTCGCTGCGCACGGATCCTGCCCCTTCCTCTCTGCTAACCAGCAAGTCTTTTCCCTCCACATTTAATTTATCCCCTAAACATCTCTCCCAGGGACAACCGGAGGAGCAACAGCCAAAAGGCTTGTGCCAAGCGGGAGCACATTAGGCCGAGAAGCGCTTTAACGCGTCTCCACCGCATTCCAGGAGACGGAAACGAAGCGGCGCTTTCCTATCTGGAGCAAACGGCAGCACCCTGGTCACACGAGGAGCAGGAACACCACATTGCAGCCCTGCCGGGGAAACGAACCCGGACATGGCACCGGCACAGCCGCACTGCCCGCGCGAGCCGGAGGAAGCGCAATTCCTCTTTCCTGGCCTTAAAAGGAGAGGAAGGGCGGCTTTCACTGTGCAATATTCTTATTTATTTATTTTTCTCCATCTCGGGAGGACTCATAGCGCAGCCCCGGGCTGCAGTGTCAGCCCTGCGGACAACCTTCACCCCGGTCACTTGGGATGGCCAGGAACGTTTTTGTATCTTAGCGTAGCAATGATAATATAATAAGAAAAAGGGCAAGATAGGAATCAACAGAACTGACAATGCATCGAGAACAAAACCCACAACTTTCCTTCCTGCCTGGTCTTTCCTCTCCTCCAGGCCATTCGGATTACAGGGCTGGGTGGGGACAGGGACCTTGCAGGAGGGCACAGGCGCCGTCGTGACTCGTGTCCGCTATCGCTGTGGCCGTCGGGGACCTTGAACAAAACCCTCCCCCTCGATCCCACAGCCGACCCGCAGCAGGAGCGCTGTGGATGGGTTCCCTGGAGGACGCTCCCACACTGACCTGCCGGCCTCCTCATCCCCGGGCCCCAGCACAGGCTGATAACCGTGTTTCACCAATCTTAACTGCTCGTGGCCAAGGGTTCCCGTGCGCTCAGAAAGCACCGAGGCCCCGTGCGCGCTCCGGCACGCACCTCTGCCCGGCACACGCAGGCTGGACCGGGAAACCGCGGCTCGGGAGCCGGCCCTGCCACAGGGATTAAGCGCCGCGGCTCCTCTGCGCTCCGACCTGCTTTCTGCAAACCTAATCACGTCAGAGGGCAAGGAGAAGACAAATCTCCCCGGCACAGCTAACCCTATTACGCCGAGACACCGGGCTGCGCCCGGGAGGCAAATAAAATAGAAACGCGCGTCTGTGCTGTCACAAAAATCAACCAGGAGGGTCTGTAATCTTTCTTGCGCGCTCTGTTATTAACGCTGGGCACCGGCCAGGCGAGTTCACCCACGAGAAGCTGCCGCAGCCAGGAAGGAGCAGGGGGAGCACGGGAAGAGCCGGGCGAAACTGGGCGTGCGACACCCTGGGAACAGGCGATGCTACCCGGGCTGCGGCTGCTGCATCCCGCAAGGGGCGGATGCGGGAGGATCCGGCCGCGGATCCTCCGCTTTTGGGCATTGCCAGGCGGCCTCGTGGCCTATCCAGGGTGATGGCAGCCAGGTCGTTTCATGTTCGGACACCTGCGCCTGGCAGCGGCACCGCCGAGGAGTGGAGCCCGCGGAGGCCAGAGCCCCCGGCCCCAGGACACGAGTCTCGGGGGCCCTCCCCTGCCAGCGCCCTGCACTCCGCGGGCAGCTGGGCCGCACCTGCCGCTCCTCGTAGCCTCACGGGGCAGCGGGGACACGCGGGGGCCACGGGAGGGCTCGGGGGCATCGGCAGGCACACAGGGCGCCGCAAGCCCGTCTCCCATCCGCACCGCGCGCGGGCCCGACCCTGCTTAGCTTCGCGACACGCTCCCGCAAGAGGAGTGAATGGGAACGGCGGGGCCCCGCCCCCGCGAGACTGACAGGCCTCTCGGCCAACCGCGGCGCGGAATGCCACCGGGCGGCCAATCAGGAGGCGCGCGGGGCGGGGCTCCGCTCACTTCCCGGCCGCTGCCCTGCTCAATGGGCCTGGCGGGCGCGGCGGTGGGCGGCCCCGGGCTCCGCTCACCCCCGGTTGGAGCCGTGCTCTGCCTCGTTCTCGCAGTCGCTGCAGTGCTCGTGGTCGTTTTCCTCTGCGGACGGCCGCTGAGGCCTCGGCGGCGGCCGCCTCATTGCTGTCTCACTGTCGTCCGCCATCTTGAACGGGGCCTCGGCAGCTGCCGCACCCCCACAACAAAGCGCGCCGCGATTGGGTGGCGGGGCGCGGGGCATGCCGGGACGCGTAGTCCTCGTGGGATGGAGGGGGCCGGGCCGTGACGGGGCCGGGACTACGACTCCCATGAGACTTTGGGAGGGCCGGGGGCGGGGCTCCGTGGCCCGTGCAGGGTTGGGGGTGTCCGGCCAGGGCAGCCCTGTGGGGACGGGAACTCGCATCCCGTGCGGCTCAGAGCGCCGTCCCCGAGCGCCGACCGTTCCCCCACGTGCACAGCGCGAGGTGCCTTTAGCATCCACGCGCTTCCTTCCCCAGGGGGCAGGCTGAGATGAACAAGCGCGATGGCGATTTGCTGAGAGGGAAGACGCTCTTCTCGCCAGCCAATAGGCGGCCGTGAGACTCCGCCGTGCATGAAGCCCAGCACAGGGTGAGTGGGTGAGGGCGCCGGTGGGCAGGCGCGGGGTTCCGCGGCGCTGCGGGGCTGGACGTGCCCGCGGCGGTTGTCCCGTGCAGGAGGGGCCTTTGGAATAACGGCAACCTGCGAGCGGGGCCTCATCCCCTGGCGCCCCGGTCGTGGGGGCGGTTCGAGCCGGGTAATGCCCGGCTGAGGGGTTGGTGGGGCACGGGAAGAGCCAGTTGGCCCCCTCAGGGCTTATCCTGCCGGCGCTGCTTGCCTGGGCCCTGTCTGCAGGGCCGACGTGTGGGAAAGATGCCTTATTTTTCCAGAATAGAAGAAAAGGAGGAGTAGGAGGAAGTGGCGCTGCATTTTCACCAGGGCCATGGGTCACCAGGGGTCGCAGGGGGAGCCGTGAGGGTCTCTGGCAGCAGCCTGGGACCTCTGCAGGGGTCCCGGCTCCCGCTCCAGGCGGCCGGAGTGGAGACAGGAGGGTCCCTTCCCGCGCGGCCGGGATCCCTGGCGCGAGGCAGGGCCCAGGCCTGCAGGAGCCCCCGGGGGCGGCTGCTGTGCAGGGAGCCCCTGGGCAGCGCCGGGGGAGCCCGGATCGAGCTGCTCCCCCGGCCTGGGCCTCGGCGCCGCCAGGAGCCTCCGCTCCGACTCCGGCAGGTGCTGGTAGGGCCCTCCCAGCCTCAAAGCTGTCAGGTGTGCACGGATTTATTTATTTATTTATTTATTTATTTTGCATTTACCGTGACGTTAATGCCACAGCTGTGAGCTGCCAGGCGTGAGCCGGCTGCGGAGAGGCACGATTCCTTCCCCGCTTTGTGCCGTCCGTGTAGCGGGGGCTGTTGGTGACAGCGTTGGCTCCAGGCAGCGTGGGGACGTGCCCGGCGCCGCGCTCTGCGTCCCGGTTCTGCCGGGGCAGCGCGTCTGCCGCCGCAGCCCATCTGCTGAGCTCAGGCCGTGCCGGCGCCAGCAGGGCGCGCGTGGCCGTCTGCCCCCGCCATTGCGTGGCCCCTTCCCGCTTGTCACCGACTCCGAGTCACCTGTGATAACCCCGCCAGAAGTGCCCGACTTTGAGTGATACGATGTCTCCGTTTGGGCAGATGCTAAATGGGAGCGAATGCAGAGAGTCACGTGGAGCTGCAGGAACCCGGCTTGCGCCTCCCGCATGATGAGGGCCCAGGGGAGCCCAGCTTGACCTGCCTCAGCTCTTATCGCTGTGAAGCTAGAGGCACCCGTTGAGCTTTGGTAGGATCCTCACGGCTGCCTGGAGCGACAAACTTCAGCGCGTGAATATGAATATGAAGCACAACGGCCTTGGGATGAATTCGCCTCCATGGGACAAATATTTCCCGTGTGCGGTGCAGGCGAAGCAGCTCTGCCACGGAGCCTTCTCAGCGCTTCCTTTCTGTTCCAGAGCACCATGTTCCTGGTGGGACTTTCGGGCGGCATCGCGACGGGGAAGAGCACGGTGGTGGCCATGCTGCAGGAGCTGGGCTGTGCCGTGATCGATGCCGATGTTATTGCCAGGGAAGGTCAGTTCCGCGCAGCCCCTCGTCCCCCCGGGTTCCCTTGGCGCCTGGCGGCCGTGCCTGCTGCAGCGCAGACGGCAGAGGGTGCTCTGGGGACGTTAGTAACCCTCTCCCTCTGCTTCCCGAGTCCGCGTGGACGTGCAGAGCAGCTGACTTGGGGAATTAGAGCGAGGGCATATCTTTAATTAAAAATAAAAAATAAAAATCGCATCCTAATAACAAACACACCAGCAAAATCTCGACTCCTGGCCCGCTTTCCTGTCCTGGAGCGCGGGGTGGCCGGTGCTGCTCAGCTCCGGGAGGCAGCTCCTTGCACAGGAGCTTCTCCACGTCGTGTTCCCTCTGCTGTTTGACTCCTTCTGTCATTCCCAGGACACTCAGCTGGTAGCTCAGATGTGTTACCTGCTGTCACTCAAACACAGAAAGAGCATTTTCCTCTCTGGTGGATATTTCTCCTTTGTTAATGCTGGCAGACTGGTCCACAAAATCATTTACGTCTTAATCTGCTGAAACCCAGAGCCCAGCACGTGTGTTCAGGCTAGGGCCTGGGCACGTGTGTTCAGCAGGGCACTGGGGCTGCAGCAGACCTTGCTGCTCCTCAAACACACTGTTCTTGCTGCAAAGGGACCTCGAAATCCGGGTTTGGTGCCTCTGTCCTCCTCCGTTATCCACATGCTGCGGGTGGCACTGTTAATCCCACTGGTCCAGTGGGATAACGGGGAGAGCGGCGCTCACTGCAGTAAAACCTGCTGATTGTGGATAGCAGAGGCTTGGAGCTTGCCGTGGTGAAACGGTGCAGCTTGAACTGCACCTTGCCTATGTCCCTGTGAAGCGCCGGGGTTGTTCTGTTTGCTGAAGAACTTGCCGCGTAGCCGCTCACCGCTGGGATGCTCCCACACTTTATTGCACTGTAATTCCTCTCGCGGTGTGGAAAATTTGCTAGAGGTGCAAAATGCTCCCAGAGACAATCAGAAAAGAATATTCAGTATTGGTTTCCTCCCAGTCAATTCATTTTTTTCTCCAGTTCCTTTTTCATATGTGTGTGTTTGCTCCCTAGATTTCACTCACACTGAAATTCCAATTCGAAATTCCAATGGAGAAAGAAATTGCTCTTCAAGACTTTTATTAAGGTGCCCCAAGGCTACAACCCATGGCAATGCTCCAGGATTTAGAGAAAAATTATATATGCTCTGCCTTTCTCTGCGGTTAGCCTCAGCTTGATCTTAATTATGTTTTTATTATTGCATCCTTTTGCTGCTGCTTTCTGAGGTCTCTCAAATTATGTTCCTGTGCGGTGTCAGAGTGCCTGCAAACAGCTCCTGGGCGCTCACCTCCGAGACGGCTTTTGTGTCCGTTCTCGCCAGGGATCCGGTGGCTGAGGTTGACAGCAGTAACAATCCGTGTTAACGGGCAGGCTCGCGGCGGCCGGGCCGTGTTTGCCCAAGCGCTGACGTTCTCGGTGAACGTGACCCTGCAGTTGCTGCCTCTCTAAGCTCTCCTGCCCTGGCCTCCTCCCTGCGCGCCGCGGGAAGGGCCTGCTCCTTTCCCGCCCGTGCCGAGCGCGGGGTGGTCAGCAGGTCCCTTGCTGGCCCCGCTGGCTCCTCAGCCGGGGTGGCAGCCGCCCCAGGAGGGCTGTGGGGCCGCATTGGTGACAGTGTCACACGTGGGTCCCCGCAGAGGGAGGTGGCTGCGCGCGCCGGGCCCGCGTGTGCTGGCAGGCGGCTCTGCTCGCTGCCGCGAGGGATAAACCCAATATTCAATGAGCAGAGCTCGTCTGGGGCTGCCGCCGCAGGCGCCGTGCAGGGCTCTAAGCGGCGGCTCTTTGGTGTCACAGTGGTGCGGCCGCGCCGCAAGGCCTACGAGCAGATCGTGCAGCACTTCGGCCCCGGCATCCTCCTGGAGAGCGGCGAGATCAACCGCGCGGCCCTGGGGAGCATCGTCTTCTCGCAGCCGCAGCAGCGGCAGCTGCTCAACGCCATCACCCACCCCGAGATCCAGAAGGAGATGCTGAAGCAGGTCCTCAAGTACTTCGTGCTAGGTGAGCGGCCGGGTGCTGGGGGGGCCTCGTGCGCGGCCGCCGCTGCCCTCCGCATCCTCCCGCCGCGGCTCCGTGCGCAGGGCCCGAGCCGAGCGCTGGGAGGCCCCTTCCGAGGTTGCCACCTGGATAATATCTCAGAATCGCAGCATAATGTCAGACCTCCTGGAACAGCCGAGCCTTCTCGCCCACCCCCCGGCCTTGCGGCTTCGGTGGAAGCTGCCGAGCGCTTTCAGAGCCAATAAGGTGAGAAAGGGGCTGACAGCTGAGCTTCCAAAGGGCCGCGTCCCCCCTGATAAATAGAACAAATACAGCTGTCAAACTCGCTCTAGTCAAATGCCAGAGAAGATCACCAGCTGTTTCCGAGGGCTGCGTGTAGACAGAAGGATGTCTTCACGGCCAGCCCGGCTGGCGGGGCCTGTCGAAGCCGAGCTGCGTGACAGCCCGCGAGCCCCGCGCCGGGGCCGCGCTCCCGAGGGCCGCGAGGAGGGAAGGAGCCGAGGAGGGGACGCGCCGGCAACCCGGCAGCCCAGGGGCCGCGGCGCTTCGGAGCCGTCCCGGCCCTCGGCGAGAGCGCTGCGCCCGCTGCCTTGTGCTCGTTAGTCCCGTTTTAATGACTCGGGATGGCTGGATGTCGTCTCGGCGGGGCTGGCGCGTGAGGAAGCGCTATTGATCCAGCCCCAGGGCAGCCCGGACGCGCTCGGGGTGGAGGTGCAGGTGCAAGGGGGCTCCTTGGCTCATCGTGTCTTCGTTAATGCCCTGATTGCCGCCGCCAGTTCAGTTAGGGCGAATTACTTCAGTTTAAGATAAAATTATATAAATGCCCCAACAAAACCGGAGGCCTCCCTGTGCCGGGCTACGCCCCGGTGTCCCAGCGCCTCTGCCAGGGCAATGGGGTCTCCCCACTCGCAGCTTTTCCCCCACCCCGGGCGTCTCCAGGTGCTCCGGGTGTGATACAGCGGTGCGTGGAAGACATGGAGACGCCCAGGGGCAGCCGTGGGGCCTGGCCGGCTGCACCCAGTGGTTTGGGTCCTCCTCGAGCTGCTCCTCGTGGTCGAGGAACCACAGACGGGAGGCGCCGGCGGGTAGAATCCTCCTGACTTGTCCGGGCTGGAGACAGGATTGGTTTCCTCACCGTCCCTGTGCTCCTGCTGTCCCCAGCGGTCCCCATGACTCTGCTGGGGGAAGCCCTTGGCAGCAAGAGGAGAAGCAGGCGGCAGCAGCGCCGAGGGGCTCGGGGTGGGTTCGGTCGCAGCTGGGGACGCTCTGGAGGGCCTGGCACAAGAGGTGCCTCTCGCATCCGTTTGGATTTGCGGCCCTGGGGACACGGCTCGTGGGCACTCATGGCTTGGTGGCAGGGCCAGGAAGGGGTTTGCAGGGATTTGCTCCCTGTAAATGCGGAAATGTTGAGCTAAAGCTTTCCAAAAAGAGAAGGAAACGTGTCTGGAAACAGAGCTGGAAAACATCAGCTCGAATCACTGTAGCCTGGCAAAGTCATAGTCGAGTGAAAGAGGAGCAGAGAGGAAGGCCAATGCTGCTGCAGGCAGCGCTCCGGAGAGGCGAGCGCGGGTGGCGGGACGGCTCCGCCGGGACGCGCTGCCGTCCGCGCCTCTCGTCTCAGCACCTCGTTTTATTTTCCGCAGCTTCACCTTTGGTCAGAGACCATCAGGTTAGCGGATATTGTGTTTTTGTGTTTTTTTTTCCTGTGGAAACACAAGCGCTTTCCTCCCTGCGGAATGGAGGGGGAGGTTGTGCTGCGCTCCCGCTCCGGAGCGGCTCTCCCGGCTCGGCGCGGCCGGAGCGGCCTCGTGCACGTGCGGAGCAGGGTGCGCGGGCCCCGGGCGGCGCTCACCACTTCCCGGGGGCTGTCGTTCCTGCAGGCTACCGCTACGTGATCCTCGACATCCCCCTGCTCTTCGAGACCAACAGACTGACCAAGTTCATGAAATACACGGTGCTGGTGTACTGGTGAGTGCCACGCGGGACCCTGCCGCCTCTCTCGGTGGCTGGGAGGGGGTTTGTCACCTCCCGGCCTCTCCAGAGGGAATTTAGCTGTGGCCCCAGGTGAAGCCTTTGGATGTGCTGCCTCTTTTCCATATGAGAGAGAAGCTCCGCAGTCCTTTACCCAGCCAGCGAGTGGGGGCTGCTCCCCCAGGCTGCTTGGAGACCGGGCACCAACCCGAGCAGAAAACTGCTGTCTGCGGGTGCTGGGGACACCCAGGTCGCCTTGGGGGACACGGGGCGGGCAGGGTGGCCCCACGGGATGGTGGTGGCCTCCGGGGGCTGCTGTGTGTGCAGGGAGCCGGGGAGGGGTGGCCGGGCTCCCCGATCCATCCCCATGTCCCGCAGCGACCCGCGGACGCAGCTGGAGCGGCTCATGCGGCGGGACGGGCTGTCGCGCGCCGAGGCCGAGGCCCGCGTTGCCTGCCAGCTGCCGCTGGACGAGAAGCGCCGCTTGGCCACGCACGTCGTGGACAACTCGGGCGAGCGCGCCTGCACCCGCCGGCACGTGCTGCGCCTGCACGGGCAGCTCGCCGCCTCGCGCGCCTTCCTGTGGGCACGGCTGGCGGCGGGCACGGCCGCGGCCGGCCTCGCCGCGCTCCTCTGCTGCCTCCTCCGCCGCTTCCTCTCCTGAGTCACCTGCCGAGCTCTGGTTTGTTTGGCTTTCAAACCCGGATCGCCAGCTTTGAAAAGGACAGGGAAAGGCCACCCGTTTTAATGAGCGAGGCTGGCTGAACGCAGGCAGGGAGAGGAGGCATCTCCTTCCCAAGGTGAAGATGGGGTTTCTCGCAGCATCATCTCCCATCTCCTTGCTCTCACTTCTTGCCCGGGTACTTACGGATCTGCTGTGTCCGTGGGATGGGATTGCTCCGGCTGCTGCTGCCAGGGATAACCCTTGTTATCCTTGGGCTGATCTTCAGCCTGGGGTGAGCTGAGGCACTCTAAAGCCTTCCAGGACCATCTCTTCAGCAGGGGAACATGTGAATTCCTGAGTCCTTTCTCACCAGAGGCCATGCCTGGGTCGGTCTCCTCCAAGCCCTTGGCCCTGGCTAATCCCACCTTAGGTGGGAGATGCCCTCTGCTTTCCTGGAGATTTAACGAAAAGCCTTAAATCAGTCCACGGGGAACTGACAATAAATCATCTCGCAAGGAAGAGGTGTCCGCCCGACGCGCTCTGCCCAGCCCTGCGTTCCTGCAGCCGGAGCGATCCCGGGACGTTCCCTGCGGCTCCGCGGGCCCAGGCGAGCGGCGCCCTCAGCGCCGGCAGCCCCGGGGCCTCCTGCAGCGTTCGGCGGCTCCTGGGGGCCTCCTGGCACTTCCCTGGGATGGGTGTCCGGGCGCAGCGGCTGCCTCCCCCGCACCCTCCTCATTAATGAAGTGCAGAGCAGCGCCCGGCTCCGGCGCTTCCAGAATTTCCGCTGCTCTTTCCCCGGCCCATTCCCATGTTGCTCCCAGGCCGAGCGCGCCGCAGCCGCTCTCTAAAGGTCACTGCTCGAGAGCAAAGTTTAGGAACCTCTCGGCCCGGCCTGGAGCTCCAGCCCCGCTCCAGCCACCCGGGAACGCCGCAGCCGGTGCTAACCCTCCGCCGCCGGCTGCTCTCCTCCGCTTGCTTGATGTTTTTTTAATGCACCTCTAATTGCGGTGGCAGCGCGTGAGGCCCTCGCAGCGAGCCATAAATCAGGGCCGCGGTGAAGCCGGAGCTGAGGCCGGGTTGTCTCCCGGCTCCGCGACAAATGGGGCCGCACGGCGGCCGGCGGGAGCAGGAGCGGAGCCGTAATCGCATTTGCCGCTCGCTCACGGCCGGCCGGCGCTTTCCAGCTGGTAATGAGTTTAGCGCGGCCGTGGGTGGGATTTCTGGGGGGAAACGGAGACGTTTGGTGCTGTCCCTGCGTGGGAAGGGGCCGCAGAGCTGGCGCTGCCCTGGGATCTGGGGATCCAAGTGGACACAGGGGCGCTCGGCAGCGCAGGGAGCTGAGCCCGGGGCAGCTCGTCACACTTCCACGATGGATGGGGCCGCATCCGGGGCGGCCTCCCCGCTCCTGCCTCCGCTGATCCAGGTCTGTTTGAGTGGGGAGATGGCGTCGAGGCCAAATGTTTGGCTGCTGCAAATTGGTGGCCAGTGCGGTCGCTCGGTGGACGGCCACGTGTCACGGGTCACCGCCGGGGACACGGCCGGGGCTGTCCATGGGGAAGGGATTTTGCCGACGCTGCCAGCGGGTCGGGCACCCGTCCCGGGATGTCCCGCGAGGACGGCGGGAGCTGGGGACAGTCTGCCCGGGAGCCAGGAGCTGCCGAGTGACGATGTCACCGTGCGGCGTCGCGGTGTCCTGAGCGTCGCTGCTGCCTGTCACCTGTGTGGGGTCACCAGTGTCCCAGTCAGTGCCCGGAGTGTGGGATGTCCCCCAGTGCCGCTATCCCTGCATGTGCCACAGGGCATTACAGTGGCATCACGTGGCCCTTGGCATGTCACCCAGTGTCATCTTCCCATCACCTGTTGTCCCCAACCCATCACCCAGTGTCCTCATCCCCTCATCCAACATCCCTGTCCTGTCACCCAGCATTCCCAGTCCTGTCATCCAATATCCTCAACCTATTACTGGATGTTCCTGTCATCTAATATCCCCATCTCATCACCCAGCATCTCCACCTCATCACCCAGCGTCCCCATCTCATCATGCAGTGTCCCCATCCCACTGTCCAGCGTCATCATCCCATCACCCAACATCCCTCTCCCATCACCCTGTGTCCTCATCCCATCACTCGTCATCCCCGTCCTGCCCCCCATCTACCTCCTAACACTCAAATTTCCTGTCCCATCACCCAACACCCCCATCCCATCACCCAACATCCACATCCCATCACCCAACATCATCCCATCACGCAACACCCCATCCCATCACCCAACATCAACCCAGCACCCCAACTCGTCACCATTGTCCCCATCCCAACATCCCTGTCCTATCACCCAATGCCCCCATCCCACCAGCCCACGTCCCGGTCCCATCCACACACTGTTAGCTGCAGGAGCCCAGTCCACGCCGCCTCCGAGCAACCGGGGAAGGAGGCGCCAGCGAAAATAAATCAATGTGTGACTTTAATATATGTGCTCTCAGCGTCTCTGTGTGCCACAGGATTATGAGTAACCTTGATTCGGACTCAGCGTCCGCGCGCCGGGGCCCCCAGGGAAGGGAGCAAAATTAGGCGGCCGCGGCCCCGCGCCTGATTGACGCGCGGGTAAACACGGCCACGTTGGGCATTGCCGTCACGTTCGGGCCCCGGCGACACGAAGCCTCCAGCCCTAATTCGGCAGCAACGAGTGAAACCGGCAGCAGCTCGAGGCCCCTGGGTGTGGGCCCAGGCGTCCTGGGCCCCATGGGCAGGTGCTCGGGCTGGCACGTTCCCCCCAGGGCTGGCTCTGCTCCCTGGTGGCCCTGGTCCCCGCTCGCCTCGGCCAGGAGAGCAGTGATTTTCCGTCAGGCGGCGCCCGGCCCCGTCAGGCAGCCTCTAATTAAGCCGCGGTGTTGCCAGCCCTTAATTGAGAACCGGCAGGAGGGTGCGCAGGCCCTGCTGGGCGCAAGACATCGTTAATTAGAGGCTGGGTGACACAGGGGGACAGTGCGGAGGATGCGCCGCCCCTGCGGCGCTGGAGCCGGGAGCATCCCAGCTCCCACCGTGGCCCCGGGACGGGGTGTCCGCGCGATGGGGAGGCCGTCTGCCACCCGTGGGCCGAGGGACGGTCCTGCGGGCGTGCGGACACACGGGTGGCTGGCGAGCAGCCAGCCAAATGGCCATTGTGCCATCTGGTGGGTCACCCAGCCAGCCGGCCAAACGGCCCCTTGGCCAAGCGGCCAGGCAGCTGCTCGACTGGCCAGCCAGCCGGCTGGTGGTCAACAGCCTCCTACCCGACCAGCTGGGCAGCTGGGCAAGCAGCCGGCTAGCTAGCCACCTGCCTGGTCTGCCAGCTAGCCCATAAGGCAAGCAGGAGGACAGCCAGCCAGGTAAGCACCTTACTGGCCAACTGACCAGGCAACAAACTAGATAGCTAGCCAACCAAGCAACCAAGCAACCAACCAGCCAACCAAACAAGCAACCAAGCAGCCAAACAGCCAAGCATTTGCCTGGCAAAAGCCAACTAACCGGCCAGCCAATCAAACAACTAGCCAAACAGCCAAATAGTTAGTCAACTGGTCAGCCAGTCAACCAGCTAGCTAGTCAACCAGTCAACCAACTGGACAACTGACCAGCCAGTCAATCAGATGGCAAATCTACCATCCCCCAGCTGGCCAACCACCCAGCTAGCTAAATAGCCAGATGGTGAACCATCTAGTCAGCCTTCCAGCCACCAGCTGGCCAGTCCTCTGCCAGGCAGCCAAATGGTCACCTTGCTGTCCAGCTAGCCAGGCAGCCAAGCAGATAACTCTTTGGTCAAGTCCTCAGTCAAGTTTGCAATCAGCTACCAGCCAAAGCACCAAGCTGGCTGCCAGCCATCTCCTCAAAGAGCCAGCCACGTGACCAGGTAGCCATGGGCTCACTAGTCAACTTCAGGCTGGCTGCCAGCCAGCACCATCTCCCACATCCTCTCCAAACAGCCCAGCATCTTCCCACCGAAGACATTTCTCCTTTGAGCACCAAGCTTGGCTCCTTCCTCATGGATCCTCATGGATCCATAGTGGATACGTGGGTGGCCCGAGTCAGGCCCATGACCAAGGGGATTTGCAGGGATGTGGCATCCCAGTTCTGGCTGGGTCCTGGGGGCATCCAGGGGGACTCCGAGGCCATGTCCTCCTGCCTGGCAGCAGTGCAAGCTGCCTTGGGCTGCTCACTTATAGATGGGTGGATGGACAGACGGATGGATGGATTTGGGGAATGATGGATGCCCGGACATGTGTGGATGGGTGGATGTTTTGCCAGGTGAATGCATGGACACATGTGGATGGATGCATGGATGGATGGATATGTGGATAAATGGATGTGAAGATGGATGATGAATGGAAATGGGGAGGGTTCTGTGGATGACTGCATGGATGTGTGGGTGGAGGAACGGATATATGCAGGGATGCATGGGTAGGTAGGTGGAAGAGAGGTGGCATGGATGGATGGACAGAAGGAAAGGTGGCTGGATGGACGGAAGGATGGGTTTGTGGGTGGATGAATGTCCCCACCAGGCAACAGCAACCAGCACAGTGATCCCAGAACCCAGAGTGATCCCAGGGCTCTTCCCAGTCCCATGTAGCACTTGGCACCCGGGGAGTCCCAAGCCCACCCACCACGTCCCGCTGCAGCCTGGAGGGGCTGGGCAGTCAGCCGCTCCATCCCTCCACGCCGTGTCCTGGGCAGGCCGGTGCCGCGGGGCTTTGCCCGGCCCCGCGCCTGGCCGTGCCGCAGCACCAGGCTCCTGCGGCGCCCGCACGGCCGCGTCCCCTCGCCGGTGACACGGGCAGCGCCGCGGGGGCCCGCGCGGTGGCTCAGCCGTGACGGAGCTGCCGGCCGCGCCGCGGGAAGGCGGCCGCCGTGCCGCCCGCCTGTCACTTCTGCAGCACGGCTGCATCGTTGTCAGCGCGCGGTTCCTCCCGGCGCACACACACACCACCGCGCTCGCCTGTGCACGCACCTCCATTCCGAGTGTGTGCATGCAAGCACCCCCCTGCCCCTCTAAACATGCGTGTGCAAGCGCAGGCGTGCTTGTGCTCACACCCCTCTGCACACAGCTGCATGTCTAGGTTCCCTTGCACTTGTGCCCATGCAGCCTTTCCCACTCGTGTGCACAAACACAGCCAGGAGGGCACCCCTGTTGCCCTCCCCTGTGCATGCACCCATGCACCAACCCATGTGCACAAACACATGTCCACATACACAAACGCTCCTCTCTGTACCCATGTGCACACACAGAGTTGCACATTGGCACTCCCATGTGTGCAGCCTTTCACGTTCACGTGCACAAGTGCATCACACTCAGTTGTGCAGCATTGCACTCACCTGTGCATGCACACAAGCATGTGCATGCACCTCTCTGCACACCTGCATGCACCTCTCTGCGCACCTGCACTTGCACTGCTGTGCAAGTCAGCGAACAAGCACCGATGCACACACACACACTCTTGCACACTTGTGCTCACAGCACTTGCACGCGTGCCCCCTGCACACACCTCTGTCCACACACACCATCCCCTCGCACGAATGCACACACGTGCTGCCAGCTTCGCCCGCGCAAGGGGAAACTGAGGCACGGAACAACATCCACCCCGTCCCTATTCCCAAATCTGCCTTGACCAACTCTGCAGCAGAGAGGGTCCTGAGCCCCCTTGTCCTGCCCTCTGTGCGCTCGCCCCAGCCTCTCCTGCCGCCCACCTCCCCGCGCAATTATGCAAAGCAAACAGCCGGGGGCTCGCGCTGCGCATCGATTGCGGCAGGAGCTCTTGTTAGCTTAACCTTTCCGCTGGCGCGCGGCTGCTCGCGTCACCGGGAGCCTCCTGACGGAGCGGTGGCCGCGGCGCTTCGTGCTTTTCCACCTGCCCTTTTCCTTGCAAACTCGGTGCTTGGGAGATTTGTTGCTTGTTTGCTCCGTTCTGGGCACCTCTGCTGCAGGGATCTTGGGTGTGGGGACACGGTGGCCTTGGAGAGAGGGACCTAAGGGGTTAGAGCATTGTCCTGCTGGAGTGTGCATGTGTGTGAGCATGTGTACAGGCGCAGGGTGCATGCACATGACTGTGCATGCGTGTGTGCATGCGTGCAGGTGCACAGACACGACTGTGGGTGCAATTGTCTGTGCATATGCACGTGTATGTGTGCGACCACAGACGCATGCATGGCCTTGCGTGCAAGTCTGTGTGTGCCTGTAGACACAAGTGTGCACATGCAAAGCTCTGTGCAGACACGCGTGCATGTATATGCCCATGCATGCATGTGTGCACGCACCTGTTTCTGCAGGCATGCTTATGTCATGCACACGACTGTGCATGCAAGCACCTGCACGCATGCATGCCCGTGTGTGCAGACAGAAGTGCACACGCACATGCACGCCTGCTTGCACGTGTAGATGCACACACGTGCGTGCATGTGGCCCTCTGTTGCATGGGGCTGGCTGAACCCCTGCACGCGTGCAGGCAGCGCGCGGATCTGGGTGCTCAGCCACGCGCATGTGCACGCGTTTGTGCGCTCATGGGCACTGTGGGGCACTCGCCAGCTCTGGCTCTGCAAAGCTGAGACCCCACGGACAGAGGGGACACAGGTGACCAGCACCCCAGGACACCCCTGCGTCGCCAGGGGGGTGACTCAGCTCATCGCCTCTGCGAGGCGGCAGGGCGTATTTTTAGGAGCTCATTAAAAAAGCAAAAGCAGGGGGAAGAAGAGAAAAGAATCGGGGAAGAAGTAGCAGATTCCGAGTTATTTGTCATGATAGTGACAGCACGGAGGGAGCTGCCAGCAGGGGGGCCACGGCGGGTGCATCCGTGGGTGCAAGGGGCAGCACCCGCCACTCTGCTGCACATTCAGCAGCGAGCGGGTGCACAAAGCGCTGCGCCCGCCGGGCTCGGGCTTTTCGGAAAAAAAGCAAAAAGAAGCAAAAAGAAAAGAAAAAAAAATCTCGTTAAGATAATAGGAATAATTGCCTCCCACTTTGGGAGCTTCTTATGAAACATGATTTTTTTTTCTTGGTGGCATCTTTATCTCACTCTCCAGTAAGCGGAGCGGCGGGTCATAAGTGGCTAATTGATTTCTGCACGCTGATTAAACGGGAAGCGCTTTACCCGCGAGCAGGGGAGGAGAAGGAGGTCAGCGCGGGCCCCGCGCCGCAGCGCAGCAGCGTCATCGATTTGCAAATCGATGCTCGGAGAAATGATTAAATGTGTGTCCCCCCCCGTCCTCGTCCCTTGGCGGAGCAGAGCATGCAAAGGGCGCCCTAATGAGACTCCGCGCGCTCGGCACCCCCGGATGCATCCGGGCGCCCCAGGGTGTCCCCGTCCCCCAGTGCCTGTGGTGGCAAAGGGCAGTGACAGGGGCCGCGTGTTGCATGTGGTGCAGCCGGGATATTTTCCGCTGGGTTTGGAGTGTGCATGCGTGTTTGCACGGGTGCTCGTGCACACATTGGTGTGCATGATGAATGGGCATGAATGTGTGTCTGCACGCACACATGTGCATGTGTTTGCACACACACTTGTGTGCATGTTGCATCACCGCCTGTGCACATCTGTTGGACTCTTGCACACATGTATGTGTTTGCACATGTATTTGCATGCATGTTACATTGGCACGTACAGGCCAACATGTGAGTGTCTGTGCACACGTGCGTGTGTTTGCACACATGCACGGATGCGCACACGTATGTGTGTGCATGTTGCATTGCAACGTGTGCAGCCGTGCGCACGCACATCAGTGTGTGCACACGCACATTGCGCCAGCAGCGCCGTGCAGCTTTGCACACGTATGCCTGTGTGCAAACGCGTGCACGGACACGTGTTCGTGCGCATGTTGCATATCGAGGTGCCTTTGCATGCCCGCACCCAGCCCTGCACCGCACTCCCCGGGACCCCAGCCCGGGCAGCGCAGCCCCCGCGCGGGCAGCAGCTGCCCCGGGGCTGCTCTGCGGCCGCCAGCGCCGCGTCCCCGTCCCCGTGACCCGCCGAGCCGCAGATGCTGCCGCGGCCTCTGCTTAATTCCAGCGCTGGAGGCGGCTGTCACTGCCCGAGCCGCCCGGCGGCCCCGGCGCCGCTGATTGAGATGCCAGACGACGGCCCCGCCGCTGCGGGTCCCCGGCCGCCCCCCCGCCACACGTGGCACGAGCCCGCCGGTGCTCTGCGGCAGACGTGATGGGGAGCGACGCGGGGGCCGGGGCTGCGCGCCGGGCCCCCCGGAGCCGCCGCCGCCCTGGTGCGGCCTTCGCTCCGCAGCCCCTGGCATGCGCTGAGCGTACCCGGGCTCAGCCGGGCCCAACCGCGTGCGATGGCGGGGGGCGCCGTGACCAACCCCTGCCCCCCAACCGCATGTACCCGTGGCCAGGAGGGGAACTGAGGCAGGAGGCTGCGCCCCCACCAGGGAGCGGGCGGCTTGGGGCCCGCAGTGGGGGTTGGCTGCTGCGTTTGGGTTTAATTAAAGGGTTTTGGGGGCTGGGGGTGACGAGAGGTGGAAGCGACGGCGGGGCGGGGCGGCCGGAGCTGCCCCCGCTCGGAGGGGCCGGGGGCGCCGTCGGGGCCGCGGGGTGGCCACGCCAAGGGGGCGTGGCCTGAAGGTGGAGGGGGCGTGGTCTCTGGGAGGATGGGCGTGATCTGTCACTGCGAGCCCCGCCCACCCCGCCCGAAGCGCGGCGAGGGGGCGTGTCCGAGGGCGTGTCCGGGGCGGGGGCGTGTCCGGGGCGGGCGCGCGGCGCGCACCGGAGCCAGCGGAGCGGAGCCGCCGCCGCCGCCGCCGCCGCCGCCCTGCCCGCCGCCGGGCCCCCCCCCACCGGCACCATTCCCGCCGCCGGGCGGCCGCGCGCCCCGGCCGGGCGGCGCCTCAGCCTGGGCCGCAAAACTTTGCTGGCGGCCGCGGCCGGCGTGGTGATGCTGCTCGTGCTCGTGGTGCTCATCCCGGTGCTCGTGAGCTCGGCGGGCACCGACGGCCGCTACGAGATGCTGGGCACGTGCCGCATGGTGTGCGAGCCCTACGGCGGGCCGCCCCCCGCCGCCACCGGCGCCGCCGGCCCGATGAGCGAGCGCGGCGCCCTCCCGCCGCCCTCCACCTTGGTGCAGGGCCCGCAGGGCAAACCGGGCCGGCCGGGCAAACCGGGGCCGCCGGGGCCGCCGGGCGAACCAGGGCCGCCGGGCGCGGCGGGGCCACCGGGGGCACGGGGCGAGCCGGGCCGGCCGGGTCCCCCCGGGCTGCCGGGTGCCGGGGCGGCGGGCGCCGTGAGCACGGCCACGTACAGCACGGTGCCCCGCGTCGCCTTCTATGCCGGCCTCAAGAACCCGCACGAGGGCTACGAGATCCTCAAGTTCGACGACGTGGTCACCAACCTGGGCAACAGCTACGACGCCGCCTCGGGCAAGTTCACCTGCGCCGTCGCTGGCACCTACTTCTTCACCTACCACGTCCTCATGCGCGGTGGCGATGGCACCAGCATGTGGGCCGACCTCTGCAAGAACGGGCAGGTAAGGGGCGATGGCAGCTGCTTGCTGCGCACTCCAGTGCGCCCCGGGGTGCCCTGTCCTTCCCCTAGCCATGGAGATGTGCTCCTGGTGCACTCCCTGCATGCCCTGTCCTTCTCCAAGGCGCTGGGATGTGCTCCGGGTGCACCCCCTGCATGCCCTGTCCTTCTCTGAACCATTGGGATGTGCTCCTGGTGCACCCCCTGCATGCCCTGTCCTTCTCCGAACCATTGGGATGTGCTCCTGGTGCACCCTCTACATGCCCTGTCCTTCTCCAAGGCACTGGGTTGTGCTCTGGGTGCACCTCCTGCATGCCCTGTCCTGCTCCGGACCATTGGGATGTGCTCCGGGTGCACCCCCTGCATGCTCTGTCCTTCTCCAGACCATTAGGATGTGCTCCAGGTGCACCCCCTGCATGCCCTGTCCTGCTCCAGACCATTGGGATGTGCTCTGGGTGCACTCCCTTCATGCCCTGTCCTTCTCCAAGGCACTGCAATGTGCTCTGGGTGCATTCCCTGCATGCCCTGTCCTTGTCCGGACCATTGGGATGTGCTCCGGGTGCACCCCTGGGCACCCTCTCCTTCTCCCGGCCCTGGAGACACACTCTTCCTGCGCCTCCAGCATGTCCTGTCCTTCTCCCAGGCTCAGAGATGCACTCTGAGTGCACTCCAGGGTTTCCTTGTCCTTCTCCTGGGTCCAGAGATGTGCTCCGGGTGCATATCCAGAATTCCCTGTCCTTCTGCCAGCCATGGAGATGTGCTCCGGGTTTACTCTGGGGTGCCCTGTTCTCCTCCCGGCTCCGGAGATGCTCTCCAGCTGCACCTCCAGGATGCCCTGTCCTTCTCCTGGCCCTGGAGATGCGCTCCGGGTGCCCTGTCTTTCTCCGAGCCATGGGGAGAGGCTCTGGGAGCACCCAGGGGTGCCCTGTCCTTCTCCCGGCTCCAGAGGCGCACTCCAGATTTCCCCCTGGCAAGCTCAGCTCTTCCCCAGCTGCGTCCCCACGTGCCCTGTCCTTCCCCTGGCTCCAGAGATGCATCCCCGGGGCACCCACAGCGTCCCCAAGAACCCACCACGTCCCCGGGCACCCGCAGCATCCCCGGGCACCCACCGCATCCCCGGGCACCCACCGCATCCCTGTGCAACTGCTGCATCCCCGGGTGCGTTGGCCCCGTGGCACCTCCAGCCCCCCTGGGAGATGCCCACAGCCACCTGGGTGCTGCAAGCAGGGGCTGTACAGGGGAATCACCCCCCGGAGATCCACCCTCACCCCCCCAGCCACCATCTCCCCGGGGACCCCCACACCTCCGTGCACCCCTGTGTCACCCCCCGTGTCACCCCATCCCAGACCCTGGGCACATTTCAGGGGACTCCCCAGCCTGCCGGGTGCCTCCTGCCACCCCCAGCCCACCTGTCATGCTTTGATTTCAATCATTTTTTTAATATACGTGTAATTATGTTTTATTATTTTGATTTACGGCAAGCCCTGGGGCACCGGCCAGGGCACTCGGATGAGCGCGGCCATCTAAGCACCTAATGCCGCCGATGCCTCATTAAACCCGAGACCCACTAACGAACTCTGCACGGGGCTGAGCTCGCCAGCGCCGGGGGCTTTAACACTTTGCCTCCCTTTGCATCTTCACCCTATGGCAATCCCCCCCCAGCAAAATCCCCCTCTTTGCACCCCAAAGTCAGAGGGAAATCTTGCAATGCTCGGGAGCCCTGACTAATTTGTTTATTTATTTATTTCCCAGCTTCATGCAATTAAATATTTATATATATATATATAATATATATATGTTTCACCCCCAAATGACCCCCCCGGGCCGTGCGCTGAGCTCCGTGCTGCCCCAAGGGCTCACGCTCAGTAGCCTTAATGAGAGCCAGGGGATCCCACGCAGGGCGGGAGCCGCTCCGTGCGCTTAATTACCATTAATTAATTATTTGCCTTGCATCCGAGTGCTGGGGAAGGTGGACGGCGAAGCAGCGCGGGTGCTGCCGCGCTGAGCCCTGCCCGGGGCACCCCGCTATAACCGGCTGCCCAAGCACTACCCCTGTTGCCCCCGTTGCCACCGTGGCACCCGCCGCGACGGTGGGCACAGAACCACGCACAGCCCCGGCCACGGCGCCGCTCATCCCCGTGCTGGGGTGGCACCACCCAGGGCACCCAGTGCCCCCCGCGGGGCCAGCGCGCACCCCGGCAGCCTGGGTGCAGCACCCTGAAATGCGACGGATTCGGGAGCAGCGCCCGCGGGGCCCGATGGGCACCCGAGGCCGGAGCAGAGCATCCGGGTGCCCGGGAGCTGGCGCTGCCCGGGGAGGGATTTTTCTCTCTTTCCTTTTCCCTGCTCCGGGCACCTCCGGAGCTGCCGTGCGGGGCAGCGGTGCCCAAGGAAGCGGCTCTGCAGGTGGCTCCGGGGAGGGGACAGCATCTCATTGCAGCTGAGAAAGATTAATTTTGGGAAACGACAGGCTTTGCAAAGGGCTTTCCCTTTGCGCTTCCCGCCGGCGCTTTGCCCCCGGCTTTGGTTCCCTTTGGGCTGGGGGGATGCGGCGTCCCCGTCCCCATGTGCCATCACACTGTGGGTGACAAAAAAACATGGGCTTTTAAGGAGGTTTTAGTGTTTCCCAACACTGTGCCGGGGATGGGGGAATCCGGGATCTCTGCCGCTGCTGCGCGCAGGGAAACTGAGGCGCGGGGCAGCTCTGCGGTGCCCGGCGGCCGCGGCCCTGCCATTTGTCACGGCTCGTTGGGGCTGGCGCGCGGCGGCGCGCGCAGTGACAAGGCATCTCCTTAACGAGGCAAGACGAATGGCCCCATGTGGCGGCGAGCGCGGAGGAGGGGACGGCGGCTGCACGAAATGGCTCTTGCCGCCGCGCGCCGGCACCCGTGTCCCCGGCGCCGCAGGAGCCATCGCCAGGTCCCGCTGGGCCAGGCTGGGTCCTCCAGGGCTTCCTGCCCGGAGCTGCTTCCTGCAGCTGCTCCT
Organism: Tinamus guttatus; assembly: GCF_059628265.1. Taxonomy (NCBI): domain Eukaryota; kingdom Metazoa; phylum Chordata; class Aves; order Tinamiformes; family Tinamidae; genus Tinamus; species Tinamus guttatus. The sequence continues at coordinate 1,386,066 of NW_028289266.1, read as the reverse complement.
GGAGCTGAGGCTGGGCAGAGGGGTTAGAAAAAAGGGTGATTTTTAGTGTGGTGACAGCACGACGGCAACCATAGGTGTTGCATGAGAGCAATCCCGATGAGACTGTGTGGTGGCCATCAGTAGGCTTCAGAGTGAACAGCTTCTGACCAGAGCTGTGAGCTATGGCCGAGGAGAGGGGGCCGAGCTGCGGGCAGGGGCTGCTCCGGCTGCGTCTCCCTGGCTGCCAAGAGGCCCCTGGGAGCCCCGGCCGGCAGAGCGTCTGCTCCGGGGCACCGTGTGCCGCGTCTCCAGAGCCTGGAGAGGCGGGAGCGGAGCCCGGGGCCACCTCTGAGCCCCGGCGCCGTGGGCCCGTATCCGAGGTGCCGCCCAGAGCCCACCGGGCCGGCGGAAGTGCTGAGAGATGCTCGGAGGAGCCGTGCGATGGACCCCAGCTCCGTGCCAGGGCCACGCAGGGCCTTGTACTGGGGTGCCCCGCGGATGACAGCGGGACCCGGTGTCCTCTGTGCCCCGTGGGAGGGCTGGGCCTGCCGGGGCGCATGTCCCCAGCGCCCGTGGGTGCCCCACAGCGGGGACACAGGCTGCCCAGCCCTGGCCTGGCCGCTAAACCTGACCTGGGCGGCAGCCGGGAGAAGGGAAAAGCCCCGGGGCAGCCGTGGGGCCGGAGTGCCGGGAAAGGACCCGGAGCGGCCGTGGGGCCGGAGCGTTGGCTGAGGGGACAGAGCCGGGGGCGCCGGGCCCTACGCGTGGCTCTGCCCCGGCCCTGCCTGTCACCTGTTGTTCCCTGGGGCACCAGGGCACGGGGCTGAGGTGGGGACAGGAGGGGACACTGCGGGGAGGCCAGGGTGACACTGGGGTGCAGGGCTGATGTGGGGGCCTTGGGGTGGCAGGAGCCACGCAGGGTTGTGAGGCCAAGGTGGGGACAGGGGACAGAGACACCAGGGCACAGGACTGAGACAGGGACATGGGAGATGGGGCCGAAACAGGGACCCCAGGGAGCCATGGCAGGGACATGGGGGGAGGAAGGGACATGGGCCACGAGGCCAAGGCAGGGAGAAGGGACAGGGGACGGGGACAAGGACACCAAGGCACAGGTCTGAGGTGGGAACATGGGAGGTAGGACTGAAAGGGGGACATTGGGACGCAGGACCATGGCAGGGCCATAGGGCTGAAGCAGGGACATGGGAGGGTGGAAGGGACACAGGGCCAAGACGGGGACACCAGGACACAGCACCAAGGCAGAGACAGGACCGAAACAGGGACACTGGGACACGAGGCCATGCCAGGGACCCTGGGCCACACCACGGCCACAGGGCCACAGGACACAAGACAAAACAGGGCCATGTCGCAGGGCGGAGGCCGGGGCGGCGCGGGGGTGACGCGGGTGTCCCCGCCGCAGGTGCGGGCCAGCGCCATCGCGCAGGACGCCGACCAGAACTACGACTACGCCAGCAACAGCGTCATCCTGCACCTGGACGCGGGCGACGAGGTCTTCATCAAGCTGGACGGGGGCAAGGCCCACGGCGGCAACAACAACAAGTACAGCACCTTCTCGGGCTTCATCGTGTACGCGGACTGAGCGCCGCGGCGCCGCACGGCCCGTAAACGGAGCTGCCACCCTGTGCCTGCCTCGCTCTGCTTTCTTTGGGCCCCCGGCCCGCGCCACCGCGTTCGGGGCGAGGGGTCCCGCTGCCCTGTCCCCGTCCCCAAGGAGCCCTCAGTCGGATCCCCGAGCACCCCATGTTCCTCTCCCTGGGGAGGCTGCGGTGAGATGGACCCGGCTTGTCCCCAGGTGACCTGTCCCGTCACCATCACCTCTGCCCCAGCCCGATCCCAGCCTGGGGACAACGGGAGCCTCCCAGGCGGGTGCCGGGGCGGGGGGAGCGGGTGGAGGGGCTGAGGCTGCTAGGAACCCGTGGAGGCATTGAGGCCGGCAGCTCGCGGAGGCACCGAGGCCGCTGGGAGCCTGTGGAGGCTTGGGGGTGACAAGGAGCCCACGGAGGCATCAAGGCCAGCGGGGATGTCCCAACAGGCAGCCCACAGAGGCGCGGAGGCCAATGGGGAGTCTGAGGAGGCGTTGAGGCCAGGGGGAGTCCGGGGAGGTCAGGCCACGGGAGCCCCGCCGTGAGCGCCACGGGTCTCAGAGGGACGAGCGGCTCCATCCTCCCATGATGGCCACGTTCCCTTGGCGCTAATTAGCAGAGGCCACCGGCCGCGGGGCTCGTCACGGCGCAGCGGGGGCCTCAGCCGGAAAATGGGATGAGAAAGCAGCAATTAGGGGCTGGCCGGCATCCAGGGAGCGCCGAGCTGGCGGGAGGGCAGCCCCGAGGGCGCGGGGATGGGCGCGCCCGCGCGGCGGCTCCCGGTGCCCCCGACGGGCCCCGCGGGCGGACGCGGCTCCTCCGCCGCCCCCGCGATCCCGCCGGCTGCAGCGGGGAAGGGGTCCGGGCGTCCGAGCGGCGCCGGGGGTCCCGGGACTACAACTCCCGTGAGGCCCCGCGCGCGGGCCGCGGGCACGTGACGCGCGAGAGCCAATGGGAGGAGGCAAAACCAAGGCCAATGAGGAGGCCCGAAGGGGGTTGCCGGGAGATTTGAACGCGGCGGAAGCGGCTGCGTGAGGTGGGACTGGGGCGACGGGCCGGGGGCCCCGGGGGGGACACGGGGGGCCGGGGCCGGGAGCCCCGGGGCGGGTCTGCAGGGCTACGGGCCCAGATCGGCCCTAGAAGCCTTGGAAGGGGTGTTATTGGGCCATAGGGAACCTGGGGCGCCATAGGGCACCCAGGGGACCCATCGGGCGGGGGCCCTTATGGAGCGGGGATGCCCCAGGGAACCAGGGGGACAAATGGGCCGGGCGGGAGCCCGCAGGGGGAATGGAGAAGGGCTCAGAGGGGACCCGCAGGGGTCACAGGAGCCTTGTGGGGGGTGCTATGGGATGAGGATGGCAATAGGTGACCCGAGGGATAGCAGAGCCGGAGGAAGTCACGGTGGGGGGAGTGAGGCTGTGGGAGGGCAATAGAGGCCGTGGGCTGGGTGCTGGGAAGGCCGTGGGGGATGGTGGGCCATAGGGGTTGTGGGGCAGGAGCCCCCTGGGCGCCCTGCCCCAGACTCAGCCCTGCACTCGCAGCGCCGACCCATGGCGCTGGGTGCGCCGCCCGCCGAGGCCGCGGTGGCCGTGGTCGTGCGTGTGCGGCCGCCCGGTGCCGGCGAGCGCGACGGGGCCGCGCGCCCTGCGCTGCACGTTGTCGACCATCACGTCCTCGTCTTCGACCCCGATGAGCCTGGCGGCCCCCTGGGTGCCCTGCCGCCCACCCGCGCGCCCAGGTCGCGCGGCAAGGACCTGACGTTCGTCTTCGACCGCGTGTTTGGCGAGGGTGCCACGCAGGAGGAGGTTTTCCAGCACACCACGCGAGACCTCCTGGATGGCGTCCTCAGCGGGTACAACTGCTCCGGTGAGCCCCCGCGTGGCCCTGGGTGCTGCTCGGCGCGGGATAGCAGGAGCAGTGCAAGAGCCTGGGAATTATTCCGCTGCCCGTGGGCCTGGCGCCTGCGGAGTGCCTGGGCTGAGGGCTGGGAGAGCCGTGACGCTGCTTGGCCCTCGGGGGCACGATGCCCAGGGCGTCTGTGTGGAGAGCGAGACGGAGCAGGTGCTGCCCAGACGCGTGTGGCTGCGATCGCCACCCGCCCAGGGCGGCAAAGGCGGGAGGGGACCCGGGTGAGCTCCCAGCGTGGCAGCCGCTCCGCTTTTGCTCTCCTTCCCCGAGCGAAATCATGGTGTCAGGCGCAGCCCCGACAGCCCCGGCTGGGGACTCGCTGCGGGAGGAGGACGCGGGTGCCGGGGGCTGCGTGTCCCCCGCAAGCCCGGGCGCCGTTCGCAGGCTGTCGGGAGGAGGGGAGCACGACCAGCGCAGCGTGCGCGACGCCGTGTGCGGCGGGCGCCAGCTCTCTCCTGTCTCGTCATGCGCCGCGCTGGGCGCCGGCACTCGCCGATGCTATTCCTGGCTCTGAAGGCTGCCTCTGTCACTGTGCCCACCTGGCAGGCATGTCTCGTGTCTCCATCTGCATAAAATAACTGCAGGAGCCTCAAACGAGATGCTCGCTGAGCACAAAGTGTTGCTAATGGGGAGAAGGGCTGAGAGTCTCTAGATTAGTGTGTCCTGCTCTGATGTTAATGCTTCAAAGAGGGTGTTGAAAGATGGGAGGGAAGAAATGAGATGAGTTACAAGGTCTGGAAGAGAAAAAACACCTTCTAGTGAGAGACGGGGGGCACTGGGTCTGCTCGGCTTGTTAATGGGAGGGTTACAGGGTGTCTTGAGAACGGCCTCCAAGTGCCTAAGCGGGTGATGGCTGGGGGACTCGTGCTGCCTTCATCTGCTAAATTAGGGATCCTGCAGCTGAAAGCTGAAGCCAGGCAAAAATTGCAAGGAGGACAGCGCGGCTTTTCACACTGAGGGCAATTAACTGCCTAGCCAATTTGCCTGCTCTCCCGTCCGTCATCCCCCGCGGAGGCTTGAGCCCTGTGGCGGGGGCTGTCGGCTGGGGAGTCCTCGTTGTGCTGCTCCTGCTGACGACAGTTGCAAACGCCCCCTCTTTCCCCTCGCAGTGTTCGCGTATGGTGCGACCGGAGCAGGGAAAACCTACACCATGCTGGGCTCCGAGGAGAGCCCGGGCATCATGTACCTCACCATGGCAGAGCTCTACAAGAGGATCGAGGCCAGGAAGGACGAGAAGAGCTGCGAGGTGCTCGTCTCCTACCAGGAGGTACCTGCTGTGTCCCCGCCGTGTCCCCTCCCACCACCGAGTCACTGTCCCTGGGAGCTAGGGCTGACACAGTCCCTGGGAACTAGGGCTGATGCAGCCCCTGGAATGTCACCTGGGGCTTCCCAGCTGTGTCCGGGTGTAAAAAGCTGCTTTCTCTGCTCGCTGCACCTTGCGGCTGGGCAAGCAACCTCTGTGCTGCTCTGCATTGCTGCAGGTGTACAATGAGCAAATCCATGACCTCCTGGAGCCCAAGGGCCCCTTGGCAATCCGGGAAGATCCAGAGAGAGGCGTCGTGGTCCAGGGACTCTCCTTCCACCAGGTGGGTGTGAAAGACGGGTGTGAGATCTGGGCCACGCGGTGCCTAAAGCAGCTCTGGATGCAGCTGCGTGTCCTGGGGCCACGTGTGGGGACACTGTTTGCGCAGCAAATGGGACCCTGAGCTGAAGCCTGGTCGAACAGTAGGATGTCTGAGCTGCCGCTGGCTGCTGTTGGGTCGCCTTGGTGCCTGCATGCCCTGGCTGCTGATCCCTGTCTCTGTGCGTTCCCTCCCAGCCCAAATCGGCAGAGCAGCTCCTGGAGATGTTGGCCAACGGCAACAAGAACCGCACGCAACACCCCACCGATGCCAACGCCACCTCATCCCGTTCGCACGCGGTCTTCCAGGTGAGGGTGACACTGGAGGGAGGGATTCCTTGGGCTTTGTGCCGAAAGTGGGGCTAGAAAGGAAGGTTGGGCAGGGCCCGGCCTCCTGAGGGCGGAAATTTCACCTTAAGCTTTTGATTTTGCAAATTTGGCAGTGTAGAGTATTACCTGGCGTAGAGCAAAGGGGCATGGGTTGTCATAGACACTTTCCTGAATGCCTCTGGGCAGCCTCTTTTCTCCCCCTCGGTGCTGAGCCGAGAATTGCACTCCCAGCCCTGTAGCATTGGCCCCAGTCCCTTGGCGCTCTCCTGTGGAAACCTCGCAGGGGATTCTGCTTCCAGGCAGGCGGCTCCCCGGGTCAGCAGGGCCCTCCCAGCCGCACGAGGGCACCGGGGCCTCTGGCTGCAGTTCCAGCGCGGAGCCGGTGCCCGGCCCGTTGCTGCTCCCAGGTGTCTGGAAGCTTCCGAGCTGCCTCCGCAGCTGGGCATGGCGGTGGCCTCGGCACCCCTGCCTGCCCTGGAGCCCTCGGCCGTGCTGGGAACGGGCCCTGCCCGCAGCCCGCTGGGGAGGAAGCGGGACCAGTGCCAAGGCCTCAGCCTGTGGGAAGAGGCGGTGTGTCCTTCCCAAGGGAGCTCCCCGGGACGAGCAAGGTGCAGGGGGTGTTTCATGTCGGTGGGAGGTGTCTGCTGCTCCTGGAAGGTCTCTAGGACAGCAGAGGAGCCTCTGGAGCAGCAAAGCCTCCTCAGCACCAAGGAGCTTGAGTCACAGCCCCCTTGGGGACACCTCTAGGCCATGGCAGCTGTCCTGGGGTGGCTCGCAGCGCCTCTCGGGGTCCAAGCTGGCTCCTGCGTTATCATCTGCCACCCCGTTCTTGGGGCGAGGCCCTGAGCGGGACTCGGAGCTCGAGGCTGCCGCTGCGCGAGCCCGTCCCAGGCACCGGCAGGGCTCGGCGAGCGCGGGGCCCTGTGGAGACCCCGCTCGCGGGGTGCTGCCTGCTGGAACGGCACAGGGGGTCCTGACTGCTTTCCCAAATGCTTGTAGCTTCACGTGAGGTCACCTCCATGGCTTTGCCACTCGTGTGGTCACGGTTTGGGCTCGTCAACGTATGAGGACTCTCTCTCCCCTCACCTGCCATCCTGGTGCCTGTGATCCCCTTCACTGCTCTTTTGTGAACAGTAGCCCCTCACCCTGTCGGCACCGCAGCCTCCAGCTAGCGACGTCACCCCCGGTTTGGCCGTGGCCTCATGGATCTCTGTGCTCGCAGATCTACGTGAAGCAGCAGGACCGTGTGCTCGGCCTCACGCAGGACCTGCAAGTGGCCAAGATGAGTTTGATCGACCTGGCAGGCTCGGAGAGAGCGTCGGTCACCAAGGCCAGGGGAGAGCGGCTCCGCGAGGGCGCCAACATCAACCGCTCGCTGCTGGCCCTCATCAACGTCATCAACGCCCTGGCCGATGCCAAGGTAGAGCTGCCACTCCAGGCAGGGGGCGTGAGGGGGCCCCTGAGCGCCAGAGCCGGGCACGTCCCCATTGCAGTGGGGATGGCGCTTTGCCTTGGGGACAGCAGTAGGGATGGCTTTGAGAGGTGGCCTGGGACGTGCATAACCGTCCCCTCGCGGCACAGGGCTTGGGGCAGAGCGTCTTCGAGCCCAGAGCTGAGCAGATCCTTGATCTCGGTGCAGAGCAAGAAGAGCCACATCCCGTACCGGGACAGCAAGCTCACGCGCCTGCTCAAGGACTCCATCGGCGGCAACTGCCGCACCGTCATGATCGCCGCCGTGAGCCCCTCGGCGCTGGCCTACGAGGACACCTACAACACGCTCAAATACGCCAGCCGCGCCAAGGACATCAAGCTGGCGGTGAGGAGCGCGGTGCCGCGCGGAGCTGCCCTGCCTTTGGGCTGGGCTGGGGGGAAAGGAGCTGCCGTGCTGCATGTCGGGGAGCTCATTGGGCGAGTCTGCCTGAGCTCCGGTTTTCTAGGTCTGGGAGTGAAGCCCCTAACCATGAAGCTACGTGGCCTGAGCGCCCTCTCTTCTGCTAAAGCCCCTCAGTCCCACGCCTAGACAGGCCGCCGAGGGGGACATCAGGTCCCTGAGTGCAGGCAGTGGCTGCTCTAGCCACCCTGGGGACCCCTGGGCACAGAAGAAGCTGAGGAGCTGCCTTCCTCTGGTGGGGATGGAGTACCGGCTGCCTCTGCGCTTTTTAACCTCTAGCTCATCCCCGTCTCCACAGCTGAAGAGCAACGTGCTCAGCCTCGACTGCCACATCAGTAAATACGCCGTGATCTGCGAGCAGCTGAAAGCAGAGGTGAGATGTTGCTGAGCAGGGGGGCTCGGAGAGACAGGACCCACCCCTCTGAGTTCCCTGATCCTCCTGCATGACGGGGCTGTGTGCCGGGAGGGCCGCGTTAACCCCCTGCGGCGCGGGGAGCTCCGCTCTGCCCCGCGCTCCCCTCCCAGGTGGCAGAGCTGCGGGAGAAGCTCCGCGCCTACGAGGGCAGCGCGCAGGACACAGGAGAGCGGCCGCCCGGCCCCGCGGGGCTGCCCAGGTGAGGCTGTGGGGCTGCAGGGAGGGCTGCCCGTGCCGAGGAGCTCGCGCTGGTCAGGGCGCAGGCGTGAGGCCGAAGCAGACGAGTCTGTGCTGTTCTGTGCCATCCTCTCGGCTGTGCGCAGAGCTAACGAGGCCGGACAGACTGCGATGTGCAAGCGTCACGGGAAGTTGGGCTGCAAAGACCAATTCTCGTTCTGTCTCATTCATCCCCAAACTTCTTAGACAAATGCGACAGCTTTCCCAGCAGATCTTCTTTGGCTCAGTGACTTCCCCTCTGGAGATTTCTCTTCCCCAGGGTTGTTTCTGCTTTATGTAGGTTGGAGGAAGCTGTCCCAAAGACAGGCTCAGACCCCCAAGTTTCCTTGGAGAGAGACCAAGAAACAGATGCAGAATTGGAAGCTGAACGGCTTGTTCAGCCACGGGAGCTTGAACAGGAGGAAGAGGTGAGAGGAGGAGCATGCAGCAAGGGGCGACTCTCCAAGCTGCTCGGGAGGGAACCTCTGGCTCAGCTCGGCCTGCTCAGAGAGGGCAGGAGCTCATCAGGCCCGTGGGTCCCCAGGGCGCCTGGCTCAGTGTGCACCAGCCTGTGTGTTGCTAGCAAAACCCATTAACTTCCCTGATAACGGCGCGTTCAGGGCAGCAAACTCAGCTCGGATACGGGCTAATCCGGGGCTGGATGGCTAAGCACTTCTTCGCTGATCATTGCAGGCTCGAGAGGAGATGCCCCCCAGCAGCCCCGGAGCAGCCCCCCACTTGGATCCCCAGCTGCGGACGCAGGGAGTGAAGCTTCCTCCACAGGGGCTGTCCAGCAGCCGGATGGAGATGTGAGTGTCCTCGCGCCGGCCCCACGTGCCCCTTCATCCCCGTTGGTGCACGTGCCCCTGTGCCCGCTCTGGCTGCACGCAGTCGTCTGAGGGACATTCTGCATGGATTTGGGAACAGGTCTTTGCTTGTAGACAACTGCCTTGCTGTAAAAAGAGCAGATTGGGCTCCTGGGGATTTAATCCCAGGGGATAACCTTTCTCAGGCATGAAGCAGAGAGATAGATAATCCCTGGGGATTCACCTGGGGAAGGTCTTCCTTTTATAGGTGTCCTCATCAGTTGTCGTGCCTGGGAACAAGGCTCGGGAAGCAGATACACAGTGCAATGAGTAGTCAACCAGGTCTCTCTGTCCTGGAAATGCTGCTTCCACTGGCAGACAGAGGCTTCCAGGCACAGCAAAAGCAGGAGCCTTAAGTGCAAATCATTAGTTCCGAAATTACCTCTGCAGAAGCCGCCCTGGCTCCCCCAGGCCCTGCCCTGGCAGGGCTCCTGTGGCACCATCTACCGAAGTCTCTGCCCAAGCATCCTGGCAGAGGGAGCCCCTTTGGAAAGGCATCCTGGAGGAGGCTGCCCCTGGTGTGTGCCTGGATCTCCGTCTGGCTCTTCCGCCAGCCCTCAGACACTCTGAGTTAAAAAAACGAGCCTGTTGGTGCCGTTCCCCAACCCGGGAGCCAGCAGGTGCATGCACAGGTCACAGCTCTGGCTCTCTGGGTGGGGATTTGCAGCTCGGGTACCTTACGGCTTCCTAGTTTGCTTCTCTTCCCCTCGTAAAGGTCACTAAAGGGCTCTGTCCCAACGGAGCACGTATCTAGAGGTGACACTGGTGGTCCTGAGCCTCTGCTGCTGGTGACACTGGCCCAGGACCACTGGCTAACTGGTTCCTGGCTCTGAGTGCAGATGGGTTGCTTGATGCCGGATCAGAGGGACGCCACGTCCCCTCATTGGGCACTGTGTCCCTCTCTGTCCCAGGCTCGTAGCTGCCGTCCTCAGCATCGCCCGGAGGCAGTACTCCCTCCTCAGGGCTGCCAACCTCTTAACTCCTGACATGATCTCCGAATTTGAGGACCTGGAGCGCGAGGTCCAGCGGGAGGCTGGTGCCAGCCTGGAGCAGCTCAGGCAGCTGGAAGGGCCCGCGGGGACCAGCGGGACTGCGGCAGGAAGGACCCAGCAGGACCGTCATGGTGAGGACGGTGCAGGCACTGGGCTCCCCCCACTCCTTGGCGAGTGGAGGGTGGGCTGGGGGGCTGAACTGGAGGGGACAGTGGTGGCCATGGGCACAGGGCTGCAAGCTGAGGTTCCTCCTGCCGTGGTCCCTCGTGGGCTGTGCCTGGAGCGGCTCCCAGCCCTGTGATTTTGTAGAGCTTTGGGAGCTAACGAGCATCCCTGGCAACCCGGGCCACCAGGAGCAGCCTTTGGCTCGGCGGCTTCAGCGTGTGGTTGTGCAAGTCAGCTTAAACGGAGCAGGATTTGCTCTCGGGGATACTGAGGTTGCAGCCGGGTTGACTCCTCAGTACCTTTTCCCGAGTCAGCCCAGCTCCAGCCTTGCTGCATCCCAAGCTCTTCCTCCACATCCTCAGCATCAGGGCACAAGGCCAATAGTGAAGTCTCCTGCACACCCTCTTTTCCAGGGTCAGACCGGGCTCTTGCTTCTGGGCTCATCTGATGCCTTTAGATTAAGGAAGCATTGGGGTTTGTCCTGACTGTCCCTGCAGGTTTCCTGGGAACATGGTGTGATGGGAATGCCAAAGCTCGTGGCCAGGCAGGGGCCTTGGCAGGGAGGTGACAGTTCTGCTTTCCCTTTAGCTGGGGCCGCCGAGTGCCGTGTCCCTGTGGGCAGAGCCACCCCACACCACTCGCCGTCCCCTCCGCCCGCCAGCCCCGTGCCAGGGCCTGGCCCAGCCAAGAAGAGGAAGAGGTCGGCTCTGAGGAGCGCGTCTGGCCCGGGGACTCCTGCCAGCCTCCAGGCGAGGGCTAAACGGCAGCGGAAATCCTGCCCACCGCAGCAGCGGGAGGGCTCTGGCGGGGAAGCGGAGACGCCTGGGGCCACGGGCAGCCCCTGTGCCCAGGGGGTTGGGTCCTCCCAGCTCCTGCCCTCTGGCACTCCCAGGGTCTGCCCGCTGACGGTCACCAAACGGCGCCTGCCCCTGGCCCCGCTGGCCGCGCAGAACGGCGGCGCGCCGGCGCTCCGCGACCTCAACATGACGTTCGAGCTCTCCGAGGACGGCGCCCCGGCCGCATCAGGGCCCTTCGGCCTGGACTTCCCCGACTGGGAGAACGTGCGGTGCCTCCTGGGCCAGCAGGACGGGCCCTTCGCGCCCAGGTCGGTGCTGCTGTCCGCGGGGCTCCGGGGCTCCGTGGGGCTGCACCAGCGGGTTCCTCCTGGAGAGGCACTTTCTACCAGGCAGGCAGCAGGCTAAGTTTGGGCACAGATTGCCTGCAGAGATAGGGAAAATGTTCAAAAAAATCAGGTGCTCCTGTTGTCTTTCCCTTTGGGCCTCGGAGGACTATCCTCCAGAAAGTTGGGAGAGCCCAACGTGTGTGGCCCAGAGCCCCTTCCCTCGGGGAGCCAGGGAGCAGCTGTTCCAGCGATGGGGCAGCATCACCTTCCCTTGGGGTGCCCCAGGGATGCTCTGGCTTTTGTGGCCCTCTGGAAATGGACACGGTGATGCCCTTGGGGACATGGGAGCTCCTTGAGGGAACGTTTCCTGCCGAGGAGCACTGAGGGAAGGGCGGTGGAGGGGAGCGGTCCTGGCCCCAGAGAGCAGGGTGCTCCTGCCGCCCTGTGCGGATTCCTCGAGGCCTCCTCCGTGCCTGATCCCTTCCCTGCAAACCAGGCTGCCCGTAGGTCAGGTTCCGTGCCCGCACATGGTACTGCCCGGCCCCGGGGCACACAGGGAGGTGTCGGGATGTGGCCAGGACATTTTGCAGGGCGCCTCCCAACCCTCCTTTCCTCGACAGGGGCACCTCCATCCCGGTGTTCACCATGAAGGGCTCCTCCATCCCCAAGCCCTGCTCCAGCTCCAGAGCGTCCGCCCAGCAGCGCAGGCGAGCGGCGAGGTGAGAGCCGCGGGGCGCCGCGTGCGGGGACAGCCCTCTCAGAGCGCTGGGGTGGGCTGGGGCTGCGGCTCTGCCCCCGGCCTGTCCCCAGCCTCGTGCTTCCCTTGGGCAGCGCCGCGTCCCGCTCGCTCGGAGCGCTGCAGAGCCGCATCGCCCGCCCGCCGCGCGGCAGCCGCGGGGCCACGCAGCCACCGGCTCCCCCAGGTGAGTCCTGCCCCGCGTGGGGATCTGGCAGGTGGATCCTGCCCTGTGGATTGGGCTGCCAGGGGCGGTAACCCGAACTCGGTGCCTTTGGCGCTGGGGAAGGCGCTGCTGGCTGCAGGGGTGCGGATGGGGCTGTGAACGGGGCACGGGTGCTCGGAGGAGGCTGCAGAGCAGGATGGAGCAGGCGGTGCCTGGATGTCCCCAGGAGGGACTGGGGTGGATTTGCTTCCTCCAGTCTCATCCTCCTCTCCGTTTCCCCTTCAGACCCTCCTGGGAGCAGCCTGGGCCCCAAGGGCAGCAGGAGGAGCACAAGGGAGCTCAGGGCTGCTCCCAGGCCGCAGCTCGTGAAGCTCTTGTGCTGAGCGACCCTCCGGCCGGGGCTCCTTGCCGCCCGGCCCGCGCTGCGCTGCCGGAATGCTGCGTCCCGTCATGTCCTCCATGCTCCTTCCTCGCCGTCTGGGGACCGACCTGCTCCGAGCTTGTTCCCAGCTGCCTCCTCTCCGCTGCCCACCCCTGGGGTGCCCCCAAACCTCCCCAAACGCCTTCCACGTCCGCTCCTCAGTGCCCGGCGCCTGCCTCCCCGCGCCCTGTCCCGCCCTTCAACAGGGGTTAGCGCTGCCCCCTCGCACCCCTGTGGTGCCAACGCGGGCGCTGCCGGGAACAACCTCTCCCTTGGAATAAACCCCGGAGCTGAAAGCAGCAGGGCCAGCGTGGCTGTGGGGCTCCCGCTTGTTCTCGTCACTGTCACCTCCTTGCACGGGGAGCAGCGTGGGTACCGACTCCAGCAGGACCCGCCGCTGCCTTCAGCTCTTGTCTTCCCCCCGGCGGCTCCACAGGCACCTTCGATCTCGCTGGGCCGGGTGTCCGACTCCCCATCCCGTGCTCCAGGGGGCTGCGGGAGGGCCCTCCTGCCCCCGCTGCTCCTGTGTCCTCCCTCACCCCCAGCTCCGTCCCCAGCGCTGCGGGTGGGAGCAGGGCCGGGCACCTCGGCCCCCGCGCTTCTGCCCGGCTGATCCACACACGGGGATCCCGTGGGAGCACTGCCCCCGGCCCTGACCTACTTCCCGCACCGGCTCTGCAGCCTCTCGTCTCCTCACGACACCCTGGTTGCTCTCGTGAGGCCTGGGGAGCCCAGGGCACAGGAGGCAGCTGCGCTTTGATCCCGGCTGTGCAGGAGCTGGGAGAAACTTCCACGCCAGGAGCGTGATGGAGCCGCCCTGGGTGCCCCGGCAGCCGCCAAGGGTCGCAGAGCCCCGGGCTCTGCGTCACTGCGGTGGTGTCACTGCACTCTGTCCCCAAACCTGGCTGCTTTAGCCCTGTGCGTGGGCTGGGCCCCGGCGTCCTGCGGCTGGCAGCGCTCTGGCTCCGCTCCCTGGGGCTGGCAGCAGGGCTGTGCAGCCAAGGTTGTCCCTGCCATTCCGGGGGACACAGCCTGGTGGCCTCGCACGGGGCTCGGCCCAGCTCCCGGCCAGCGGCTGCCATCTAGTGCTGGCCACCTCAAGGTCCCCACTGTCCCCATGGCCGCTCGCAGGGACCCTCCCACCTCCCCCCAGCTGCTGCTTCCCCCTGAGATGCTGCGCATGTCCCTTGTGTCCTCAAGGCGCCCTCGGCCCTTGCTCTGCTCCCCAGCAGCCTGGAGATGCCAGCTGCCACCCACGCTGTCCCCAAGGTCCCGCTGTCCCCATGATGCTGTAGCTCACAGGGGGATGCAACTCATCGCCCCCTCCCAAATCTTGCCGGGAAGACCCTGCGATCCAGAATCCAGCAGCTCCAGGACTTGGCACCAGGCTGGCAGAAAGGCCCCTGGGTGCTCTACCAGCGGCCCCAGTGTCCCCCTGGCCGTGTCCCCATCCTGTCACCGCGAGCACAAAGCCCCTTTCAGGGGCTGGAAAAGCCTCTGGCCTTCGGCCACATGGAAGGCCGGGAGCAGTGCCAGGGACGTGGTGAGTCCCAGCCCTTCCCGGTGTTCCTGCACGACTGCAAGAGGGGCCGGATGAGCTGGGTTTAATGAAGGCTCCTCGTTAGCCCCCGCTGCAGCTGTCAGGAGCTGGGATCCCCCCAGCTCTCCTGAAATCCCAAGTTCAGGATTTTTGTTTTCCCTGAGACAATCGGGAAGGGGCCCTGGTCGGAACTGGACGGTTGCACCACGCTGAGAGAGGAACCAGCCTGGGAGGCTTCGGACAGGCACTAATTAGAATCCCTCCTAATTAGTGTGTGTTCCACATGGGCAAGCGGCCGTCGCAGGGGGACATGTGTGTGCAGGGGGACAGGCAGGAGTGTGCACGGCTGCACGTGCATGTGTGTGCACATGTGTGCAGGGATGTGGATGGGCCTGTGCATGGGTGTACGCATGGGTGTGCATGGGGTGCAGATGTGCACAGCTGTGCACACGTGTGTGCATGGGGAGTGCACAGCTGTGCACACAGATGTACCTATGTATATGGGGATGCACATGCACAGCTGTGCATACACATACATGCATAGATGTGAGGGGAACACAGATATTTACATGCACAGCTGTGCATACACTCATGTACACACGTGTGTAAGGGACACAGATGTGCACGTGCATGGATGTGCACATGTGTGTGCATGGAGGACGCAGACCTGAACGTGCACAGCTGGGCGTGCACGTATTTGCACACACACACTGGGATGCAGACGTGCACATGGAGACACATGCATGCACACATGTATGGGGATGCAGACATGCACAGATGTGCACACACACGTGCACACGTGTGCGGGGATGCAGATGTGCACACACATGTATGGGGATGCAGGCGTGCACATGTACATGGATGTGCACAGGGATGCAGACGGGCAGCTCCTCGGGCCCAGCCTCCACTGCAGGGTGCACGTGGACGCCCAGCGCCCCGGCCCCGCTCTGCCCACAGAGCGCCGGCCGCTCCATCCTGGGCTCCAGCCTTGGACTCCATCCCAGGCTCCATCCTGGGCTCCATCCCCAGCGGCTGCCACCCGCTTCCCTCCCCGCAGGGCCCCACAAAGGCCCTGCTTGCGTGTCCGTGTCCCTGTCTGTGCTCGTGGCCGTGTCTGTGGCCGTGGCCGTGCCCGCATGGCCACACTTGGCTGCAGGCCACGTGAGGCAGCCCAGGGTGGCCGAAGCCTCCTCGGAAGGCCCAGAGGAA
Source organism: Tinamus guttatus (assembly GCF_059628265.1). Lineage (NCBI taxonomy): Eukaryota > Metazoa > Chordata > Aves > Tinamiformes > Tinamidae > Tinamus > Tinamus guttatus. The sequence continues at coordinate 1,370,887 of NW_028289266.1, read as the reverse complement.
GCGCTGGGAGACGCTTGTCCCTGCACATCCCCGGCTGCCCCAGGAGCCTCTGGGTCCCTGTGCGAGGCCACGTGCGACAGGGACCCCATGCAAGGGACATATGTGACATGGTGAGCAGGGTCCCGCAGGAACCCCGTAGGTGCCACCATGAATGGGTGGCTCATGTGTGTCCAGCCCGGGGAGGGGACGGGAGCTGTGTGGGTGGCACGGGGGGACATGGGGAACACACGGCTGGCATGGGGGGACACAGAGGACCCACGCAGGTGACACGGGGAACCTGTGAGGGTGGCGCAGGGGACACACGGGTGCTAGGCTGCCGCGACGAGCGGCGCCGCCTAATGAGGAGCGGCGCCTGATGAGTGACGGCGCCTAACGAGGCGCCACGCGTCACCAGTGACAGCGGCAGCCAGGCCGGCGCTTAATGAGCTCTGGTGGCACCTAACGAGCTGCAGCCCCGCCGGCACGCGGGCGCTCAGCGGCCGCGGCGCGGGGAGTGACCGTGGTGTCCCCATGCCGGGACCGGGCTGTCCCCTGGGCTCCGCAACAGGGTGACCCTGGCTGGAGGCCGAGAGCTCCCCGGCTCCCTGCAGGCAGGTGAGGGCAGGGGCACATCCCAAAGCCATGGAGTGGGACAGGCTGGGGACAGGGACAGGCTGGGACATGTGTGAGTGGGACAGGCCTGGATGGGCAGTGAGGGTCTGTGGTGCTTGGGGACAGGCAGGATGAGCAGGGGACAGGCAGGGGCATGCACAAACGGGCAGGGGACAGGCAGGGATGGTCAAGGAGCACAAACGGGCAGGGGACAGGAGCACATAGGGACAGGCAGGTCTGGGACAGGCAGGGGACAGTGTGTGACAGCCAGGAACAGGCAGGGATGGAGACTGGGTTGAGCAGCGGTGATTGGTGACACTTGGGGACAGCGAAGGAGCCCTGGGCTGGGGCAGGGCAGTGTGGGGACAACGGAACGTCCCTCCCATCGCTCCCTGCTGCAGGCTGCCCGGGGCGCGGGGGGCCTCGCTGCGGGAGGAGGCCGCCGTCCCGCGCGAGGCCCACGAGGAGGTGGCACCGCGGGGGCCAGCGGGGGCCTTGGCAGGAGCTGCGGGAGCTGCGGGAGCTGCTGGCCCGGCTGCGGGGCCCATGGGGCAGGAGGCCACCGAGGCCGCCCTGGGGGACACCCGCGCCCAGTGTGAGGTCGCGGCCGCCGGCAGCGCGGGACACCGAGGAGGGGTGCGAGGCCAAGGCCCACGGGACGTCCCTGGCACCCGGCTGTCACCACGGGACGTGTCGCCCTCTTGGGGCTGCGGTTGAAGCCTGGCTCTGGGCAGCTCTGCAGTGTGGGGGGATCGCGTGTCCCTGCTGTCCCCGCCTGTGTCCCATGGCCTCCTGTGGCTCCCAAGCCCTCCCTCGGGCAGGGGGGATGTCCTGTAGATGGTGACCCCGTGCAGGCTGTCCCCAAAGAGATGTGTCCCCAGCAGCGGGTCTCACATGCACCATCCTGCCCTCCTGTGGGATCAGGACCATGTCCCCAGAGCCACGTGTCATCAGGACCATGTCGTGCTGTCCTTTCCTCCCATGAGAGAAAGGTCATGTCCTAGTACCCTGTGCCACCAGGACTGTGTCCTTCCCATGGAGCAGGGAGGTGTCCCCAGTGCCACTGGGGCCATGTCCCATGGGCACCATCCATTCCTCCCGTGGGAGCAAGGACACCAGGGCACCACCCTGGGGATGCCCCTCGCTCCGATGGCCCCGGCCCAGGCGCCGACGGCAGCTGCAGCCCTCAGTGCGAGCGGGAGGCTCCATGGGGCGTCCGGGACGCGTGGGATGGGGTGGGCAGCAGCGTCGCAGCCACCCCCTGTGCCCGGGGCGATTCCTGGGGGCAGCGGTGGCGGGAGGCAGCGCGGCGGGACGCGGCTGCGGGGGGTGAGGACACGCAGCCTCGCGGAGGAGACGGTGCCTGCCGCGCTGCCAAGAGCAGCAACACGTCAGGCTGGCCCCGGGTGTGGGGTCACCATGTGCCACCAGCTGCAGGGCGAGGAGAGCGGGTGACAGAGCGGTGGGAGTCGCTCCCTGCTGGCCTGGAGCCCTCGTGGTCCTCCTGGAGCACCCATCCCTTCTGGGGCCTTGTTGCCATCCCTCCTGCCCCAGCTCTGGTGAAGGCACCCGGGGCGCCGGGGCCCTCGTCACTGCCCTGTGCTGACGCGTCCCTGTCGCTCCCGCGGGGTCTCCGCACCCCTGCAGGCTGCAGAGCCGGGTGAGGACGCTCCCGGGATGGAGGCCGGGGCTGTGGGGCGAGCAGCGGGACTGGCCGTGCCCGGGGTCTCCAGGGAAGGAAACGTCTCCTCCCTGTCCCGTCCAAACGGTCTTTGAATCCCAAGGAACTCCTGGGTCCTGGCCCTGGAGGTGACCTGCAGCTGGGTCTCAGAGCTGAGGTAGGGCCCCATGGACGTCCCTCCATGGTGTCCCACAGTGGGAGATGAGGAATGTGCAATGGCCACATCCGCGGGGCCGGCCATGTCCCCAAGGCCGCCCACCTCCCCGAGACTGGTCATGTCCCCATGGCTGTTGCCACCCCCGTGGTCTGGGGTTTCCCCCCGACCTGGGCCCCGCGAGCTGCTCTGCTTGGATGGAGGGTCTATACCAGGGCATGGGGTCACACACTGTCCTGCTGTGTCCCCTAGACGCCAGCCTGGACACCAAGTCTGTGTCAGAACCTCACCTGAAGAGGAGCATCGCGGTCAACACTGCAGAGAGCAGAGATGGAGAGGGGGGAAGGCCTTGTCCATGCCTCCCATGTGGCCTTGCCTCTGTGCCAGGCGCCCTGTGGTGTCCCCTGAGTCCCCAACAGGGCGACCGGTCACACACCTTGTGCCCCAGGAGCAGCCTGGGCAGGGAGCTGCTCCGCACCACAGCGGAGCCTGAGCCTGGCACCGTGCGGCCAAATCCCTCTCCCTGTCCCCGTTCCAGAGTCAGGAGGAGGCCGGGAGGGGAGTCGGGGCCCAGGGCGATGGCTCCTTCCACTCTGCCTGCAGGTGCTCGAGGATCCGAGCGGGAGCCCGTGGTGGTGCCGCCCGCAGCAGACGCGCCCGGAGCCGGAGCGGTTGGTCCCGAGCGCCGGCCGCAGGAGCTGCTGCTCCGGACACGGCTGTGCCCGGGACGCGGCTGTGCCCGGGATGCGGCTGTGCCCGGGCACAGTGCCCCGGCCCTCGCTCCCATTGGGATCCCGCTGACGCCCGACCCCTTGCAAGGGGATGTGGCAACACCCGCGGTGGCACCGTGCTGTGCTGGGAGGAGACGGGAATTACAGGGCAGAGGTCAGTGGTCCTCGAGCAGATCCAGGCTCTCCCCTTCCTGGGATGCTGCACAGAGGGACAAGGGTTCCAGAGGGGCTGGATCCAGCTGGGGATACCCCACTTGGCCGATGTCCAGGATCTTGCACTGTTTCCATCTCTGCACATTCCTTGGGAAGAGGACCAGGCCAAGAGCATCTGTCCCTGCATCCAACCTTGCTGCCCACCCTCTGCTCCGGGAGCCACCCTCAATGTCTCCAGCCCGTGCAGGTTCTGAGCAGCACAGGGCACTCGAGGGGACGAGGTACCGGCTCAGGACGCCTTTCCCCATCGCTGAGTGTTGGGCTTTGCCAAGAGCAGGAAGGAGGGACCTGTGGAAGGAAAACGCGGTGCTGTCACCATGCTGCAAAGCGGTGACAAATTTGGTATAATGAAGTGTCAGGGGCTCTGGGCTGTGTGGGTGGCTCGAGGGCCGCAGTGACGGTTGGCACAGCCACGGGGACTCCCTGGCAGGGAGCCACACGGTCCCGACGGGGCAGCCACCTTCGAGGTGTCCCTGCGGCCACCGTGGGGAAAAGGGTCCCCAGGGGCTCATGGTGAGGGGTCATGCGGTGTCAGGTGCCTCGTCCCTCACTTGGGAGGCTCCTATGCAGCTGAAAACGAAGAGGAGGGGAGTGAAAAGCAGAGAGGAGAAGAGGAGGAGGAGGCGGAGGGTGTCTGGGCACCGGCGGGTGTGGGTGGAAGGAGCGGGAGGAGCTGGAGCTGCCCCGTTCTGCCGGTCCCACCTGGGCCTGTGGCGCAAGTCCCACCATGGGGACCCTGCCAAGCCGGGTCCACAAAAAGAGGGAGCAGCAAGAAATCCCTCGTCCCTGGGGCTGTGTGGCCCTGTGCCCCCGAGCCCCCCTTGCTCCCGCTGTGCGACCGGACACCCCGGTCCCTCCAGGGCTGCGGCCTGGCCCGTAGCAGCCCTCTGCGTCCGGCTGCCGGCGCCCCCGGAACCCGCCCGCTTTTCAGCTGCGCGGCCTGAGCCACTAACGTGGGAGCAACCCCGAGCCCTCGCCATGAGCCCCTGGATGCCACCCGGCTCCGTCCCTTTCCCCAGCCTGGGCGCTCAGCCTGCCGTGCAGATGCTGGACTCTGGGAAACTCATTCCGGGATGCAGGGGCTGTTACCGGAGGAGACCCAGGTGCCACCCGGGTTTGACATGGGGGGCTCAGCCCAGGCTGGGGGTGTCCTGCGTGTGCCACTCACTGCCACGGGTCCCATAGGCAGGCTGGGGACAGCGCAGGGCCGGGGGGCTCAGCCGCCCCGGTGTCCCACATCCCGGGATGCTCCAGGCCGGCGCATTCGCAGCCCACATCGCTACGGAATTAATGCACTAGCTCCTGTGGCTGCGCGGGACGGGAGATGAAGCTAACGGCAGCTCGCGCTTCCGCACCCACACGCGCTGGCCCCGAGCCCGGCTGGAGCAGCTGCCGGTTGTTTGGGACACGTCCAACGTCCCTTGGGAGCCCAAGCCTGCTGCTGCCGGGTGGCTCCTGGGGCATGGCCAACGTGGGCCGCTCGCGACGCGCTTGGAAGCGCATCCATGGGTGCAGCCTGGGGGGAGGCGGGCGCTGGAACAGCAGCAGAGCGGGAGGAAAAGCAGCGATCTGGGCGCTCCAGCCCCAAATCCAGCTCCTTCGCGGATGCGCCGAGGCGGCTGCAGCTGGGAGGCTCCTGGGATCCTCCAGAGCTGTCAGGACTGATGGGTGGTTTGTGAGACTCTGCAAAGGCTCCACAGGGAAACGTTGTATGTGCCAACGGCAGCTGGCAAATGTGGCTGGTTGGTGGGAGAGGGACACGGCGGGCTTTGCGGGCCCCAAACCACCCCCTCCGGGAAGGGCAGAGGCAGATATTTGGCTGCACGTTGTCCCCGCCGGTGCCAAGATGCCCCGTGGAGGCACCTTCCCCACCGGAGCTCGTCTGTCGTCGCAGACAAATGTCGGCTTGCAGAAACCCAACTAGCTCACAGACCCACACGGAGCTGCCTTGGAAATTTCTTTTTCCTTCCCAAATGAAGAAAAAAAAATGTTCCAAATTTTTAAAAATGGTTTTGCTACAGCTAAAACACTCCAGTGAACACTAGGTGTTTTGAAACTTGGACATTCAAAGTTTTCGGCAAAGGAAAAACGTTAGAAATAAAGGTGAGGACAGTAAGAAAGACTAAGTCAGAGGACATTTTTTCAGCTTGTCTTTTTACAGCAGCCCGTTAATGAACAAACTGGCTCTGCAGAATCGCTGCTGCGGGCCAACAGCTCAGCAGTGCTCGGCCAGGAAACACTGCAGCGGCTCGAAGCCTTTTCTCAAAAAGGACCAGACTGAGGTTAAAATGACACCGCAGCGGCAGGAGCAGAGCCCGCGGCTCCCAAAGCCCAGCGGGTCCCAGGGGAGCTGCTGCAGCGCCGCTCCTCCCGCTCCCTCTGCGCCGCGTTCTGCTCACGGATGTTTCCAACCCGCCTCAGGATGCGGCTGCAGCCGGAGGGAGACGGTCCAGGGGGTAGCAGCGACAAGACAGCTCCCGGCCGAGGCTGCAGCGGAGCCGCTACGTCCTGGGAGGGCACCAGAAGAGCCGCCGGCAGCAGCGGCACAGGTGGATGCCGACGAAAACGATGGTGACGAGGACGTAGCTCGCGAGGATGATCTGGATGGCGAACTTGGTCTCGGGGTCGTCGAGCGTCCGCCTGCGCTGGCTGTCGGTGGCAACGCTCAGGCGGAAGGCGGCCACCATCCTGCCCTCGCGCCAGCAGTAGTAGGTGCCCCTGTCGCCGCGGCGCACGCGCAGGATGTGCAGGTGGTTGCCGTGGTCGATGAAGACCCGCATGCTCCTGTTGACGCCGTGGAGGTAGCGGGAGCGGTAGAGGCGCACGGAGCCCTTGTCCCAGGCCACGGCGTGCTCGGGCCTGGCCCCGGGGCAGGCGATGACGAGCGTGCGGCCCGCGGGGTGCGTGTGCAGCTGTGTGGGCAGCGCGGGCAGCGCGGGCTTCTCGCCGAGCTTGACGACGACGTTGGCGATGGCCCGCACGCCTTCGGGGGTGGCCGCCTCCTTCGGGCAGGGCGCCAGGCAGCTGCGGACCAGCACCTCGGGCCTGCGGAGGCGGCCGGGCCGGGGGAAGCGCGCCGGGACGGCCCGCGAGCCGCACGACGTCACGTTGGGCACCGCGGAGCGGTAGCGCGGGTGCAACCGGGCGCTGCGCACGTAGCACAGCCCGATGCGCCGCTGCTCGCCCCGCACGCCGCAGCGGTCGCATTTGCTCCAGTCCCAGAAGGTGGTGAAGAGGCTGAAGTCCTTCCTGGCATAGTCCTCCTGCGCGTGCTGCCCCCGGTCCGCGAACGCCACCGCGATGCCCTTGGTGGACTGCACGTCCACGTCATAGCCGTAGAAGAAATCGCCCTTCTTGGTGCCGCACAGGTAGAGGCCCGAGTCCCTCGCCTGGGCCCGGAAGACGATGAGGCTGAACATGCGGATGCTGAAACGCTTCAGCACGTCGCTGCCCACATGGATGTGGCCCGAGTCCACCACCATGGTGCCAGCAAAGTCCGTCAGGACCGTGGTTTGGTGGCTGCCCTCGTCCTTCTGGAAGTACCAGACGACCGACGCGACCTCCTCCGGCTTGCAGTTGCAAGGGAGCTCGAAGGTCATGTCGGCCAAGTAGGCGGCATTCTCGAAGAGCAGGAAGGCGGGACAGGCCCCTCGCTTGAACACGTCGTCCTTCTCCTCGATGGCGAAGGCGTGGAGGACGCCGGGCAGGCACAGGAGCAGGGCGGCCCCCAGCAGCCGGGCCGCCATCGTCAGCTCAGTGACGGCCTCAACACGAGGTTGAGGAGGGCAGAGGTGCAGCCCTCTGCATCTGGGGGTGGGAGCCCAAAGCAGCCCCGCAACGAGGGGGCTGAGGTGACCCCGGCAGCCGCAGTCCCCAGCTGCAGATACGTGGCCGGCTGCAGGGCTTCGAGAGCCACTGTGAGACCTCGTCCGCCCTCGGAGTTACCGGGGAGCGATCGCAGCTTGTGCTGCTCCAGCAAAGCGCTCCTCGTCCCTGCCTGGGGCCAGGCTGCGTCCGCAGGGCCCCAGGGACTCCAGAATCCCTATGTTCCCTCCCGCGTCCGTTCCGGAGCGCGCGCGCCTGGACGCGCTTGGAGCCCGCGTGTGGGGCCTCGGAGGTCCCCAGCGCTGCACAGAGCGCGCGGGCGGCTGGCCCGTCTGAGAGCTCGATGGCAGCGGGGAGACACGGGCTCAGATGGGGACCCAGCGCGGTGGGAATGGGGCTACCGCTGCTCAGGTGCCATGAGCACAGAGGAGAACCTGCCCCAACTGCAGTTGCTCTCTGCAGCCCAAAACGAGGGGTTTCCAACACACTATTCAGCCTTCTGCTTCTTCCCTGTTGGTTTTCCGAGCGCTCCTGCTGAATCCCTCTGCATGGGTGACGATGGAGACTCTCCCTCTCCAGGAGGCCAAGTGGGGCTTTCCCCTTCCGTCGCCTTTGCCAGCACTAACGCTGGCACCAGCGCTGGGGGTCCTGAATGCATCTCTGCTCTGAGGAAGGTGAGTTATTTGCTTCCTGCTGGACCTGGCCAGGCCTTCAGCCCAGCTTTGAGCAAATACTCACATCTGACATGAGGAAACGGCTGGGGAAACAGGTCCCAGCCAGGCCGGCAGCCCTTCGTGCTGCTCATAACCGTGTCACCTCGTCTTCAAGCAGGAGCTTAGCACTGGCATTTCGTTTCTCCAGAGTCTTCCAGGCAAACAACAGGGATTTTGCTTCTCCCAGCACACGGGGGATGCGCAGGCTGTGCCCGTCCTTCTGAGGCGACACAAACACGAGCCCTGAGCCTTGGGACCTGCCAAGAGCCCCGCAGCTGCTCCCAGTAGCTCCTGGAGCGCAGCGGCTCGTGCAGCCGTGCAGGGACTGCTCCAGCACAGAGCGGTGTCCCCCAAGGAGCCCTCGGACGAATGGTGCTCATTCTTGTCATGTGTGGCCACGGGAGAAAAAGCCCTTGCTCATTGGCCACTGTCCCAGGAAGAAAAGGACCTGCCTTTGGGGCTGTTGAAACCCTCTGAGGGTTCAGTCCAGCTCCACAATCCAAGGAATCGCCCTAGCACCCAGTTTGCACATTCGTAAGCAGGAGCAGAGGCTCAGGGCTGGGGTAGGAAGGGCACTCACACATCCCGGATCCACTGCAGTCATGACGAGGTCCTGAGCTAAGGGTGACAGTCCCTGAGCGCCTCAGGAGCAGGCGGCTGCAGGGCCCTGGGTTCCCACCTCTGCCTTCAGAACTAGCTTGTGATGGAGGAAATCAGCAGAAGCAACCTCAGGAGAAGAGCCCATTGCTGCCCACGCCGGGAAGCCGCTCCAGCAGCCTCTGCTTGACTCCAGCCTGATGTCGGGGCAGGGAGGCTCTGGGTCCTGCATGTTGCCCATGTTGTATCAGCTGGGGCAGCTCTCCCTGCTGCTCCTGCAGCTGGATTTCTGTGCAAGACAAACCTGGGGGTTGGTTCTGAACTCAGTTCAGGAGAGGCCAAGCTGCTTAACACACACCAGGCTCCCCGGCTCCTCCCAGGTCTTCCCAGAGCAGAACTGCAAAGAGCTTGGTGGGAAAATGGAAAGGCTATTAAATTTAAAACGAGTATTAGGCAGTACTGGACACTCTCTGGGACTGGGGCTTGTCAGCTTCATCTAAACTTCAACTTACAGGGCATTTAGGCAAACCGGATTGTGTCTGAGATCACAAGGTCACCAGGGGACAGGATCTCTGCAGCGTAAAACAGCACCAGGACACCCACACCCACATTTCCACCTCCATCAGCCCCTTTGTCCGTGACTGCATGGATAAACATGGAATTGTCATTGATTCCACTTTCTAAATTGCCTGCATGAGCAGGACTACATGGACAGAGATAGAAGAGGGAGGGCACTACTTGTTTTTCTGTTTCCTCCTACATAAGCGCTAGCCCAGTTTTTCCTTCCCTCAGTTATTTTCCTCATCTAAGAGATTCTCCCAGCGGCATTCTGTGAGGACACACTGCCCCAGGAATCACCACACAGCCCTCCCTGAGATCAACCTTTATTTGTGCAGAGCTACCGCTCTGCATGAACTCCGGAGGCCGAAGGAATCAGAACCAGCAACACTCCGAGAGGTCTGATTTATCTGCAAGTCTCTGTCAGCGTCTGATGACAAAGCCGGGCTGGGAACCTCTTTTGTCCCTGCGGGACCACTTGGCTTCTGCTCCTTCAGCCAACTTGGTAACGTTTCATCAGCTCCCTCACGATCTCTCCCTCAGTTTCCTTTTGCAAACTGCTGCTCGGGAGCTGGGCTTCTCCCTCTGCCTTGCGGTCAGTGGGGCCGCTGGGCTCTCCGGAGCTTCCCCCACTTGTGCTCATGCTCTGCAGCTTCCTGAACAAATCCCTGCCGCTCTCCTTCTCCGCCTCGCTGAGAAGATCCAGGTTCAGCCCGAAGCGCTTGGTGCTCGAAAGGCCCTGCAGGATCTGCACCACGGCGGCTCTGTCTTCACGACACACGTTCTCCGCCAGCACGGTCAGGAATTCACCCAGGAGCCCAAAACCTAGGTCAGCCTGGAAGATCCTGCCCAAGGCCTTGCCTTCAAGTTTAAGTAAAAACTGATATTTTTCTTTTCCATTTTTTAAGCATCTGCGCCAATCTCTGTAAAATTCAGCAGAGGTTCCAGGCAGTTGATGTAGTTCCTGGAGGAGAAATTAGTTAGTGAGTTTCTGGCGTGTGATTTCCACTTTATCCCCCACTTACCAACCCTTGGATGTCCAATAGACACAAGTATAGCTTTGATAAAGGGCTGCATGAAGCTGGCGAGGTGGCAAAGCGTGCAGGAAAGGGAACAAATATCAGTTAGTGAAGCCCAAAGGAAACCAGAGAACCTCAGAGGGAAATAACAAGCAGAACGGGTGAAGCAGGAAGCACGATGTGAAAGGCAGTGGTGCAGGATCCCTAGCCCTAAGCAGAGCGACCCGGACACACCGCTCTGTGCAGGAGGGATCCGAAGGGCTGTGGTACTTCCGTGAAAACCTCTGCTCCATCTCAAGCACCATGAAGCAAATCAAGGGAATGAGCAGATAAAAGATAAGGGATGTAAATTGTTCTGAGGCCCCTAGCACTCCCTTTCCTTACCTGCTAACTGCTATGGGCCTGTGGCTTGGGCTATGAGAGATACGCTCAATGTGGCATCTCCAGATAAAAGGAAATCTGCTTTATCCAACATGTAATCAGGCTGCTGAACTCCTCACTGCCAACTTAACTCAGGCACAGATTGAAGGAGGATTAAAATATTTAGGCTTTTATATAGAGAGTGAAAACAAGTCACAGCAATAACAGGCTGTGTTTAGATACAAGATGTGGATGCCCTGGAGATCAGAGCCCAAGCACTAATGAGATTAGAAACAGAATTTCCTCTAGGAGGATCACTGTTCAGTACAGCCAAATCTAAAGCTGCCTGCAAGACTCTCAGAAGGATCTCGTAATAATAGGCAAATGAGATTCACTGTCAAAAAATTCACGAGGTACTTGTGAGAAGCATCCACAGGAAATATCTCAACTACATGTTCAGTGAGAGACGCTGCTGAAGCTCCCATCAGGCAGGAAAGTAGCCCTGTCACTGTGTCACTGGGCCAGGAAAGTCAGGGTGGAAATTCTTCTGAAAACATCAGCTCAAGCTCAGCAGCAAACTGGCAAAGCCAGCGCGAGGAGTCAGCAGGAAAGCACCAGAGAATAAAACACAACGGCTGTTTTGTGACTGTGTAAATCCATAGGGTACCCATGCCTTGAGTACTGCTTGCAGTTTGCCCACCCTTTTGCACAAAAAGACTAGCTAGTGCTGGAGAAGAGATGGGCAACAAGGGGATGGAGGTGCAGGCTGCTCTCTGGAGCAGAAGACATCAGACTGGGACCCTTCTGGTTGGACAGAGTCCTCCGAAGGGGCAGGACAGGTGTCCCGTGTCCCAGCTGCCATGGGAAATGTTTATTGGTGGTTTCGCACAGCTGAAGAGCTCAGGAGCATCCCAGGAACTCCCCAGGTTTCAAACAAAGACAGGAACATTTTTCATAGCATGTGTAATTAAACTGCGAGAGGCCTGGCCGTAGCGTGGGAGACACGCTGCCTGCGGCTGCTAAATGTGACCTTCCTCACGGCCAGACCATCCTCGTGCGTGCGACCATCGTCCAAAGCGCAGGGAGCTGGAGGAGCAGGGCCAAGGCAGGGCCCTCTGCGCCAGGAATGTCCCTGCCCCGGTCAGAGGTGGCCTGGGGCTGCGGCCGGACGCTGCACAGACGGTCCCAAGTCCCAAAGGGTTGAAACAGCCTCTTCTTGAAGCAGCGGGTACAACTCTTCGTCAAACACAAAATAAGGACCAAGCCTGAACCCCACAGTTATCTAATTGCAGTAACTCTGGGGATTTCTATGTTCCCCATGGAAATACTTCTGAGTAATTCTTGCACTTTAAAGTAAGAGCCCAAATTGTTCCAGAGTAATGTTTTGATGTGGACAGGGCCCCAGGGTGCGTCTGCCTCACCTGGGCTATCTCCACGCTGCTGCTTTCCTCCCGCTTCGCACGGGTCACACACGGGTTCCACAGCACGGTTCCTTTCTTGGCCGCTTTGTCCTTTCTCTCTAGAGGCTTCAGGTGTGACGCCAGCACGATATCCCTGCAGGCAACAAAGGGGATATTGAGGATATTTAGGAGGGACCAAATCCCTGGGTCCCTTTTGCAGTGCCCCCAGTGAGGCAACTTCTGAGTTTGCGGCAGGGTGGGCATCAAACAGGGCCCGGATTCAAACACGATCCACAGGCGGATCAGGAGGTCGCTGCAGGGGACACCTGGCAGCACATCCTGCTCACACGCTCATGTTGATCCAGTCACTGGGATCAACCAAGCCGGAGTGTCCCCGTGGGCTGTCCTGCTATGGAGCACTGCGATGGGCATTTGCACCCAGGAGCCCTGGCCAGAGCCAGAGCCCAGGGAACAGCCCGACACTTCCCTGCTGCCCCTTTCCTACGACGCCCTGGAGTTTTTGTCACTTTTACACTTTCGCGGGAAAGATCCCAATTCCCGACACCGCCCAAGGATCGCTTGGCAGCTCACGCAGCGCCAGCCAGCGCTGTTTGGGCGGATTCCCGGGAATTCCGCGTGTTACAGCCCCGTCTGCCACCGCAGGAGGCTTCGAGGTGCCGGGGCCGCACCGGAACTCCTCGTAGCAGGCGAGGCGCTGGCGCACGGCCCGCAGCTTCGCGTCGTTCTCCCGCTCGCGCTGCTCGTCGGCCGCCACGGCCGCCCGCAGCTCCCGCTCCAGCGCGCCCCAGTCGATGGCCCCGGCCGCCTCCATGGCGCCCCGCGGGGGCACCCGCTCCTGTCGCGACAGGCGCGGCGGGACGGACGGAGCCTGCGCTCGGGGTGGGGCGGCTGACGGGCTGGGTCAGCCGCGCCGAGGCGGGGACACCCGCTCGTGTCGCGACACCCCCGGCAGCGGCGGCCGCTCCTATCGTGACAGACCGCGCGCGTCGCCATGGCGACCGGGCAGCGCCGCGCGAGGCCCCGGCTCGGGGCTGCCCCGGGCAGCGCCTGACCGAACCGCCCCGCTGCGTCCCGCCGCCCCCGAACCGAACCGAACAGAGGCTGCCAGGACCGCGCCGACACCGAGACCGGCGCCGCCAGCTCCGTGTCGCGTGGGCCGCGGCGGGGCGGGCCCGGCAGGCGGCTCCGGGCAGCCCGGGGGTCCTTCCGGCCCGGTGTCGCGCGGCGCGGGCGGCGAAGGCAGCGCGCGGGTGAGCGGAGCGGGACCGGGTCCGGGTCCGGATCCAAGCCCGAGGTCCGCGGGTCGAGTCCGAATCCGAATCCGGATCCGGGGCGGGGGGCGGGACGTAGTTCGGGGTCCGAGGTTCGTGTTCGGATCCGGGTCCGGGGCTTCGGGGCTGCGCTCAGGGGTCGGGTCTGTCACGGCGGTACCGGCCCGGTGCGGCCTCAGTCCGGCCCGTTCGCGGTGTGAGCGTGTCCCGTGTCCCCAGCCATGGACACCGACCTGTACGACGAGTTCGGGAACTACATCGGGCCGGAGCTGGACTCCGACGACGACGACGACGAGCTGGGCAGGGAGGCCAAGGACCTGGACGAGGCGAGTGCGGGGCGGGCGGCGGGGCCGGGCCGGGCCCGGGTGCGGGCACAGCCCTGCGCCCATCCCCTTCCCCAGGCCACGGTTCCGTTTTCATCCTATTTTATCCCTGCGGATCAGAGTTGATTTTTTAAAAAATCCAGCAAATATTGCAATCCTGAGAGATTAAGGAGAGAAACAGTTTCTGCTCGAGTCTCTGTTACAGCTGGATCTCAGGGAGTTCAGGTGACACTTGGCTTTTTTTGCGGTCAGCCAGGGGAGCCGCATCCGGCAGCGGAGCCTCCTGGTTCGCCCTCCGCTCTGGCAGAGTCACAGGAACTCGATCCCCAGGGGTGGGCGCAGGGTGGAGGTTGGCGCAGACAGGACCGCAGGGCTGGGCGGGCGGCTCCCCGCGGCACCGAGGGGCTCCGAGGGCCCCAGCCCCCTTCCAGGGGATCCCAACCCCTTTCCAGGCTGCTCCCGTGAGACTTTCTGTGGAAATCCATGGCCATGAACCCTCCCCACGGCCTGCGTGGTGGCAGCGGCTAAACGCAAGTGTTGGTTGCAGCTCGAGGATGACGACGATGACGATGACATGGGGGACCACGACGAGGACCACCCCGGCATGGAGGTGGTGCTGCACGAGGACAAGAAGTACTATCCCACCGCCGAGGAGGTCTACGGGCCCGAGGTGGAGACCATCGTGCAGGAGGAGGACACGCAGCCTCTCACCGGTGAGGGCGCAAGGCAGCGAGCTGGGTTTGGAGCGTGTAAACTCTTAGCACATCTTTGGAAAGGCAAAGGGGTTTTCCATTCTCATCCCTCATCGATTTTAACACCCCTCTTAGAAACCTGCACGGCCTCTAAAATGAATAAACTCTTCCTGTTTGTCTGGCAGTGCCCAGCTTTTGGCACTCTGCATTACTGCAAAGGCCAACCAAAGCGTCCTTTGAAGAACAGATATTGGCAGGAAGGTTGTTTTAAAGAGATGGGAAAATGCATTTAAATCATCTCATTTGTTTCTCCCGTAAAAAAGAGAGAAGAGTCTCTCAGCCTGAAAGATGTGTTTGTAGCTGCGAAACATCCCTGTTTAGTGAGAGTTTCTGAGAACGCTGCTGTTCAGGGTCACGGATAACAATTCTTATTGCACTTTCTCTTGTTTTCAGAGCCTATTATTAAACCCGTGAAAACAAAAAAATTCTCTCTGATGGAACAGACGTTACCGGTCACTGTCTATGAGATGGAGTAAGTAACGTGCAGGGCTTTGAGCTCCGTCCGTGCTGCGCCTCCCTCCTGTTCACAGGCAGGGGCTGGAGGCAGAGGGGGCTGCACGAGCGCGGAGGAGAGAGCCGAGAGGCAGCTTTGGGTTTCTGTCTTATTGACACCAGCAATTTAACTGTGAGTGCAGCTGCCTCCCCTGCTTTGATCCAAAAAGAAGAGCACGAAAGCACAGGAGTAATGAGATTTTGCAGATATTTTCCCTCAGCAGTGCACAGTGTAGAGCGCTTCTTTCTCTGCTGCTTAAATCTGTTGTCATCTCGACAGCTGATGTGCAGCTTGGGAACCCTCACGGGGTGGGTTTGCTGAAAGCAACTTTTCCTCATACACTCAGGAAATATTTATACAGCCACTTCCTACTGATGCAGCCAGAAGGGACATTTTACTTTGATCTCAATGAACAGCAGCCTGGGGCTGTGTCGGATTTGTTCCTATCTGCGGGAGGAGTTTCCAGGCAGGATTTGTCTTGTCACCCCACGCTGTGTGGGTGTTACTAGGAGGCAGGAGCTAAACTGCACCAAGGGTGTCTGCTCGTGCTACCCCACCAAGCAGTGTCTGGGGGCAAACCTCTCAAAAATTCCAGACAGTTTTAAAAATTGAATTATTCTATCTCAGTTTTTATCTAAAAGCATTTTTTAACCTTCTCTGTTAAAACTGTGTTTTGTCGATGAGTAGAGGGGCTCTTGATCATCACATAGGTTTTTTTTTTTTTTTTTTCCATATGCTTTCTTCTGCTTGAAGATGATCAGCTTGAGCTGTATGAGTGTCTTGCTAGGCTCATCCTCCAAGCCCCTGCACCATTTCATGGCTAATCTCAGCCTTTTCCAGTGTTTCATAGTCTCTAAGTGTAAATCCCAGAACCGGAGGCAGGTTTGGTTTCTCTGGAGTTTGTGTTTGGTCAGTTATTTCCATAGACCCACCCCCCAGCCCTTTTGGAAATAGCTGCTTCCAGGGGCTGTCCCCCGTGTTCCTTATTCAGAGATATCTTCAGTAAATGCAGACATAAAGCAGTGAGCAGGCTTGATCTTATTTTTTAAGCAACCCATTTTGCTCTTGGTTGGTGACCTGTGTTCTTTATTTTTTACCACTTTGGCGATCCTTGTTCTCTGCTCATTCCATTGCTAATGGATTTTAATTCTTCCCGTTCATTGATATTAATGGCTAGCAGGAGGCCCAGAGGAAGACCCTTAACCAGGGACATGCAAGCTTGCTATTGATTTCCCACTTAGCCTTATTCTGAGACCAATTGGCAAGCTTTTAATCTACATTGCCATTGATTTTGGGCTTTTTTACCTTCTAATGAAAATGTTGCATGTTAAATGCCTTACAGCAAAAGTCCGCTACTTGACTAAAATATAAACTCTTTTCAAATAGAGATTATTTGGCAGGACTTATTTTTCACAACCCTGTGGTAACTGATATTTGTTGGGTAGCCTCCCCTTATCTTTAGAGGGTTTGCTAATTTAGGATCTTGTTATTAGAGTTCAGTTATGTTCTCCCCAGGGTTTGTTTAGAAGGGACTAGCCCATCATTACCTGCTCAGTTGGTGATTCTAGGGAGTTTTAAGAGATTTAAGCTCCAACATTGTTTCCTTAAGCCATTGGGAACTTCACTCTATTACAACTTGCTAAAAATCAGATTTGTGGAGCCCTCTGGCTGCCTTTTGAAGCTGCCTGGAGTGCCTGTTATCCAACTCTGATTTTACTAATGGCTACTACTTGAGTGGAAGTATTTCATCGCCTGGATACACGGATGTGACTTTTCCTGTAACGCTGACTGCAAGAGAAGGAAGATATTTAATAATATTTCATCAGTAGCAGTTTTACCAACTCTCCCACCCACTGCCATCTGGCTAGGGCTCCAACTCTCTTATCCTGCCCATCTCTAAAGTGAGATTCTTCCTCCGCAGGGCACTGGCAGAATGAAAGCTTGGAGAGGATTCAGGTGGAGACCTTGGGGAGAAAGCGTGATCGAAACGGCTCTGCTTTTCCGTGGAATCCTCTAACAGTCTTTTGTGTTTCCTTCCCCCAGTTTCCTGGCAGATCTGATGGATAACTCGGAGCTAATTCGCAATGTGACTCTGTGTGGGCACCTCCATCACGGCAAGGTAGTCGGATACCCAGCAGTACCCAGGGGTGTATTAAGTAGTAGTAACGACCTGTCAGTGCTTAATTTTACCACTGCTTTTTTGACCCCCTGCTCTCAGCAGCAGTGATCTCTTTTTGCTGCTATCGCTATGCAATTATTTGCAGTCTTTTTTTTTTTTTTTTTTTATCCTTGTGGAAATAATGTGCCACCCACCTTTCTCTGTGCAGCCTGGAAGAGATGTGATGATTTACTTGTCTTTTTTTTTTTTTTCTGTTTGAACATAGTCATCTGCTTTTTCTTGTGGTCCAATATTTTTCAGACTTGTTTTGTTGACTGCCTGATAGAACAGACGCACCCAGAAATCCGGAAACGCTATGACCAGGATGTGAGTGAGTTTTTGGTGTATTCCTCCCTTTAGGAACGATGGCATCAACTGTCTTCTGGGCTTTGCAGGAGAAAGACTGTGGGTGGAAAATGTTGTTTAATGCTGAGACTATAGGATTAGAAAGCCAGAGCTCAGTCCTAGTTCCAGCTGTCACTTATTTGCCACACTAACCATGTGTAAAGAGTTATCATTTCCCATTTAGAACAGCGTTTGATACCAAAAATGTGCTGTTCTGACCTGAGGATTTTGCTCTGTCTTTGCAGCTCTGCTACACTGATATATTGTTCACAGAGCAAGAGGTAAGTGCAGCGATTGCAGCCTGTCGGTTGTCTCATTCATTCACAGTTAATTTACTGTAATCAGTGTCTTCTTCCACTGTAACATCTTTTTGTGCCTTACACATTTAGATCGTCTTCCTTATAAATTCAATGATCTGCTCATCTTTGCAGCAGAAAGATCCTCAGTCCAACTTCACTTTCCCTCAATACTTTGCCCATGTTTTTATTCGCCTGAGTTGATAACCTCTGTGATATTGAGAATCTGCCCCACGGTTATCGCCTCCCTTCTGTTCCAGGGAAGGATGTGACAGGGGTTGTTCCCAGCAGTGCTGGGTGAGAAGGGAAACTCGCCTCTCACAATATACACAGTACTTTTTGCCAGGCTTCCCGGGCTGGAAGCTGGGTGCTTTGGCTCCGTGTGCTTGGACATGGATGGGAACCTTATCTTGTCCTACTTGCTCGATGTCGTTACATCGGCGTGTCCAGAACAATCCTGTCAACTGTTTCTTTTTCTCCTCATTTTAATGCTGTTCTTCACACTCCGTATGATCAAATCTTATGCATGGAGGCATAGCTTAATGGCAACAGAAGGGCAAAAGCACAGAAAGCCAAAAAAAAAAAAAAAAGAGTCTTTTGTCTCTGGTATAATTGTATATTTTCCCCTGTCTGAAATGAGGCTTGGCCTGTGTTGTGTTAGAGCAGTAGCTCACTAGTGTGAGCCAGGATGGATGGAGGAGCTGGGCTGGGCAGGGTAGTGAGATGGGGTTGCTATTTCCTCCCCGAGGTCAGGAGGATGAGCTGGATGGTTACTTTCCATCTTTTTAATTAGTTTTTCCTGATCATCCTCTGCATCTGCACACTGTGTTTTTTTGTTTGTTTGTTTGTTTTTCCTTTATTCAATAATCCTTGTTTCCTCTCTTTCAGAGGGGTGTAGGGATCAAGAGCACTCCAGTGACTATCGTTCTGCCAGACACCAAAGGAAAATCTTTTCTCTTCAACATCATTGACACGCCAGGTGATTATATAATCCTGAAAATTCTTTTTTTGGAAGTTCCATAGGAGAAGGCAACTTAATGTGTGAAGCAGAAATCTGTGAATAAAGGTTTTTCTCAGTATTGAAGGTCTGACCCTCTCAGTGGTGCTACTGAGAGGAGCAGAGCAATAAAAACATGCCCAGGTTAAATGAGGACAATTGAAGAGCTTTTTCATTAGACTGCAGTGGGACATTGGCACTCAGAAAAACAGAATGAAAATCTCTACCCTTAACGCTCATTCATCCATTATTTTGGCTGGAAGTGCCACTTAAGTGCAATGGCACCCTGGGAAGTTTCCTTTCCCAAATGGAAAACCTGTGTTGGCTTTGTATTTTTGTAGGTGATTCTAGCCAAGTCTGGAAACCTGAGCATTTAGCTGAGTTCGTTCTCCTGAAATCACTTGCTGCAGTAATGACTCTGTGGTGGTTTTTTAGTTACAATTGTTTCCAATTTTCAGGCAAAATGAGCGTTAATGGAGCTGAAGTTTGACTCGGGTATAGTAGAAGCAGATGTAGAATAGGCTTTTCCAGGTTTTCTCAAATTGCCCCACAGTGGGACTTTCTGTGCCCTCCTTTGAGCCTCTGGCGAGCTCCTGTGTGTGGGTGCCATCCCCGTGAGCCTGTTGCAGGAAGTGGAGGCAGAGCTTTAGGAAAGAGGGTTTCTGGGCACCTCTCAGGTTTCAGCTGAAGGGGAGGGAGATTGAAGTACAGGAGGAAGACAATGGTGGGAGAAGCACCTGTTCTTCCAAGAGAAGTAATTGTCCTCTTTTTCTTGAAGTATTTGCACTGAGCTTTGGGAAACACAGTGGCAAATGCAAGAAAGCAGTGCCTGTTAAACTAGTTGTGTCTGCTCGCAAAAAAATAGGATTAACCCTCCCTGGAGCTCTGCTGCTGCTGGGGGAGCAGAGTGGCCTGTGCCCGGCCTCGCTGCATGGCAGCTAGTTGCATGGCAAGCTACAGAGCAGGAGGCACTTTCTCCTTCTGTGCTGCTGCTATCAGGGCTCTGCTCACTCTGCCCCTCTCCTCTGGTTTCTTTCTGAAGGCCACGTCAACTTTTCGGATGAGGTCACAGCCGGCCTTCGTATTTCGGACGGCGTCGTGCTTTTCATTGATGCAGCTGAAGGGGTGAGTCAGTGGCAGGGTTAATTTCCAAGTGTCGTAGGTTGAATTCTTTGATCCTGCTTTGTGGTGAAGGCATGGGATGGGCTCAGCTTTCTGTGAAGGGTTTTTGGAGGACGGTCTGAAAAGCGAGAGCGCTTTCCCACCAAAGCAGAGAGTCGGGCGCCTGGCTTCTGCTTCCAGATCTGACACGATGCATGTGAACCGTAGGCTGACTCCTTTGCATCTCCTAAAAGCGAGCAGATTATTTATATCAGAGATGTCCAAGGGGTAGAATTCAAGAAATGTGGTTGCCTTAGCACCTGCTGCTCCGTTTGACAAGATGAGCTGGTCGCCGCTGGCGGAGCGCGGGCTCTGCTGCGGGCTGCAGCCCTGTGCGTGAGGGTCGCTGCTTCCCTGGAGAGCCCTTTGGGGAGGCTGTGCCTGGAGGTGCCTGTGCTCCTCGCCCCCAGGTGATGCTCAACACGGAGCGGCTCATCAAGCACGCGGTGCAGGAGAGGCTGGCGGTCACCGTGTGCATCAACAAGATCGACCGCCTCATCCTGGAGCTCAAGCTGCCCCCCACGGACGCCTACTACAAACTGCGACACATCGTGGACGAAGTGAACGGGCTCATCAGGTACAGGGCTCGTGTGTCACTGCTGCCCCTTGTCCTCGTTTCAGCCCAAACGCTTCTCTTTGTGGCTGCTAAAATTACAAGCTTAACTCTTGATATGTTGAATCATAGAAAATGGAGCAGGCAGAACCACTGAAAATTTATTTCAGATAATTTAATGTATTAGAAAATATTGTCTCTTCGTTTGTGACTTCTGCCTGGAATAATTTTCTTTTCCCCACAGTCAATACAGAGAGTGGCCACAGGACTTGGTGGGGGGAACTTTTGTGCTCTCTGTGTCCCATGCCATAGGCTGAGATTTGTCAAATTTCCTAAAAGATTTTAAGAAATAAATGGGAATCGTCTGTCCCAGCCCCTAAATATATACCATAGCATTGCTTTGGTGAAACCTTCCTGCAAGACTACCCTCCAAAACTGAGGGAAATCTCTAACCTTGACAGTGAAATACAACTGTTATTTTCCTGTCCTTGTTTCTGGGGTGCCTTTGCCAGTCAGGTCATTTTTTAATAGCAGTCTTCCCCTCAGTCTGTCTGCGAGTGTGTTGTAACCTGTATAACCCCAGATCTGAATTTGCACACGACTTCACTTGCATGTCTCTGTTCCGTTGCTACTGGCATCATGCAGTTCAGAGCATGATAATTTATCCTGTCTAGCATGCTTGTGAACTCATTAAAATCACTTCCATTCTATCTGTGCCTTATTTGCCTTGCATTGTCTTTTCCCTTAGTTGACTGACTTTGCTCCCTCTTTTTAGAGGGAAAACAACCCCTACCTAACAATACAAAGCACTGCTGCTGGTGACCTGTTAGTTCTAGATCTGTGAATATTTCCTTGTAATTTGTGGTAACAAAAAAGATCCTGATCCTGAAATTCTGACAGCCAAGCACGTTGCAATCATTTTTCAGCTGCTGTTTGGCAGTGCAGAATCCTTCCCTATCACACGCTACTGTTTGGTGTGGGGAGTAGATTTAGGTGTCTGTCTTGGTTCATAACATTGATATTTTTTCCTATGTCTAAAATCTGTCTTCCCTCAGCATGTATTCCACCGATGAAAACCTGGTCCTGTCTCCCCTTCTGGGAAACGTGTGTTTCTCCAGTTCACAGTACAGCATCTGCTTCACGCTGGGATCTTTTGCAAAGATTTATGCAGACACATATGGTGAGGATTATCCAGAAACCTTGTACAGTTTTAACATTTCATTTCCTAACACTTTATTTTTGTTGAGACTTTCTAAGGCGTTCAGCTTCAGCTTTTCATTGCTCGTGTATGGCCAACATGTGCATTCCTGAACTTCTGGGAATTGAGAGCTACTGCAAATCTCAGTCCAGATGACTTTATTGCAGTTTTTTCCATGCCAGTAGAAAGCAGCGATCCGATTCTAACTTGTTTTTAGCTAGATAGTTTCTCCTGATAAATATTTCCCGAGTCAAAAGCCAGTGCCTTGTATGTATCCTTAAGCAGAAAAAATGAACCCTGTGATGACAAAGGAAGGCAGATTTGTTGATCACACCCTGCCTCCCTACCAGAACAGCTCTGAAGTGAACCAGTTAAGTTCCTTTTCATAAAAGTCTCCGGAGTCTGAGGCACAGCTGCAGCCAGGCACAAGCTTGGCCCATGAGGTTTTGCACTCTTGCCCTTTAGTCTTTTTTAAGAAACTGTCTTTTTCTGGCTTTGATTTAATTCTGTCCTCCCCAGCTGCCAACCCAGGGCAATGTGCCACGTGTACAAGTGGGCATTTTGCTTGCGTTACCCGGCCGGGCAGCTAAGATTTTGAAGAATTTTCTCACCCTGGGAATTTTGGGTGAACTGCAGGAGCAGAGAGCAGAGGAGAAGGATATTTTAAAGCAGCTGGCCTCGCTCTTGCAAAGCAGTTGGCCTCAGGGTGGAAGAAGCTGGAGAGGTCAGGGGCTGGTGTGCCAGAATATCATGTGCCCTCATGAGTTTGGAGGAATAAATGACTTCCCTGACACCACAGAATTCACTCGTTACCTTCTAAACTGATTCTCCTTTCAGGGAGTGCACACGGGCGCAGTCAGTAGGAGATTTCATCCTTTCTGGGAGATGTGGGCTGAATGGGTACTTCAAATCAGCGATATTTGGCTGTGGCCGGCAGGGATTTTATAAGAAGCTCCAGCTAACATAAGTTATAGTCATTGAACTGTCAAAACCACAGCCACCATGAAATTTCTTATGCTTGTATGTATCCCCACAGCAAAAGCTTGTTTGAAAACTGCGCTAGATTATCACTGCTGTCCTACTGTAAATCCACCGTGACAGTCCAACATTACCCTGTTCTTCAGCACTTGGGTATTTGGCTGTGGACTTTGTGCATCAGCTAAAAAAGAGAAGAGAACCCAGAGATGTTCAGCAAGGCAGAAAATGCACGTGATAGAGCTGCAGGGCAGAGGGTGGAGCCAGCCCAGCACCTTGGCATTAGCGTTTGGAAGTGTAAAAATGTTTGGAAGAGAAAGCAGATGCAGCAGGATTCCTGCAGCATGGAGCCAGGCCAGCCAGCTGTTCTCACCCGTAACCTTTTGTGTAGCTGAGATGGTTGAAACGCTCCTGAGGAGCAAATGGTCAAACCCGTGTTGACATGGGCTGCTGGTGCCATCCTCAGTGGATTGTTTTCAAGCCTCCTCCCTGGATGGTCTTCCCAGATCAGGGTTCAGATATTTGTTCAGGAGTGGGGCAAAGTACCCTCTGGAGCTGCCTCGTTCTACCCACCAGCACTGGCTCATTGCATTGAATCTTTGTGGTTGTTTTATTGGAAACTATTGCTTTTTCATTTTATGGGAGAAATGCATTTTATTAGTGATGTCAGAGATTTTTGTTCTTTGCTTTTTCCTCTTAGGTGATATCAATTACCAGGAGTTTGCGAAGCGGCTTTGGGGTGACATCTACTTCAACCCGAAGACGTAAGAAACTCATTTGAATGTCTGTTAGGTTTTCCTTTCCCTGCTCTCTGAACATGGACTGGATGACCTCCCAAGATCCCTTCCAACGTGGATTATCCGGTGATCCTATGATAAAGGAGTAGCTGGGGAGGGTTGAGTCAGGCTTCCTGCTTGTCGGACTCTGGTTGTTCTGAACCCATAAGTGGGAGCAGAAAGTCTCTCTTGGTCTTTGCTTGGAGTAAGAGTGACTCCTGTGTCCATGAGCATTTCCCAGGGAGACTGGGAGGGAGGACAAGAGAAGCTGAGGAGAGCAGAGGCTGTGCCAGCGTGCTGGCAGCTGGGGTGCTCGCCAGTTTGTCCCCCAAGGCTCTCCTTTTATCTCCCTACAGTCGGAAGTTCACGAAAAAGGCCCCGACCAGCAGTTCCCAGCGCAGTTTTGTGGAGTTCATCCTTGAGCCCCTTTACAAGATCCTGGCTCAGGTATGTGGTGGGTCCATCTCCTTGCTGCTGTTCTGGCCCTGAGCTTCTGGGACTGAACACTAGATGGTGGTGGCGTCTGCAGGACTCTCCCTTATGTACTGTGATCTTCATGGGTTTCTCCAACTGAAGGTGCAGAGAATCCTTGGGCAACTCCTCACAGTTGTTCCTTACACATTCACACTTGGGTTTGCACAGCTAATAAATAGAACTTCTTTTGCTGTGGTTTTGTCACATGCTCTGGGATCAGCTAAGTGACTATTTTACCCGACAGGCAGTTCCCATGTAAGGAGCCCAGAACCAGGCTGGGGTGTGAGGCTGCGCCTGGGAGTCGACGTCGTGGGTGTCCCCGGCGAAGGTGCCAGCAGTGCTTGCTCTCTTGCAGGTGGTTGGGGATGTGGACACGACCCTGCCCAGGACTCTGGATGAACTTGGCATCCACCTGACCAAAGAGGAGCTGAAACTGAACATTCGACCCCTCCTGCGGCTTGTCTGCAAGAAGTTCTTCGGGGAATTCACAGGTAAATGCTGTTTCTCTTCTCTTGCACAGTCATCCTGATAGCTAAGACAGAGTTATGTGCTGTACTGCAGCTGTGGAGTGCCTGCTTGCACTTGCAAAGATCTTGTCTCAACTCTTGCCTTTCTAAACATAAAATACAAACTGTGTCCCCAGAGGAGACCTCGAGACGCTGGTTGTGTCTCCCCATGGCCACACGTGCACTGCCAGAAAGGCCTGGGCTTGTCTTCCTTGGAGCCTCTTTCTTTTCTGTACCCTGAAGTCTTCTGCCTAACCACGTTCTCACGAGACGCTGCTTTTCCAGGCTTTGTGGACATGTGTGTGCAACACATCCCTTCCCCCAAAGTGGGGGCCAAGACCAAAATCGAGCACACCTACACGGGCGGCGTTGACTCCGATCTGGGGGAGGCCATGAGCGACTGCGACCCTGATGTAAGGAAACATTTTTTTCTTTGCTTTAAATCTTCAAAAGTGCAGCAAATGTCCCCTCCTTTCGTAGCCTTGACAGGGCAGCTGCCTCTTAGGCAGGCGACTGCCCAGATTTGACCTCCAGCATCTCGAAACCTCTCATCCGATACTGAAACAAATCTCTTCACTCTGAGAAAATTCAGCTGCCTGCCAGGGCAGCCCTTGGGAGAGAACTGTGTGACTGCTCAGCGAAGAGCAGAGACTAGGTCAGGCCTCCAGAGCGCATGGGACCTGCAGGGTGATTTTTGTGATTTTTGCTGCCTTTTTGTCCCTTTTTTGTGAAGTTGGGATCTCTTTCCAAACTGAGAAAACTGATCTGAACTCTGCTGACAAAAATAGCCTCAAGAGTTAGCCAGGCTCTTTTCTATTAAAGCAGCCTCACTAAACTGTCCTCTTCCAACATGCCTTGCATGGAGTTGGCATTCAGAGTTGCCCAGAGCCACCCGTACCAACTATCTGCCTAATGAAGAACCTGCCCGTGACTTTCGGAGTTGGGAGTATCTCCATGAAACCTTAACAGTGGTTATTGTCACTACATCACTAGCTGTAGAGTGACCTTTTGGGGCTGAAGGCTGCAACCTGCAGCAGCTCAGCTGTTGTGCCCTGCAGGGGGATCGACTGCAGATCTTGCTTTTCCTTGTACATACTCCACCTAAGTTGTGGCCTTGTCCTCACTGCTATTCATTGTTCCACAAGAGTAGGGGTAGAGCACCAGAAAAGCGCCATTCCAGGGGGCTTTGTATGAAGAAGGAGGAGATAAAGCTTGTCACCCAGGAAAACTATGGACTTAGAAATACCTCTTTTGATGTTTCAGCCCATTAATCACTTTCTCTCCATGAGTCCTTTTCGGTCTGTGTCTGCTGCTTGTCTGTTTATGTTAGAAAAGGCTTATTTCTCTCTCTCTTTTGCGGGAAGGGTCCACTGATGTGTCACACCACAAAGATGTACAGCACAGACGACGGCGTTCAGTTCCACGCCTTTGGCAGAGTGCTCAGTGGCACCATCCATGCTGGGCAGCCTGTGAAGGTCCTTGGAGAAAACTACACCCTGGAGGATGAGGAGGATTCCCAGATCTGCACTGTGGGACGGCTCTGGATCTCGGTTGCAAGGTAGGGAAAGCTTTGGC
Organism: Tinamus guttatus; assembly: GCF_059628265.1. NCBI lineage: Eukaryota > Metazoa > Chordata > Aves > Tinamiformes > Tinamidae > Tinamus > Tinamus guttatus. The sequence continues at coordinate 1,345,171 of NW_028289266.1, read as the reverse complement.
TGCACCATTCCCTGCGAGTGGCGTCGCCTGGGGGCACCGCCGGGGACACGGGCGGGAGGCCAGCGCCGTGGTGGTGGCAGCGAGCGGCGCGGTGACGCTCCCGGCCTTGCAGATACCACATTGAGGTCAACCGGGTTCCTGCCGGTAACTGGGTGCTCATCGAAGGAGTGGACCAACCCATCGTGAAGACGGCAACCGTCACGGAGCCGCGAGGAAACGAGGAGGTACCGAGCTCGGCGCGGCTCCCTCGGCGGGGCAGGGAGGCAAGGCCATGGGGGGCATCTTCAAAGCTCTGGTGGCAGCGTTAAGAAAAAGCCAACGACTCTATGACAAGATGCCAGGGCACAACAGCCGCTAATAGGAGATTATCCAAGTGCTTTGTCCAATTCCAGCATCCATCTCATGATGCAGAGATTCAAGTCTCTGTTCTTGTCTGGTTTCAGGCTCAGATCTTTCGTCCTCTGAAGTTCAATACCACGTCTGTCATCAAAATCGCTGTGGAGCCAGTCAATCCCTCTGAGCTGCCCAAAATGTTAGATGGTCTCCGCAAAGTCAACAAGAGTTACCCATCGCTTACTACTAAGGTACTTCTGGACTTTGGGCTGTTTGCAGGCCGTGCTTTGGGCTGCTTTGTAGGCTGATCTTGAAAGACAAACTGTTTTTTTCACTGTGGGTTATTTTGCTCTTGTGGGTTTTCTCATGCTGCTGCAGCTGATCTCGTAAACCAGGTGGAAAGAGCAGAATGCTGTAAATCAAGCAAAAATGCACATGCCTTGCTGTGCCATGGAGGCAGCTTTCTGCAGAGCACACGAGCACTTTCTGCTAGAAAAGGCTGGTGGTCGATTCAGCATGAGTTTGCTGCAAGTTAAACCCTGCTCTTGTTTTTCAGGTGGAAGAGTCTGGGGAACACGTGATCTTGGGGACGGGGGAGCTCTATCTGGACTGTGTGATGCATGATCTGCGCAAGATGTATTCAGAGATTGATATCAAGGTGAGGAAATGAAAGAGGGAGATCATCCCCTGTAGTTTTGTCCCCATTAGTCAGAGGGGTGCAGTAATAAACATAGCAAAATGTAGAGTTTCTGTCGTCTTCTGGTCCCTCTCCGGTTCAGGAGGAGGGAGCTTGATGGGGTCATTGCATTGAGCTCCCTGCAGCTGCTTGTGAGTTGCTAGAGACTTCTGTGGCTGTAGCTTCAGGTGCCTTCTCATGCCTTGGCCATGCCTTGCCCCATGCTGAGGTGGCAGCCAGCTTTTCTCATGCAGGAGGTTGGTTGGTGGGTTTGAGGTTGTGTGACGGGCCTGGAGAAGGTAAGAGACAGCTCCAGTACCTGGAGCTGAGGTATTCTCATCACTGCCAGGTCTGCCCTCCTGCTGCACACAGCGCCCCTTGCTCGTCAGCATGGGCTTTGTCACCTTTCCTTAAAAACAAAAGCTCCATCCACCTACAAAAGTTGCTCTTACAGCCTAGTTGTATTGGACCATGTAGCCTAAAACTGCCACGGAGAGCAGCGGGTGAGCGTGTCCCAGCCCTTTCCTTTACTCCAGCCATCGCATGGCCAACATCAATGGAGATCAATATATTTCCTGGTCAGGAAAGAAGAGGTGTCTCTGCTGAGGGATGTCTGTGGATAGACAACTCTGCTCAGCTTTAAAGTTTCTCTCTCTTGTTTGGGTGACAGAGTTGCTACAGCTGCCTGTGCAGGCTTCAGTGGTGCATGTGAAACACCAACTAAAAGGCTGGCAGAGGAGCCAGGTTTTTCCTGCAGGTGTTGAAAGATTTCAGCTAGTCTCCTTGGCCCAGCAAAGTATTGCTGGAACCTGGGTAGTACAAAGCGCCCTGCAACCCTGTTGCTGCTCTTGCAGGTTGCTGATCCGGTTGTGACGTTCTGCGAGACGGTGGTGGAAACGTCCTCCCTGAAGTGCTTTGCCGAGACACCGAATAAGAAGTAAGAACTCTTGGCAACCCGGGAGAGCCTGAGACGAGGCAGATGGAGGGGGCTGCTGGAGACGAAATTTTGGTGCCTCCAAGGGGTCTGCTCGAGCAGCTGTTGCCCATGAAAGTGGCAGGGGTCCAAGGTTTGCAGCCTTCCACTGCAGCAGCTCTGTTAAACCCTTCCATAACACACTCAGTCCCGAGGATGTTTCTGCACTTCCTAGTATTTCTCAAAACAGAGGAAACAGAGAGATTCATATCTCTCTGTCTCTTCTTTTAACTAAATTTTGCACTAAATTGTGACCTTCTCAGCACTTGTCTGGTGTTTCTGAGACTAAGAAATATATCCTAGGGCCAGAAGAGTTGCCAAAGAGCCAACTGCTGCCTTCATTATTCCCCAAATCCATTGTTTTTCTTGCACATTCTCAGTCTTGCAATGGATTTGCTCTTTCTGGCCTTACTGCTTGGTCCTGTCGTCCTTCTCCGCCAGTGCATTATGAGATGGACATAGTTGAAGGAGGGAGATCTGGGAGATAACACAGGAAATGTTCACAGAATAAGATCTGTGAGCCCGGCGTGTTTTTATGCCGGAATTTTCCTGGCACTCGTTGTCTGTCATGTTATCCTGAGCAGAGCTTTCCTGGATTCCACTGTGGTTTCTGATTTTTCTTGCCCTGCTTTACTGTGGTGCACTCTCCCTGTGGCTGGAAACGTTACTTCTGGGAAGAGGAAAAGTTTGAACTGTTGGGCATGCAGAGGCGACCTGATCTGGGGGCACTTCCCGTGTGTTGGTGGGGTTTGAGGCAATGTCTGACACACCTGGTCCTGCTGGTGACAGGGGGACACTGACCTGGTCCCTGGCCTGGTCGGGCCTGGCTCTGCTTCCTTCTGCAGTTGGGTGCCTGGCAGGAGGGAGGGAGCAGTCCTGGCCCTTCCGGATCCCGTTCTGGAGACGGGCGGATTTGGGAGAACGGTCCTGAGGAGCAGGGCTGCGAACGCGCGGGTTCCAGCTCTACAGCCTGACGGCAGCACCCGAGGGCACAAACCTCCCCAGCCATGTCCTAGGCAGCGAGCAATCCCCGAGGTCCTCCAGTTATCCCATTGCCATAGCTCTGTGCCCTAATTGTGACCCTTTCACCTCTCAGGAACAAGATCACGATGATTGCTGAGCCTCTGGAGAAGGGACTCGCTGAGGACATCGAGAATGAAGTGGTGCAGATAACATGGAACAGGTAGGAGTAACTAGGGGAAAGCAGGAATCCTTCTTGGAGCAAACAATGGGAAAATAGGCAGCCCTGGAGATCTGAGGCACATGGTATTAAACAGCAGCCTCTAGGCAGGGATTTTTGTCCCAGTGTTGACTCCAGCTAATCCATGAGCATCTTTGCCTCAATAAACAAGGTGCTTGAGGTAAAAAGCTGAGTCCCTTCTATGCCTGCAGGGAACAGGGTCATAAAAATGTTGTTAGTGCAGGTGGAATATTTGTTTTCTAAAGTTTCTTCCTTATGCCATCAGAAAGAAGCTGGGTGAATTCTTCCAGACCAAATACGATTGGGATTTGCTGGCTGCTCGTTCCATCTGGGCATTCGGGCCTGATGCAACCGGCCCAAACATCCTGGTCGATGACACGTTGCCCTCCGAGGTGAGATGTGGGCGCTGGGTTGGGGTTCAGCGGGACATGTTAGTGCTGTGGTGTCTGCAGCTCCTTTGTGGACCTGCTAGCAAGGTCCCCGTGTGGCTGCAGTGTTTACTGGTTTGCTAGCTCTGACTTGTTGTATTTTCTGTGATGCAGTCATGCCCTGGTGAGTAAATTGCCTGTGATTTTTGTGAGTTCCTGCTGTTTGACTCAAAGTCTTCAAAGCTGGCAACAAAATGGCCTTAAGCATTAACAAAATCCAGACTCTTCATTTATAGTTCTAGATGCCAAACTGAAGATGATGCTCCTGAGCTGCAACAGGGAGTAACAGTCAGCGTGGGGTAGAGGGGGACAGAGCTGCTCTTCTAGGAAGTGCCTCTGAAACACTGGGCTCTGCCTGTTGATTCCTGGCAGTCCACATGCAGTCTCGGAAGTCTCTGTCTGTCTGTGTGTCTGCAGGTGGACAAGTCGCTGCTGGGCTCCGTGAAGGACAGCATTGTACAAGGATTTCAGTGGGGAACCAGAGAAGGGCCCCTCTGTGATGAATGTAAGTAGAGCCTGTAGGAATGAAGCTGATCAAAACGATGAATTTTGCCCTCCATAAGAACCTTTGGGATTTGGCCGGCGCAGGGCTGGCTCCAAGCACCACGTCCTTCTGCGAGCGGTTGTCCTTGCACAGCAGAGAGCTGGGGACAGGTCTGGGGATGGGTGACGAGGGAGGTGATAAACTCCCCCTCTCTCCCCGACACCGGTGCCACCCAGGCCACGGCACTTAGTGTCTATGTGCAAAGAAGGTCTCTGGCTCTGCTCCTGCCAGAGCTCTGAGCACCTGCAGGATGAAGTGCTATAAATCACCTCTCCTGGGTGGGTGGGCAGGGTTTGGACATGGTCACCCTTGTCCTTTTGGGCCTCGGTTTAGGAACCTTCCCTGGTGGCTCTCAGGTTTTACAGTGTGCTCAGGTCTCTGGAGATGCCCAGCTGGTGCTAAGAGGGTGGAGAACGTCCCCCTCCGGTCACTTGCTGTCATTTGTTCCCCTCCCCAGTGATCCGCAATGTGAAGTTTAAGATCCTGGATGCGGTGATTGCTCAGGAGCCCCTGCACCGGGGCGGAGGGCAGATCATCCCGACGGCCCGCAGGGTGGTGTACTCGGCCTTCCTGATGGTGAGGACGTGGCTGCGCGCGACGGAGCCCGAGCGCCCCGCGGCGCCGGCACCCGCGGGCTCCGGGAGGGTGCGGGAGCCCAGGCTGCACCATGGCTGCAATTCCTGCCCCAGGGATGCCGGATCAAACCGTCTCAGTCACTCGTTAGTGCTTCCAGCACCCTGGCAGGCAGCAGGCAGGTTTCAGAGCAGCCGCATTCCCTGGAAACCTGCTGGCATGTCCTCCGTTTTCCCTCTCACTGGCACTCGCCTTGCCGGGAGAGAGGGCTAGCGGGAGGGAAGCTCTGTCCAAGCTTCGAGTTTCTTTGGGCACCCGTGGGGGCGAGACGGGAGCGGTGCCGCGCAGCGGGGCGCCGTGCTGGCCACGAGCGCGCCGGGCGCTCCAGCTGCGTCGCGTCAGCACCGCTGCCGGCTCAGCCGCGCGTGTCCCTTCCTGCCCGCAGGCCACCCCTCGCCTCATGGAGCCCTACTACTTCGTGGAGGTGCAGGCCCCCGCCGACTGCGTGTCCGCGGTCTACACGGTGCTGGCCAGGCGGAGGTGGGTGCTTGCGGCGTCTGGGTCCCCGGGGATGCTCCAGCGCTGATCCTGGTAGTGCAGGGGGAGGGTGAAGTCCCTGCGACGGGAGAGCTGGGGGTTTCTAGACTGATCCTGGCCACTGCACTCTGTGGGTAGAGGGTGTCCAAGATCCTGTGAAGCCTCCAGATCGTGTCCGTGTTTCCCTGAGTGTTAGGGAGGAGAAATCCAAAGGAGCAAGGAGGAGGACTAGTCTGTTCTCCCATTGGCAGAGGCCACGTGACACAAGATGCTCCGATCCCAGGCTCCCCACTCTACACCATCAAAGCCTTCATCCCAGCCATTGACTCGTTCGGCTTTGAGACGGACCTGCGGACCCACACGCAGGGCCAAGCCTTCTCGCTCTCCGTCTTCCACCACTGGCAGGTGAGTCCGAGCACCCGCGAGCCAGGGGAGAGGGACACAGCGGGGACAGGCTATGCCAGGTGCCCTCTGCAGAGCAAGCTGCTTTTTGTGGACGACCTCCTCAATGGCAGAGGGTTTGGGAGCTGGTGGAGGCTTCGTGCGTTAGCTGCAAACTGTCTGCCAGAAACCAGTGGCTTGGTTCCAAGCTACGTCACCATTTGCCTTAGCGAGGGAGCGCTCGACGCTGCTGCTCGCTGAGCGTAAGGGTCCTTCAGCGCCTGGAGAAAGGGCATCCTCGTGCAGGGGAAGCTGTCGGTGCAGCGAGCGCTCTGCGGCGCAGGGAGCTTGGAGCGGGGCTCAGAGCCCATCTGCTGCAGGATGCCCTAATCGAGGAGGCAGGAGGCTGCGCTCGAGCTGCGCCGCGCGCGGGAGCTGTGACAGGGCCGTGCAGAGCAGGGCCTGGCACAGGATTGCAGCCGCTGCTCCGAGAGGCAACGGCTGCTCGTGGTTGCAGCGGGATGGGAAGAGCCGGCTTGGACGTGAGGAGGGGAGGGCCGGAGGGTCGGCGCCGCGGGGAGCCCAATGGGCCTGGGCTTTCGCGACGGCTGCTCCGGTTGGGATGCTCATGGGCCTCGGGAGTTAGCAGGTATCTGATAGGGGAAGGTGGGATGTGTCTTGGCTCGGATGAGCATTACTGTTTAACTGCATCCTGGCAGTGCAGACGGAGGCGGTGGTAGTGAGGTGACAGTGTCCCTGTGCCAGGAAAGGAGATGTGGTGTCGGGGCTGTGAGGACAGGGCCAAGGGTGGCTGCAGGGCCTGGGGGGGGTGTCTCCCGCCGCGCTGCAGTTGAGGCCTGGAGCTTGAAGCAGCCCCCGGCATCACTCCGTGCATGTTCTCACGTCCCAGACTTGTGTTTCAGATTGTGCCTGGTGACCCCTTGGACAAGAGCATCGTCATCCGGCCCCTGGAGCCCCAGCCGGCCCCGCATCTGGCCAGGGAGTTCATGATCAAGACCAGGCGCAGGAAGGTAGGTCGGGAGCCAGCCCGGTCGCATCCCTCTGTGCTGGCAGCTCAGACGTTGCAGTGCTCTCCCTGGAGCACGCTGTGTCCCCTTCGTGTTCCCAGACTTGAATAATGTCCTCTGTGCCTCGGGGACTTCCCTTTTTTTGACGTTCCTCCGTGCTGCTCGTTGGTGGCTGCGATGGTCCCATGAGCACGTTAATCTGGCAGCAACTGCAGCCAAAAGCAAAGTCCTGCGGCCTCCACTGAGCCCCGCTCTCTCCCCAGTGCCTGTTTTACACCTTGGTGACCTGACTGAGCTCATCAGCCCTGTGAAAACACAGGTGTCTTTTCTGTACCTGTCTAGTGCACTGGACTGAGGGGTTGGGGCTGGTGTGGGAGGTGGGAACAGACAGGAGCGAAGGGGAGCAGGTTCCACCATGGGAGGGCAGCGAGCTGGTAGGTACCCCTGCCTGCAGAAACTGCCCGTTTGCACCTTCCTGACAGGCTCTTGGCTGTCTTCAAGCTGCTGGGCAGATTTTCCTGCTTCTCCTGGGGCCCAAAAGTTGCCCTTATCCCCCAGGACATCAGGGCTCTGTCCTGGGGTTTCTGCCGGGGTGGCCCTGCCGGCTGCGCAGGGCCTCACTCCGGCTTCGTGCTCGCTCCGCAGGGCCTCAGCGAGGACGTCAGCATCAGCAAGTTCTTCGACGATCCCATGTTGCTGGAGCTGGCCAAGCAGGACGTTGTTCTCAACTACCCCATGTGAACGGGCCCTGCGGGGCTGCCCCGGGCGCTGTCCCTCCCTGCTCCCCCGGCTCCTCGGGGTGGCAGGGACCTGCTTCCGTGGTGGCTCCTCCGCGGCCGCTCTCAGGAGCAACCCCGAGCCCCAAAGCTTCTCCTTGGCCACGGAGGCCTCCAGGGAGGAGGGTTCCCCTCCGGCCACACGGCTTGTCCCTGCGTGTGGCCCCCGCTGCTGTGCAGCAGCATGAATATAACGTTAAGATTACTAGGGACGGAGTGTAAATGGGTCCTAGAAGCCTTCCCTGGAGCAAGGGCAAGTCTGGCTCTTACCTTTTTGTACAAGAGTTTTTCTGAGTCCTTATAAACGTTAATACAAACATCCCGCCCGGGTGGCTGTGTGTGATCGCTCGAGGGGAGCTGGGGGCCGGGAGCGCCTCTGTCTTCGCTGGTGCTCAGTGGGGGCAGCGCTGCCCCGATTACCCCTGCAGAATCTCCCTGACTCCCTCGCCCAGAACATTTTCACCCGCTCCCATACTCGGATTTTCTTCCTTTCTTGGCGCTGCTTCAGGCGGACGCTGGCTCCTCTTGGAGCTCGCCGTGTGCTGTAAACCCAGCTCTGCTCCGGGCGTTTGCTGCCCTCTCCCTGCCTCCTGCTCCGTGGAGCCGCTTATCCCGCGTTGTCCTGGGCTGAGCCCCGCGCCGGGGGCTCGGGCTGAACCCAGCTCTGCGCTTTGTTTCCACAGGGCTTTCCGGGACAGCGGGGAAGGAAGCAGCTCATGGAAAGCAGCTCCTCTCCCGTGCACGGGGCAGGATGGTGGAGCAGGGCCTGGAAAGCAGCGGGAAGGGTTTCCTGCCGCCCATGGGGCTGGGGGCTCCGGCCTTATCGCTTCGCTCGGCCCTTTCCGGCCTCATTGTCCCGCTCCAAGCCCCTTTCCCTGGGCTAACGGGCGGGGAGGAGCCCCCCGCCAGCGCCCGCGGCCCCGGGGCCGTGGGAAGGAGCCGCTTCCTACGCAGCGCCTGGAAAACGCTGACCCGGGCTCCGCGCGGGGAGATAAGCGGCCGTCGGGATCTGCCCGGGCGGCCGCAGAGGGATTTTTCCGCTGCGTGGGAACCGGCCCGACCCGCGGCCCCCTGGCCCGGCCTGGAACCCGAGTCCCGCTCTGAGCGCGGAGCGTCGCCCTCCGCGGGGAGCCGGAGCCGCCCGTGACACGAGTGGGCCGGGCTCGGCCGCGCCGGCGGCTCCCGGGGCCCCGCGCGTGGGGGCGGCGCGTGGGGACGGTCCCCGCGTGTCGCCGCGCTCGCGGCGGGGGGGAGGGGTCTGCGCGCATGCGCCCCGCGCCCCCTCCCCGCGCGGGGGCAGCGGCCGCGCGCGTGGGCGGCCCGGGAGGCTGCGGGGCCGCCGGGACCATGAGCGGGAGCCGCGCGGGGCGGCGGCGGCGCCGTGAGTGAGCGGGGACGGGGGGCGGGAGCCGCCGCCGCCAGCGGCGCCGCCGGCCAAACTTCCCGCGCCCGGGGGAGGCGGCGGCGGGCGCTGCCCGGGGGGCTGAGGGGACCGAGGGACCCTTGGGGGCGCTGAGGGGACCGAGGGGCCGCTGGGTCCGGGGTCGCTGAGGGGGCCGGGGGGGATTGAGGAGACGGCGCGGCCGTTGGACCCGGAGGGGCTGAGGGGACCGGGGGGACGAAGTGGCCGTCGGAGCCGCGGGGCTGAGGGGCCCCAGGGGCCGTCGGAGCCCGCGGAGCCGCCGCCTTCGTCCCCCCCGGCTCGCGGGGCGCAGCTGGGGCTCGGCGGCGGTTCCCGGCGCTTCCCCCCGAAGCCCTGCGCGGGGCCGGGGGGCCCGCGGGGTTGGCCCCGTGGCCGGGCCGCGCTGCCGCCGGCCGGGCAGGTGTAACAGGTACCGGGGCACCCGGCCCGGGCTCCGGCGCGGCCCTTTCCCCTCCCCGGCCGGGCACGGCCGTGCTGGGCACGTCCCGGCGCTCGTCCCCATCGCACACGCTCAGTTCCTGGCTCAAACCCGCCGCCGTGGCGCCAAAATGAGGTTGGAAATGGGGGGCTCGCTGGGATGGCTGCGCTGGTAGCGGCTGCTCCGGCTGTCGGGTCTGGGTTGACGCTCCGGGGAGAAGCATCCGGCGCCTCCATCGGCTCCCGGAGTTTTGCTAGGAAAGTTTGGGCTCCTGGTAGGCCTTGCCTTGCTGTTGGAATCCCTCCGGGATGGCGTCGGTACCGGCACTGCCGGGGGCCCGTTTTATCCAATTCTGCCCCTTTAGCCCTCGCTTCCTAGGGACGCTCCAATTCGGTTCCGTCGTCACATTGATTACAAAGGGAAGATGATGCGTATAGATTTAATTAGGGCACGTATGTGCGCTGGGGGTACTTGAGCACACTGGAATCGGCCTTTTTGTCCTTAGCCAGTGTTTAGAAATGAGAGGGGAAGAGAAAAGCGGGTGTCTGGCCACCGGGTCTCCCCACTCTGTGTTTCTGCACGCTGTAAGGAGAGAAGAACCAGCAGAAAAATCATCCTCTCCCTTTGGGTGAGAAATCTGTTTCGCGCTGGTGTTCAGCCATTCAGTGGTGTGAATTAGTTGATCCAAAAATGCTCCTTTCCCTCCTTTGGGTCTGTTAGGAGAGGAAAGCGGCTGTTTTCTATCAAGGCCTGTGTTTAAAGAAATAAAAACACTGTTCTCCTTATTTTTGATTCTTTCGGAGAATACGTTAAAATTGCGTTTTCCTGGGGGGAGCAAATCAGCCCCAATCCGTTACATGAAACAAATAAGCTTTGATCTGCTGTATGAAAGCAGAGGTGTGCGAGTGTTTTCCTTAGCGATCCGCACGCAGGGCGGGCGCAGTCCGGGCGCTGCTTCCCCGTCGTTCCCCGGACTCCGCGCGCGGCGGAGTGCGGCGTTCCCGCCGCGCGGCATTCCCGCCCGGAGCGGCGCCGGGGGGGCCGGGGGCGGGATGAGCCGCTCCATATCTGCGGGGCCGGCGGAGCGCGGGCGGCAGAGCGTCCGCCGCGGCCCGGAGCTGCTGGATGCGCTGGAACTCGGGAAGCCGCCGCGGCCCTTCCGTGCCAGAGGCTCCCTGCGATGCCCGCGGCTGAGCGCGATGCCAGGTAAGGACCGGCCGGGCCGACCCCGCCGTTAGGTGCCCAGGCTGGGGCTCGTATCGAGTTTGGAGCTGTGCCCTGCGGATGTTTCTGCTTCCTTGTCGGAACGATCCTTTCGCTGTCTCTTTTGGACAGCTGCAACTCGACCATCGCGTTTTTGGAATTGAAATGGCAAAGGATGGGGCAAAACAGAAAGATAAACTTAATTTTAATAAGTTTCAGCAAATATTTTTGGAGGCTTGTGTTCCTTAAAACACAAGTTATTTTACAAGACCGTCTCCTTTCTCTCATCCATATAGAAAACGCGTTTGGTAACTATTTGTTACCGCTTCTTCTGCTTGTCCTCCAGCTTCACTCATCCCTGTTTTTAATTTTAAACTTGCATCAGTTTAAAATTTGAAAAGTTATTTTAAAAAATAACTTCAGACTGGCTGTGCGCTTACCAAAGTGACTGCCTTTAAACTTTTTAAGGGTAAAATTGCAAGTTCTATCATATTTTTGCTGATGCAAGAAAGCCTGGATTATTGATAATAGGAATCCTAATTAACATATATATATATTTTAAATTGATGGAGTTACATAAAGGTTTTTATTGTTAAAAAAAAACTACTTAAAGGTTGGAAAGCACTGTTATGAAGGAGGAATTGTCGCAAAGTTTTCTAGGTGGATCCCATAGGTGGATCCCTTCGTAGCCTCTCCTTAGTGAATCTTCTTGTCCGCTTTTTCGAAGGAATCATCATGGATAATGTGCAAGCGATGCAAAGGTTGGAAAATAAGTGAAAAATGAGTCGCAGACTGGGTGCTGCAGCCTGCTTTGGGTTAGAGAAGAGCTGAGAAAGGATCGAGAAACAGGCTGGCAGCAGCCCCATCTGCCTCCTAGCGAAGAGGACGTTAAAATAAGACTCAATAACAGGTTTTCGGTGCATTTGTGGGGACAATAAAGGTGGTAACAGTGTGGTCTGCATCTAGCAAGGGTACAGTGAGCCTCTGCTTGGCCACTGGGCAAATTTAGAGCAGTTTTAACAATTCAGGGGAGATTTTAGTACCTACTTCTGGCTTTTCAATTTGAGAGGCTCTGTTTTTCTACAGAATTGTATGTGGTAAGTGCATTGGTTTGGGAGCTGTGCTGCCCAGGTGAAGCGCTATCCCGCGGGTCTCGCCTGGTCCTGCCCGGTCCAGCTTGTGCCTGAGCAGGGCAGGGTCCGGGGGCACTGCTCCTAAATCGCAGAATACTCCTTGTCGGTGGGGAGTTTGTGCTGAATTTTACCGTGTGCAGGTGTTGACTTAGTAACTTACTTCATTTTTGGACTGCTAGCAACGTCTCTAAACACAAACAAATCCCCAGCTCTCCTCTCGGGAGTGCTTTTCATTCAGTGCAGGCGAGGGGTGCGACGCGGGCGGCTGCGTGGAGCTCCTGGAGCGATGCGTAGGTATCACGTAGGCAACAGCAGCATCTGGGAAGATGGTCCTGGGAGCCGTTCAACCCCACGAGTGCCTGTGTGGGAGCCTCTGTAGGTGCCTGTGGTGGAGGAGCCGGTGCCCACGGGGGCTCCAGACACATCTACCGCTGCCTTTCGATGAAGCAGCGATGCTGGAGAAGCAGGTTTTGTTATAAAGCTTTAGGTTTTCAGTGGGAAACTTGGGAAGCAAACCAGGCTGGATGGGAGCCGGAGCTGGGATCTGCCGGGTGACTCCGAGTCCGCTGGGCAGCGCTCCTGCCCGGGGCGCTCGCCCTGCGCTGGCTGTATAGCCCGTCCTCGCCCGGTCACCCAGCGGGAGAGCTCGGTTAACGCGGGGCTCTGTTCGTCCCCTTGCACCAGAAGCAGCGGCGTCCCCAGCGCGGAACCCCCGGGTGCCCCCGGGAGCTCGGCCTGGCTTGTCCCCGCGGAGCCGCGTGGCCCGGTGCTCCCTCCGGAGCGCATCCGAGCGCCGCGGCAGCGACGGAGAGATCCCGACCTGGCCTCCGAGGCGGGCACCGAGCCGGGCACGCGGCGCCAGCGTGGCCTCTTTCCCAAAGCTGCTGCCGCCTTTCGCTCCACGGGCAGCCTGGAGCGCGCGGCGGCCTCGCTGGGGCTGTCGCCGTCCCTGCCGGGCAGCGCTCGCGAGCGGCGGCAGCGGCCACCGTCATTAGGGCGCGGAGCGGGGAGAGCCGCGCGGCGGCGCGCGGAGAACAGAGCCCCTTGTTGTCCGCGCCGCTCCTCATTAGACGGGCAGGATTTCTCCCCATATGATTTTCAGCTTTTGTTTTCCACGCGTTCAGCAAAGTCCCTCTGTGCCCCAGATTTGTTTTTTCTTAATCTAGTTAATAGGCGGTAAATTACTCCCACAAAAAACCTTTCACTAAGGTTTCCTACTGATTATTTTTTGCACTGTTCCCTTTTTCCCTTGCTCCAGCCCTAACACCGCCAACCGGAGCGAGGAAATCTGCTCCTTGGTCGTGTCCCCGTGTCGCGCACGAAGCTTCCCCAGTTACAGAAGCGCTTTTGAGAGCCGGCCCGGAGCCCTCGCGGGCGACGGCGTCGCGTCCCCTTTGCAGCAAAACGGTCCTTTTTGTTGCGCTCGGTGAATGAATATGTTCATTGCAAAAACCCACGCGATTATCGGCCTTTCCAGCTGCTCCCTGTGCTTCCGATGAGCAGCAGGAGTGGAATTCCTCCATCCTGTGCTCCAGCCCTGCGACAATCCCACGTATTTTCTTTCCACTGAAGTTGTTAACAATGACACAATTCTGTGAATTCAGCTTTTACTCGCTGTGTTCAATACTGCTCCATTTTTAAATGCTCTCAGAAAACCTCTACTTTCTAATAGTCTAAATTACATACATTTGCTGGCCAAGCTTGGGAACATTTCAGTAGGCTGTTTGTTTTCTATTAAAAGACACAGACACAAAAAAAAAAAAAAAAAGAATTAATGCTTCAGATGCTCCTCGGAGGGGAAAAAGGCTGTGTTAGATTTCCTTTTCTGCGCTCCTTTTACAACAGATATGAATCATTGCCCTTGTTTGGCTAGTAGCACGCAGCTTTATTTATTTTTTCTTCTTCGAGTCAGGGACTGTCAAGAAAATCCGGTCGGGATTTTAAAAACCCTTGGTTTTCTTTGATGCAAAATCAAGACCGAGGGCAAAAGTTCACAGCTGCGTTATGAATTAAATTGGCACACTGATAGGGACGGTTGGGCAAAGGCAGAGGATGATATTCCTGTGATGTTGCTACATATCGCCTGGGTAACACACGTTCCTGAAGGGTGGCAGTAAAATTTCAAGGGGTTTTCATCAGAGACTGGCAAATACTGCAGCAAAAATAAATGGTTTTCGTTTTTTGCAAGTGTCTATAGCTTAAGTCAGTACTTAAATAATCGAAGTGAATAATTTCTCAGTGATTGCATTTCAAGGAAAATCCCAGAGATTTAAGTAACAGCAGGAGTTACAGCATTTTCTTGCTCTATAAATAAAAAAATAGCTATATTTGGAAAAGGGGATGGTATATTTATGGACAAAACTGTATTAAGGCAAATGCGATGGAAAATTTGAGTCAGATGAGCTGATGTACGAGGCATTTCCCTATGGAGTCACTGGGCTGAAAAATGTTTTATGTGCTTAAACTTGAACAGATGCTTCAACACACACACACGCACGCGGCCCCCTCCTGCCCCCAAGTTTAACGTGAGTCCTTCTGTTCATGCCACTGTGCTTAACACACAGCCAGGTCTGCTTTAATCTCTGCTTTCTGCGGATTTCGGGGTCTTTCCAGATCATCCAGGCACTTTAGCCTGTGCCTAACTGTATATACCCAGCCCACTTATTAGCAGGATTCCTTTCAGGCTCTAAATTAGGCCTAAGCGACTCTCTGCTCTGGGATTTACGTTTTCACATGTGTGAGCAAAGGATTTCCCCCTATTTACCTTTCGTAGATGGAAATCATTGAAGTCAGCAGGATTTTTTGCCTAAATAAGGGCACGATATCGGCTTTCAGCTCGCAGGGATTTTAGTTCCACCTTTGCTGTTGCGTATTTGTCAGGAAAAGAAAAAGAATCGGGATTTTTAGGTACCCACACACGGTGCCTCTCCTTGTTTCAGAGAGAGAAATCCAAGAGCAGCGCCTCTTTGCCCCTGCGCTTCCGAGGGAGCAAAATGGGGAAAAATGAGGAAAATCAAACGACCTCTGGATTGTAGAGCGAGGGGAGTCGCGCTCGTGTGCGCGTAGACCGCTCCTTCCGTGGGCTCCGTCCGCTGCCCTGAGGATGAGCTTCCGACCCCTCGTCCGTGCTCCCCGCTCGCGGTACGCGATGGGGGCACAGCCTGGAAGTCATGCTGCAAAATCTGGGGGAACCTTATTGAAAAAACAGCGTTTGCAGGTGGTCCGGGGATGGGGGATGCACATCTGGCAGCTCTGTGTGTTGTTATTTTTCATGGTGTAAAATAATTAAGGTTCTCAAACGCAGCGTGTCTTTTTTTAATGGGTAAACTGTGCTGTATGAAAAGTATTTTACTGAAAATCATCTTTTTTTCACTGTAATTTGTTTAGGTGTTCAAGAAATGGTACCTTTATTTAAAGCAGACGTGCTTACAAGAGCAACTTATTTGACATTGAAATACATCAACTTTTTTTCTGAAAAAAGAAAAGCATTTTCAGTGGAAAATGGGATCCCCGGCTTATATATATTGAAAAAGAAATGGAAGGGTTTGGAAAAATACAGAGGGATCTTCAGTATCGCTGTATGGGAATGATTTTCCTTATTCTCTGGTTCAAATACAGTCTTCTTTCTACCATGCTGCTTATTTGCAGTCTCCACTTCCATGGCAATATTGCGCTTGATTTATGCTCCTCGGCCTGGTCCTCTTTGCAGTCCGGGGCAAAACCCGCCAGGATTTGGGCGTCTGCAAAATCCGTGTCCCAGAGTGTCGCGGTGGCAGGAATCCATCCCGGCCGCGCTTCGAGGGGGCAGAAGCAGCAGGTTTGGCCCATAGGGAAGCACTAAAAACTCACACGTTGCCACTTGCCATCTGCGAGTGGCCGCAGCGCCAGACTTGAGGTGTTGGAGACGGTGGTTCCTTTTTCCTTGAGAACATCCCTATGGGATCCGACTGGTTCTGATGCAGGTCAGAAGTGGAAGCTGATGAAAAACCCAGAATCCTGTTGCAAACTTCTGCCCGCCTTTTAAGTATTTTCCACCCAGCCCATAGGAGAACAGTCCCTTTCCTTAATTTTTAAGGCACAGTGAAGGATCAGCTGCTTCCCTGTTCCAGGCTGCTCAGGAACAGTTCTCCTCCTCTCCCAGCAATGGTGAGGTTTTCCTTGCTTCCCGAACGCGCTGCGCAGGAATGCACTGATGCTTTCACTGAACAGCCTCTGCCAGCCCGAGGTGACGTCTCTGCCTGGAAAGGTCATCTTGGGGCACATCCTTTTCAGTGTGAAATCGGATTCCATTATATTTCATTTTGCATACACATCACTTTGTATTTATCTACGTTGAATTTCACCTGCTGCTTTATTATCCAGTCTTAGCGTCCTGAGGTCCTTCTGCAGCTCCTCGTAGTCGCTCACCTTCCTCACCTCCAATCTTAGTGCTTGGTCACTTGCTTCTCACGTCCCTTTTTGCTCATACATAGTGTGCAGGTTTTAGCAGGTGTCCCGCGACCTCCCTCCATGCAGGAGTCGATTCCTTATTCCCGTTTTGTTTATTATCTTTTGCCCAGTTACTCACCCATGAAGTTTCTTTTCTAGTAGAGCTTTTCAGTTGCCTTGCCCAAAGTCTCGGGTGAGGGTCCCCCAGGTCTTGAGGATCCAGGCAGTGTGGCTGCAGGTTCCTCGCTGAAGCTCTGTTGACTTTTCCCCCGATGTATTCACCTGGCAGAGGGGTTGGAGCTGTCCTAATACTGTGAATACTGGTTATTATTCCCAGTGTGGCAGTCCATTCTCTTCTGGCAGCACTAGGACCTGAAGCTTTTCCTGGTGTTGATCCTCAGTAGGTTCCCTAAAGGGACACTGGAATCCGTCAACAAGCACAGCTCCTGGGGAGGATTTTGCTTTACCTCTTATCTCCCTTTTCCTTCCTCTTCCCTCGTGTTAGGTGTACGTTTTAACCCCCCTGTGTCTGTGCTGGGACGCAGCGGGCCCACGGGCAGGTTCAGCCCGCGGAGCTCCCGTGGAGCAGCATCTTGCAGTGTTTCCTCTGCGGTTCCGCTGCGCGGTACTGCCCTGCCGTCCTCGAAACCACCGGGAAGTTCCCTCAGTGCCCAGCAAGGTTGGGACTGCTGCCCCCATCCAGTCTGCCCTCTTGGTACCAAGCTTTTTGACCGCGCTTTTGTATCACCAGCTCCCACACTTGGCCTCTACGGTTCCCATTCCCCCAGGAGCCTGGCGTGCCCGTAATTTTCCTTATCCTTGTTCATAATGAGGCTGGCAAAATACGCGGCAGTGTAAAGCAGGTCACAGGAAAGGTAAGTGCCTGTCACTCTGTGCATGGTTGTGTGCACCCGCGTGGTGGGAGGCGTGGGGACAAGGGGCCTTCTGTCTTCCCCTGGGAAAACTGGAGCTACCTGCAGCTCTTCCCGGGAAGAGCCTGTTCTCCGAGCGCGTCGCGGGCAGGACTGCCCCTGCGTGAGGAGCAGGGCTGAGAGGCGGCCAGAACCTCGACTTTTTTGGAAAGAAAAGCTCCCAGAAATAGTAATTCTCCATTTCTTATTGTGCTTATGGCAAATAATTATTTTTTTCCAACAAAGAACTAAAAATAATCCACACACACTGAAATTATATCTGTGTTTATGGCCTATATTTCTTTTGCAAAGTAGAACTGTTATAATTAAACTTCGGCCTGAGGAAAATCTTGCTCGTGAGGCAGCAGCCTGCTCTGATTTACTGCATTGCTTCCCTCAAAACAAATTATATGAAAACAGAATTATTGAAACAAACTCCTCAATTGATTTCCTGTGTTCAGTAGCACTTGTGAGGAAGATTTGCCTGGGCAGCTTGTGGCTTTGCTGCTCCCATTGCCGTGAACTGCTGCTCTTCCCACATGGCGCCTGGGAGAGAGCGGCTCTGCTCGGCCTTCTGTGCGCTGCTCCCCCATATGTGCATAGGGGACAGTCTCATTATAGAAAATGCTGCTGATGGGCTCCTAAGGCACCGTAAAGCTCCGTCCTTGAGGGTAGCTGCTGCCAGTGTGATCCTGCCGGCTTGCTGTGCTGTACAGATCATTCAAGGCTCTCTGCAGTTTTGTAAGGTAAGGGAGGTCTGGGAAACTTGTCCTCCATCTCAGCAAGCGGAAAATATAAATGAGCTTTGGTGAAGTGTTCTGCGTGCTGGGCATCTTGTTTGGCAGTCATGATCAGAAGGATTTGGGATACATGGTCCCAAAAGGTCCTTTGCTGCACTTAGGAAATTTTCCTTTTCTCTAAAAACGGCTTCTTTTAAGAAAAGGCTTCTTTTTTTAAAAAAAACTATAATATGAACTTGAATGCTACACTTGTAGGGAGAGGTGGCATCTCTTACTGTACCAGCTGATGCTGTAGAAAGGAAGCTCTCTTTTGGAATTTGCATTCCAGTGAAACAGCCGCTGTCCTTCCACGTTGCGCGTGCAGCGCTGGGCTGTTGTGCAGTCCGGGCCGTGCTGTTTTATTGCCCTCGTTCGTATCTGTTTTCGGGCTCAGCTGTGAAAAAAGGCCCGAACGCCGTTTCCTCTGACTGCCATAGCATGGTGGGAGGTGAACTGGGAGTTTGGACCAATTTGATTTTCGCCAGCTCAGTTGACTGTAAAGAGCCTTTTGAGTTACCGGAGCAGACAGAGCCGCTCTCTTTCGGCGGCTTTCCCTTCCCCGCAGTGGCCGTGAGTGATATTTGGGTCAGCTGCCTCCAGTGTGCGGTTCCTCCTGACACTCATCCCTGTGCGCACGGAGGAGGAGCCCCTGGGGCTGCGGTGCCGCTGGCTGCGGTGCGGAATTGCGGTTCTTCAGCCCCGTTGGCCGTGTCAAGGCAGGGAAGCGTCTCCGAGGCGCACGGGAGAATGTGATATTCTCCTTTCTGATCTAACCACAGTGGTCACCAAATGCCCTCCGGAGGTTTTCGGTAGGGGTTTTTACTGTGAGGGTGCTCGCACATGGGAGCAGGTTGCGCAGAGGCCATGGAGATGCTCAGACCTGCCCGTGTCTTGGGCAAGCTGCTGGGCTGACCTGCTCGGAGCAGCGGGCTCGGGCTAGGTGTGCTCCAACCTCAGCCATTCTGCAAGGGGCTTCTCAGCAAACCCTTGTGGTTTCCTGACCTTGTGGTTTGCTAATCCTGAGCTAAGCAGCAGGCGGTTTCTTATTAAATGGACATCTAAGTAGCAAGCGAGCACCGAATACGCTGGTCAGCTCATCAAAAGCCTCAGGATTCGGGCAACGTGTAAGGACGGGAGCTGGAAGCTCCTGTTAGGGGATATTGGGAGCCATTTGGCCTTGCTTGTTCCTTAGGATAGTGATTCCTTTTAGAGGAGCAATCCCTAGGGGCCTGGCTCAGCTTTTGGAAGGGCCTAAAGAGCAGGCCCTTGCCATGGTGTCACAGACAGTGCTCGGAGAGCTCAGTTTTCTCTCAAACACTTGGCCTCTGGAGAACCAAGCCTGGGTAGAGAGCTGCCCTTGGCTCTTGTGTTTCTAGTTTCCAATGCCCGACTCAATTCTGCAGGGAAACGGCGCCGTTGCAGCTCCCAGCTACTCCGTTGCGGTGTCGAGGCCGAGTCTCAGTGAGTCGGTTAGTGTGGGGCCAGTTCATACGGGAGCTGGCTGAAACCGTCTGGGCTGAGCAGGGTTAAATTCGACTGTGCTGAAAACCCTTCGAGTGGAGAGGGGCTGTGGGGAAGAGCTGCCCTTCAGGCGGGGAAGGGCCCTCCACGCCATGCCGGGAGGTGCTGCCTGTCAGCGCGGGGCCCCTCTCCTCACCTGCCTGCCCATCCTCCCCGCCATTCCCCTCCCCATCCCCGAGCGCGGGTGTCCGTGGGGCTCCGTCTGCAGCTTTGTTGCTCCCGGAGCGCGCAGGAGAGCGGCGCCATGAGCCCCGCTCAGCGCCTCCTGGGGTGCCGTGGAGGGCCCTGCCCCTGCAGGAAGGGGCTCCGGAAGCTTCTGGAGAGCCTCGGCAGCCTCCGGAGCCGCCGCCGCGAGCGGCCCCGCGGGATCCCGTGGGCTCCGAGCAGGACCGGCGCTCTCCTGCGGAGCGCGGTTGCTTTGGGTGAAGGAGAGGCTGGTTTGGGGCAGCAGGGAGCAGACAGCAATTTCATCTGAATCGTGTCACTGCAGGGGGACGTTGCTAAAATTGTCACTTTGCCTTCCATGTTAGCATTACCTAGAGGGCACTCTAAGGCTATTAGAGGGCTGCTTCTTATCTGCAAATTCCAGCTATCCTTACGCTGAATGCTTGGGTGAATATATGTATGTTGATTTTCAAAAAGATACATATTTGACATCTTCATTTTTTTGACAGCACGAGAATCTTTTTATATCTCTACCTCTTACCCCTATTTTAGTATTTCTATTAATATTAAGCGGAAGATCTGCCATCTCGTAATTGAACAAGGGGCTTTTTAGAGCTGAGGGAATTGGATCTAGGAGGATCTTCGGAACCTCATTAAAATGCCCAGGATTTGACGGCCCCATTGTGGAATTGTTTCCAGATAGACATTGACACCAGGGCTTTTTTTGTCTTGATTCTCCTTCTCTTTCTGCTGGCCACGTGAGACTTAGAAATACCCCGTGTCTTGGCAGCGCTGGGCTGGACTGTGACTTATTCCTTTCTTTGCTGAATAGCAAAGTCTTGTTCGCTTCTCCAGTTAGAGGACACCCCCTCCTTCACCGATAACCACAAACTATGCGAACATTTACATTTAAATGTAAATGAGATTTGAAGGAATAATGCTAATAATTCATTCATCCTAATTCAAATCCCATTTTAATTAGCCCGTGGGCCCAATTTCACTTTCATGCAGCATGAAACCTCTTTTGAATATCAACAAAATTGCCATGCATGTATTCCTGTTTTTTTTTTCCGCTCAGCATACATCTTTTTTTCAACTGCTTAAAAACAAAACAAAATGTGTATATCATTAATGCATTAATCAGATTTGCTTAGGATGACATGGCAGGATGTGTTATTAAGAAGCAGCAGAAAAAAACCCTTCTGCAGCTATCCTCCTCATAATGATTGTGTCTGCAAAACCTCTTGTTCCCTAGGCGCACCGTTAAGGCAAGTCTTTTCCAGGGAAAGCCAGGTCCTTGTGTCCCACTGAAATGCAGCTGGATTGGACAGCCTGGGGATGCTGTTCCCCCGGGAGCTGCGTCTTGGGGCGCGAGGAGCCTGTGATGAACGTCTGGGGCAAAACCCGCTGTGGCCCCGGCCCGTGGGCTGCGTCCCCGTGGCACGAGGTGAGCGGGGCTGGAGAGGGGGATTCGCGGCCTCTCCGTGCCGGTCCCTCAGCCCCACGCGCCCATCCGAGGAGAGGATTCCCGGGTCGCTCCTGGATCACTCCTCGGAGGAGCCTTTCCTGCCTCCGTAATGGGAGGGAGGCCGTCTCAATTCCATTAGAAAGCTGCAGCGGGATGAAGCGAATTCCTGTTCCAAACCCCACGTGGGATGAAGAGGGGAAGCTGCTGGTGTGCGGGTCTGTCCACGATACAGCTCCCTATCTCAACAATATAGATGCTAGAATAGAAGTTTCCCTGCAGTGAATCTGTTTACCTGAAACTGCCTTTTTTCCACGAACCTCCAGCAGATTTTTCATTCCTCTTGGGGCACATCAGTGTCCCTGAGCGCCGCTTTGCTCGGCTGCAGTCCCCGGAGCCGCTTGCTGTCGGCGCCGCGTGCCGCGCTGCCTCCTATGTCCTGTCCCCTCCACGGAGCCTCCTCTGCCATAAGTGCTGCGATGAACTTATGACAAAGACAAGGACTGAAAGTCTTTCTCAAATGCACTTTCTGGCATGACTTAAATTAGAGGAAATTGCTGACATTTCGCTTTTTTTTTTCAGATACGTGTCAGTGTCCATAGACTTTTGTTTCAGCCAAGGGAAAGTTATCGAGTTAAATGTTCCCAGAACAATGTATCCGGGGAAACGTTAAGTCTCCGCTGGGTGAAGGTTACGGCAGGTTATCGGGATCCTGTTGGGAAGGCAGGAACAGCTCGCTCCGACCTTGGGCAGTCTCCTGAGGTCGCTCTAGGATGGCACTGTTTTAAGCCTAATTTTGCTCACAACTTTTTACTCAAAAATCACTTTTAATTTGGGTGGTCTGAAAATTTCCCCTGGAACCAAGATTTAATCACAGGCCATTTCACTGAGTCAAAATGTTTCCTTAAAAACAGAAATACCAGAAGTTATTTGGTGGTTTCTCTCATATTTGTGTTAGTAGCTCTGGTTTGGATTAAAGCTATATTTAGAATAAATGATATTTTCCTGTGGCGTAAAAAACTGTTTTTCAGTAAGTTCAAATCTTGCCAGCGAGAACTCTCCCAGCAACAGGGTGTTAGGCACAGGGCTGGTGTGTGCAGTGTTCCCATCCGAGTCAGCGCACACTCGAGACGCAAACGCCTGCAGTGGTGATATCTGTACGTTAGTTTGTCACGTTCTTCCTTTACATAATGGGTGACATTCGGGATGTGATTCCCCTTCTTCCTTTACATAACAGGTGACATTCAGGATGTGACTCCCCTTCTTCCTCTTAAGGCAAGTCCCAAGCGGGGCCGGCTGCGCTGGGCCCGGGTGTGCGGCTCGGGGACACCCCAACCGAGTGGGTGACAGGAGCCTCGGCCCTCCCTGGCTGTCCATGCTACAACACAACAAGCTGAGAGGCTTCCGGGAGGGGAAAACAAGCAGAGAAGTGACTATAAATCAACAGTTGTGTGTCCCACAGGTACCTTGGAAGGGCTGACGGTTGCCCCAGAAGAACTCAGTAAATGTCAAGAGTCATTCAGCTAAAAGCAAAGACTCAATTTCCTCTCATGCTACAAACTGCTCTTATTCAAAACTTCTCTGTTAGTAACTGCTGATGAATAAACATTGACATTACCTGAAATTTAAGGCCAGTTCCTGCTTTTTTTGCCCAGATTTGCACTGGCAAAAGCCCATTTAATTCATTTTGAATTTACACAGTAACTCACTTATAAAAATAATTTGGCCTGAATATTTTTGGTGAGTGAAAATTAATCATTTCTAATCCCTGTTTGCCTTTGTCTGATCACCTAGTCTGTATCAGCAGCAACACGTATGTTTTGTTACACGTTCTTGGTCAGCAACTAGATTTCTAAGGCACCTTGGTTTGAACTAGATGTTGCTACAGCTCCATAACCTCTAGTTCTTGCTCTCATTCGACTTGTAGCCAATCAAGGGTGTTTTTAAAGCTTGTAGAGGAGCCCTAAATTTGTCCTACTGGCAGTTTTGAATCCCAGCTCAAGGCAGTCATTGGAAAAAGCCCGGGATGCGGGTGTTGGAGATACGGCCTCACCTAGCGCGGGTGCTGCACAGGGTTGGGAGGTGGTTGGGATCGCGCTGGCCCCGACACCTCCTCCTGCAGGAAGGTGCCGCGCGGCTCCCGGCAGCTCTTGCTCTTCCAGTAAAAGAACATCCCGATCCTAATCCCTGCACCAGCTGCGTGCTCGCTGGACAGGCACCGGATTCAGCAACTCTCCAGTCGCTCCAGTCGCTCTTCCTTTTCCACCCACGCGTCTAAACAAACTGAACTCTCCAAAGCTCTCACTTCTAGGCTTCTGCTCCGTTCTTTCAATGGTTTTGAGCACAACATAACCCATCTCTGGAGCTTGAAGGACTCGTGAGGGCTGTGGCCTCGTCGCTCCCGCTCGCCGCACGGCCGCGGAGCGCGGCGGCAGCTCCTGCTCCGGCGGCAGCCCTGCGGAAACGCTCCTCCGCGGGGACCCTCCTGCCCTTTCCTGCTGGGCACAGCTGCTCTCCTGGTTAAACAATCCATACATTTCTGTGCATTCTGTGCATCTTCCCATACGCATCTGTGCGTTGAGCCGTGTTCAAGAGCAGTTTCGGTGCGCTCGGACCCTCTGCGGTGCCTGTTTTTCTGCGTCGCTGCCGTTCTCGTGGTTATTTGTCAGCCTGCAAACTTGGGTGCCCTCGCAGGGTTTGTCAGCAGCCCTTTGCTGTTTGGGTCTGGATCACAGAGGAAAAAAACAGACTAGTTTCCCAGCCTGTAATCAAAACATTCATCTCGATTCATAATGCAGGAATCATTTTTCAAGATTTTTGTGTTACTTTTAGTACTTAATGTGTGCTCTTCTAATACCAAATCACACTATTTTTTCCCCTCATGCTGTTGTGGGGGTAATAAAACAAATGCCTTGCACTGCCAGGACATATTGTGCCTGTGGTGTTGCCTTTATCAATGAAGCATTTAATTTCAGTAAAAAGGAATGACATTTATAGTCTTAAATCCCATATTGATTGTATCTCCTCAGATTTCATTATTTTGTCTGTGAACAGCTCTATAGTGGTGAGAAAAAAAAAGTTCGAATAGCTGCAAATACTCATTTTCTTCCAGTCTAGAGTTCTTTAGTTTTAGAGTAAATTACTGAGGGTCACAGGGCCAGAAGTGTCCTTTGTCCAGATCTGGTTTTAGGACCTTTAAACAAATGTCATCTAGGGCCTCCGAATTCAAACTCTTCATCACTAATAGATGTCGAACATGATTAGAGGCTCTGACTTCACTCTCGGACATCAAACAGATGTTTCTATTCCAAATATTGCCCCAGTTTTGCTGTTTTGAGAGTTAACGATGGGCCTGTGTCATTAGCGGAGTTTTGTTATACTGCTCTGTAGTGTTGCCAGGCCGCAGTTCCTACTGATCTATGTTTTATGACAGCAAATTATTGCTTGATGTCCCCTATCTGTCTTCTACAATTCCGGGCAGGGAACTCTGGCTCCGTTTCCCTTCCGCTTCCTCAGCACCGCTGTGAGACTCCATGTAAACACCCAGGTCCTCCCTGTGGGCGCTGCCGACGGAGCGACCCCAACCCGCACGAGGAGCAGCCTGGCGCTCGCTCGGCCGTGTCCCGTCTCCAGCCGAGATTCGCTGGGCTGTAGCCCGGCTCCGGCCGGGATTCCTTAGGCCATGTCCCATCTCCAGCCAGGATTCATTAGGCCGTGTCCCATCTCTAGCCCGGCTTCATTAAGCTGTGTCCCGTCTCCGGCCCGGATTCGTTAGGCCGTGTCCCGTCTCCAGCCTGGATTCGTTAGGCCATGTCCCATATCCAGCTCGGTTTCGTTAGGCCGTGTCTCGGCTCCCGCTGGGATTCATTAGGCCGTGTCCCATCTCTGGCCCAGCTTCATTAAGCCGAGTCCCACCTCCGGCCGGGTTCGTTAGGCCATGTCCCATCTCCGGCCCGGCTTCATTAGGGCATGTACCACCTCTGGCCCGGGTTCATTAGGCCATGTCCCGTCCCCGGCCTGGCTTTGTTAGGCCGTGTCCCATATCCATCCCGGTTTCGTTAGGCCATATCCCATCTCTGGCCCGGCTTTGTTAGGCCCTGTCCTGGTCCAGCCAGGATTCGTTAGGCCATGTCCCGGCTCCAGGTAGAGAGACCTGCTTCAGGAGTGGGTCATGGCTGCAGTGACCTCCCAGGAGCTGAACTGCCAGATCCACCCTGCTTGGAAGGTTTGGGCCTAAAGTATATATATATTTTAACATTTTTCAATGCAGAGTAGCCACATCTGTCCTCCGCTTACAAGCACCTTTGGGAGCAACTATTTCTTTTTTGTGTGGGTAGAAATCACAGTGAATATCTTTCTATTCTTGTTTTTATAGTGGTTTTCTCAACGCCGCCCAGAAGAGAATCCTCAAGCAAATCCTGGCTGCTGGAGGCTCCCAAGAACAGGTGACACTATAAAAATGGCTGCGCGAAGCTTGCAAAAATGATTCCCAACTTTCCTAAGTCTCTGGATTGAATGTTTGCAGGATTTAGATTAAAGCTGATAAACTCATAAGTATTTGGCTTTGCTTTTTGGGTTTGTTTTGTTTTTTAAAGATAAAATTATTTGACCACCATGAGTTGGAGTTTTTTGACCCGCCTGTTAGAGGAGATCCACAATCACTCAACCTTTGTTGGCAAAATCTGGCTGACGGTGCTGATTGTCTTTCGGATTGTGCTCACTGCTGTGGGAGGAGAATCCATTTATTACGACGAACAGAGCAAGTTTGTGTGCAACACGGAGCAGCCCGGCTGCGAGAACGTCTGCTACGACGCTTTTGCTCCTCTTTCGCACGTGAGATTTTGGGTGTTTCAGATCATTCTCGTGGCCACTCCGTCTGTGATGTATTTAGGCTACGCGATTCATAAAATCGCCCGCATGGTGGAACACAGCGAAGCCGACAGGAGAATCCGGAGCAAAAGTTTTTCCATGCGCTGGAAACAGCACCGCGGCCTAGAGGAAACCGAGGAGGATCACGAGGAGGACCCGATGATGTACCCAGAAATCGAGCTGGAAAGCGAGCGGGAGCACAAGGAGCCGCCAGCGCCGGCCAAGGCCAAGCACGACGGGCGGCGGCGCATCCGCGACGACGGCCTCATGAGGATCTACGTGCTGCAGCTGCTCGCCAGGACCGCCTTCGAGATCGGCTTCCTGGTGGGGCAATATTTTCTGTACGGTTTCGAGGTCAGCCCCATATTCGTGTGCAGCCGGAAGCCGTGCCCGCACAAGATAGATTGTTTTATTTCGAGGCCGACCGAAAAGACTATTTTCCTCCTAATAATGTACGGCGTGAGCTGCCTGTGTTTGCTCTTGAATGTCTGGGAGATGCTGCACTTGGGGTTTGGCACAATCCGGGACACGTTAAACAGCAAAAGGAAAGAGTTGGATGACTCGGGTACCTACAACTACCCGTTCACTTGGAACACGCCGTCGGCGCCTCCCGGCTACAACATCGCGGTGAAGCCGGAGCAGATCCAGTACACGGAACTGTCCAACGCCAAGATGGCCTACAAGCAGAACAAAGCCAACATAGCTCAGGAGCAGCAGTACGGGAGCAACGAGGAGAACATCCCCGCCGACCTGGAACACCTGCAGAGGGAAATTAAAGTGGCTCAGGAACGCCTGGACCTCGCCATCCAGGCCTACAACAACCAAAACAATCCCGGCACTTCCAGAGAGAAGAAATCCAAAGCCGGCTCGAACAAAAGCAGCACCAGTAGCAAATCAGGAGATGGGAAGAATTCGGTCTGGATTTAATGGTGGTTGAATTTAAATATTGTGTTTTGCTCCTAGCTTATCACAGAACCCCCTTGAATAATTGCTTCCAAGGAGTAAATATTTGGCTCTGCTTATTTTCAGGGATACTGTTGACTAGTGATCCAGGCTCTCAGAAAAGTGTTTATACACATAGTCTAGGATTATAGAACTTTATTCTTCTGTCTTCCAAGTCAGGAGACAAACAGGTATATTTAAATCATTCTCATTGAACGGTTTACGCTGTATGTACAGTATTATAGTACATTTATTATGCACAATTTTTGTATTTGTACACTGGATCGCTGAAGTTTCACTTTTTTTATATTAATGAAGAAAAAAATGGTAGGTAGCTGTTAGCATTTTGCCAGTTTTATTACTGTGGTCTGTAGGTTCCTCATTGTTCTTTTCTGGTTTTGGTTTTGTTTTACGTGTAAAACTTTCTATGCTGCATTTCAGAAGTGCCTTGGACACAGCCCCGAGCCCGGTTATCCGGGCAGCGGAGCAGGGAAGGGTTTGGAGCGTCTCTGTTACCGGTGCTGCTGACTGTGCTTTTACAAACGTGATGTGCTACTTCCAACCCCACTTGTACGATGGGTAGTATGTGCTACAGTGGCTTTTCTAGCCCTATGGAAAATTCCTTAAGGAAAAATGCACGGGCGTGAGGATCCTTGCGTTCCGGGTAAGGTCGCTGCCGTAATGCAGAGTGGGTCAGACCTCCCTGCAAGCTTTATTCGACAGGAGAGAAACCTCCTCACCTGTAAAACAGTAAAGAAAAAGTAAACAGAAATTTACTGTGTTCAGTAATTCCACATGTTTATGTAATATCTATGGAAAGATATGCTTTTGAGGTCTGTTATTATATAACACCCTCCCCGAGGGCATTAAATTGTTACAGTACCTTTTTGGATAACAAATTTCTGTCGTTCTGAAGTGATCTGGGTAGCTGGAGTCACCGCAGGTCCTTTTTCCATGAATCGCACGGCAGGGCAGCGCTCCTCCCCGGCCCGAAGCTGTGCCAATGCCTTACCCCAACGCCTCTTCCTTCCGTTGTGTCCGGGGAACTGAGCTCAGGCAGAGCAATGTGGCTAGTTCAGCCTCCTGCTAGCGAGCGCGGTGGGATTCGGCGTTCCCTGCTTTGGGCTTTGCACTGGATTTACGGTTGGTGGAAGGCGCGCGCGGTGCCGGCTGCCTTCGGCGCTGCCTTCCTGGCAAGGCCGAGCACGGACGCCGGGAGCTGCCGATAAATCGTGGCCTCTTGCCGCTGTTTGTAACGGGCTCAGGACCTTGCCCTGCCCTCCCCTTCACTCGGGTTCGGAGTGGGAAGTGTTTTGTGCAGGGCGAGGAGGAGGTTGATCCCAGAGGGAGGGAAACTGCCCCGTTTAGGGGCTGCCCCGGGCTTTGCTGCCCCCGTTGCAGCGCGGTCGGGAGCAGGGTGGGAGGCCAGAGCGTTTTGGGCCCCGCAAGGCCGAGTGCAGGCCGGGCCTTCGCCTGCCGCGGGAACGGTGCTACCGTCCCCGTCCCGCTGCCGGCACGCGGCTGCCGCGGCCCCTGCCCGAGCGCCGCGCGCGGCGGCCGTCCGGCTGCTCCGCTTCTTGCTCTGCTTTTCGCTTTGGGACCCCAGCGGTCTCGAGGGGCCACGCGTAGATCCCGGCTCCGGTGCTGGAGAGACGCGAACGTCCCGGGAGCCCTTTGCCCTTGCGGGCGGCGGGACGCGGCTCTTCCTGCTCTGAGGGTTTGGGAGCAAACTGCTATGAGAAAGATGCATATGAGAAAAGGCTGCAGCGGTGTGCGAGCCGAGGCGGCCCTCGAGTCCGAGCCGAGCGGCTTCCCTAGTGGAACAGGAGCGGGAAGGGGCGGCGCTGCCCCGGGCCGGACGGTGCCAGGGAGCAGCCGGGGGCTCCCGGAGCAGGACGTGGCGCCGGAGCCGCCGTGCCCGCCCCGGCGCTGCCGCCCGCCTGCTCCCGCAGCCTCCCGGGGCCCTGCTGCTTCTGCCCCACGCGGCGATCCTTCGAATGCCCTTTAATCAGCTGAACTACAAGAAGTTGAAATTCTGAGCGGTTTTTCTTTTATTCCTCCCCTTGCTGCTGTCTTTGCCAACTGCATCAGCGCAGCGGTGTCTTCTTGATGACTTAAATGACCTTTGCAATCAACTCACACCAGCCCCTTCTCCTGCTACTCGTATTAGCCCTTTCCTGATTAATAATCCAAGCCGTTACCTGTGGAAAGCTACTGTCTCAGGTTGACCCTGTGAGTTTTCATCCAAACGGGTAAATAAATCCAGTAGTGACCAGCGGATATAGCAAATCCCACTCCTGGTGCCAAAGTCATTCCCCAATGGCTCTGTTTTTATTATCGTTGCCTTTTCCTTGTGTAAAACGTGCACGTTTTCTCTGAAACTGGGTGCTTGTTCCTAGTAGAGGATGTCTGTTCAAGCTCTAAATGTTCATGCCTGTGACCGTATTCAGGTTCAAAGCGCTGGGCCTGGTTTTTCCTTTTGTAGAAATGAGACCTGCATTACTTTAAAATGCTCTCCTGCTTTGGCTTAAATTTTTGGCCATTCTGAAATAAACACTCAGAAGAGACTTGTAAAAGCCAAATTTTCGAACGTTACTTGTATTCGTGTCATTGATTCTGTGGTTTTTGGATGCAGTTTGGAAGAATTTGTTAAATCCAGCAGGTTACTAAAAAAATCCGCTCTACATGAGATTTATATTTTTCCTCCAGCAATAGAATATGCTCTGAATATGTGAGGGAAAGGGATATCTTAATGATTTGTCTTAAACAACTTGGAATTTTTATATATTTGACCTTGTTTGATATAATAAAGAGTTAGTTAGAAACGAACCGTGCTGTTCTGCATGTGAATTGCTCCGCAGTGACAACAATTCCAGTAAGAAAAGAAAACCCCAAACTCTGCAGTCAGCCCGTGACGGGGTGCTGCTCCTGCACACATTTTGTCACCAAAATCTGCATTTATGCGAAGGAGGGCGCGTGCTGGTGCTGGCCAGTGACCCGTGCAGCATTAGCTGCCCTAATTCGGCTGTGATTTTCTGAAGGAACACGCGGGATTGGGCTCCTTGAAAACACTGCGGCCGGGCGGCTGCCCAGCCTGCGCTCCAGGGGCTTTTCCAGCCTTCGCTGCCGGCGGGTTTGCAGGCAGGAATTCTCAAGCGCTGCCCGAGGGAGGGAAGGGTCGCTGCCTTCTTCCCCAGTGAAATCCCTGTTCCTTGGAAATTGTCTGTTCGGGACCGTCATGTAAGGGATCCATTTGATCCTGTGATCCAAAAAAAACAACGCCAAGACAGGCCTAGGAAAGGGGGAGGCTTAACCCCAGTGCGTTGAGCTGCGCTGCGGTCTTGCAGCAGCCGTGCAACGATTGTAGCACCTTTCTGAGTAACTCGGGACTTCCTGCAGTCTGGCACCCGGCTTGTTGGGTGGCGTCTCTGCTCCCGTCGCGTTTGCGGGGTGTTGGACCCCTGCGGATCCCTCCCGACGCTCCGGGGAGGCCGTTCCCAGCACCGGGATCGTGCAGGGCGCCCTGTGGCGCCAGGGCAGCACCCGGCCTCGCTGCGCTCGCTCCGGTTCCCCAGCTGTGGAAAACCCGAGATCCCGGTTCAGCATCGCGTGGAAGACGGCAGCCGCTTTCTGTGGATGCTCTCGTGTGAATCCATGGAGATGGTCTGGAAAAAAATCCCTGCCTTCCAAGGGGGATTACAAGGCATTTGATTAATGCTCATCAGAAGCTGCACTTTAAGTTTGGATTTTGTCCTTCTCTCCTTTTGTTTTACCGTTTTTTTGGGATGTCCTGGTGTCATTTGGCAAAAGAAGGGTCTTGTTTGTGCCGGCGGCTCCGAGCCAGCTGGGACACCGAGGCCAGCG
This sequence comes from Tinamus guttatus, assembly GCF_059628265.1. Lineage (NCBI taxonomy): Eukaryota > Metazoa > Chordata > Aves > Tinamiformes > Tinamidae > Tinamus > Tinamus guttatus. The sequence goes on along the minus strand of NW_028289266.1, from coordinate 1,314,600 downwards.
CCGTTTCTCCAGCCGGGACCCGCAGGCAGGGCCAGGAGGGTTGCTGAGCCCTGCAGCTTGTCTTGATGCCGCCCTGTCCTTTGCAACCTGCTTTCCAGGACTCGGTTATTCAGTGTCATGAGCTCAGCCGTCCTCATCGCCTTGGCATCAAGCAGGAGGCACCATCCAGGTTTCGTGGGGTGAAGGGGATGTTTGAGCTGGGTAAATACTAGGGAACACGGACGCGCTCGTCCTGCCGACCTCCCGGCTTTCATTTCGCCCTTACGTAAGTCAGTGTTGGCGCTTGGGCAGGGGAGTTTTTCTCTCCGAGTTCTCTCTATTCCCAGAAATTCAGCACTTGTCCTAATGAATGTTTGTCAAATGTAAATATGTCTCTGGAGACTTATTCTAGGCTTTCTTTGTTTTGTTTGTTTGTTTTTCTGTAAATCTGAAATCAACTCAAAAACCACTATCCAAAAACCTCTTTAAAATCCTTTTCTACATGCAAAATGCTTTTGGTAATACATTGATATCCCCATAAACACTTACTGTATATCAGCATTTCTGATACTACCTTGTCACCCTTGGCTGTTTCTCTCTGTGATGTGTTTTGTACCAGGAGATAAGGAGATTTGACCCATGGTTTAAATGTGATTGTGAGCTTGAAACAAAATTTCTCTCAAGTTTTATATTTCCAATAGCTAAATTCTCTTTTTTCCCTTGGGTGCTAGTCTAGCCATATTGTGTGATTATTTATTCATTTTGCCACATACATTCTTGTCTTAAACACTGCAAACTTGCTGCAAACAGCTGTGACACAAGTGGTTTTAAAAGGAGGCCAGAAGAGTCCCATGAAAGCCCAGTAGCTGCTGCTCAGATCCACCCGATTCCCAAATCCCTGCTGGAGCAGCAGGAGAGAGGCTGCAATGGGCCCAGAGCCTTGCAATGAGCCTGTGTCCGCAGAGCTCGGGCCCTCGGGCTGCTGCGGACTGCGGGAAGCAGAAAACGCAGCCAAGGAGCCAACCATACTTGGTGAGAAACCTGTCAACGTCCCGAGCGCTTGGACGAAGCTGCTGAGAAGTGACCGGGTTACATCAGCCGCGCGCCGGATCCACGCGCTGGAAGCCGGAGCGCGGAGCCAGGTCCGCATGGGGCGGCCTGGGGAGCGCCGGTCTCCGCCGGCAGCACCGAGAGGAAAGAGCTTTGCTGCCATGGACACGGGCCCTTGTCGACGCTCTTCAAACGAGGAGAAAGGAGTAGCGTGAAAACGGAGCGAAGTGCAACGGGATTATCCAAATTAGAGCCTGAATTTGGATTAATCTGATATCTTTGGCGCTAAAGCAAATAACTTGAGATAAGGGTGATAAAACATGAACTTGGCGGAGATCAGTTGCGGGCTTGTTGCCCTGAAATCCTGAGTCCAGAGAAGACAGGATGTTCCTAGAGGACAGGAGAAGCAGATGGAGCGAGGCCGGGGTGATGGGAGGACACCGGCGGGGCTCTGCAAAGGGGCCTTCTTGGGCCGGCTCTTCATCCGCGTCTCCGGTGAAGGTCCTGGAGCAGCTGTCGCAGCTGCTGGTGGTTCCTGATGTTGGCGTGAACTGGGAGTGACCAGCACAGAACGTCTCAGAGCAGGAGTGCTTGTGGCTGCGGAGATGTGCAGCCTTCCTCCATCTTCTTGCCACCACCTCGGCCCTCCAGCAGGTCCCTGTTGCCTTCAGGCAAACGAAAGGTTTAGGGGCAATAGAGGCATAAAAAGAGATGTTGCCCTTGACCACAAACCTTGGGGATCTGCAGCTAGGCACGGGGGAGGCTTTAGGAGTAGCTTCACGCAGGATGCGGCGTTCCCAAGAGGTCTCCAGCTCCCTCGAAGTCTCCCTGAGCGCGGCCGTTTCATCCCCGTCACCCCAAGGGTTTCCCTTGAATCCAGGGAGACGAGTGTCCATGTGGGACGGCCCCTCACTGCAAGGCTGAAAGGAGATGTCTGGTTTAACCAGCAGCCTCAAGATTTGGGTTCTTGCCCCATTTTCTTTCCTCGCTGGTGGTTAAAATAAAATAATAATAATAATAATAATAATAAAGGAGGAAATCTTGCTTAAGAAAATAGATGCTCGGGAAAACAATAGAACTCGGTGCCGAGGGAAGGAGATAATTCCATAACCAAGCCGACCTGGAGTGCTGCAGAGAGGAGCCCAGAGCCCTTTGGGCGACCTGAAAGCTCCTTCTATCACTGGCTCTTGAGCTTCCAGCTTGGACGTGGCCGGAGCCACGGAGCACCCGGTGACGGGGCTGTTCCCTGGGGCTGGCGCCGGCCCTCCCTGCTCCCGGCCGGCAGCCTGGGCGCCGCGCAGAGCGTCCCGGCAGCGCCTTCCGCCCAACGGACTCGGCGTCGGCACAGAGGGACTCGGGGATTTTGGAGACGAAGCTCGGCGTGGAGCTCCGGCTCACGGGAGATGCCACCACTTTCCCTCCGGCGCCTGCTTTTCCCGGGATTCGTTTCCAGCTGGAGCAAAATCCCCATGGTCAGTGAAACGAGGCCAGGACCAGCATTTGCTACTGCTTTTGCCTGCAGAATTTCGCTGTGCTCATGTGGACCTTTTCCAAGGCAAAAAATAGAAGAATTCCCTTAAAATCTTTGTACCAAATAAGAGCAACACGAATCGTTTCAGCTCGGAGAGCAGAGGGGAACAGCTGAGGACCAAAGCGAGCCCTAGCTCAGTCCGGACCCGCTCGAGTGCTTTCATCTTGCTCTGGGAGCTGAAAAACCCCCTTGGCGCGAGCCTGAGATCACCCAAATCTGCCCCAATCCTGCGGAGACCTTGAGGATGCTCCTTCCCCCCATGTAACCCCTGGCAGGAGGAGCTGCCTCACTCGTTTATGGTTTTAAAAATGAAAAACGCACAGCCAGATGGTCGGCCATCTCTGCTGGACCCAAAAGAGCAGGGAATTTTCTAGGTTCAAGCACTTCCCGTTACATAACGGTGCAGACGCGCAGCAGGCTGGAGAAAATTCCTGATTGTTTATTTTTATTTTTTAACTAATAATGAGGGGGTTTTTTTGAGTGTATTTTGTCCCCCAAGGAGTCACGCATCGGCCAGGAGCTGCCCTGGGCCTCGTTCACTGCTCGGTGCCACTTTCAGCCAAAAGGTGGGCCAAGGCGCGTTTGGATTTTGATTCGTTTTTTGGTTTATTTTTTGCCCTCCTCGGCAGCAGCTGCTGGGGGTAACGAATCCCCCGGGCAGCCCCGCACGGCGCAGCCGCTTTCGGGTGTGCGTGTGGCGACGGGAGCATCCCGGCCTCTCCCAGTGCGGCCAGAACGGCTCCGACTCCTCCGTCGGTGCCTGCGTGACTGCAGCAGCCACCTGAAATCGCTCCCGGACCCTGCAGCTCCGTTGAAGCCAGGGGCAAAAGCCCACGCTGAGGTGGGTAAGAGGCCTCCAGTGATGTTGACGGTCCCATTCCCGGTTCAGGCCATGGCCGTTGGCTCCGGCCTCGCGGGGAGCTTTGCCCGGAGCGAGGCCGGCGGCGCCGCTGCAGCCGCCTCCTCACGGCTCCGCTCTGGCGGCCTCCCCGTTGGGATGGGGTGAGCGGGTGCCGCTGCCCGCACCAGCGGCCGTGCTTGGTACCGAGGGGCTGCCGGGCCGGTGCTCGGCCCTGCCGCAGGCCTGGTGGCCCCGGGCGCTCCGTGACAGCCTCCCCGCTGCCCAAGGAGCCCCAGCAGGGCCGGTCAAGGCGATGGGGACACGCGGGGACAGGCGGCGGTGGCGCAGGACGGAGGCGGCGGCGGGGCAAAGTTTCCGGGTCTTTATTTTAAATAACGTGTGCGGCGGCGCGGGGCCGGCGGGGCCCGAGCGGGGCGGCCCCGGCCCCGCGGCCGCCGCCTCCCGGCCGGGCTGCGCCCCGGGGCAGCGCGTGCAAAGCGGGCGGGGAGCGCGGGCCGGGCCGGGCCGGGCCGGGCCGGAGCGAGCGGGGCGGAGCGGGGCGGGACGAGCGGCGGGACGGGACGGGGCGGCGCGGGGGGACGCGGGGGGTTGTCATCATCCCGGGTCACCCCGGCCAAGGGCCTTCGGGCTCCGGACACCCCCAGCGCCGCCCTCCCGAGCAGCCCTAACGTCTGCGAAGGGGAGGGGGAATCGTTTAAAAAGCTCCCTGCACCCTCCCTCCCCTAGCAGTGTGACCAGTGGCGTGCGGCTGTGCAACAAGCAGAGGAGCAGGGGACCCGGGGGGACACAGCCTGTCCCCCCCGGGTGCACGGGGGTCCCAGCGCCCCCGAGCAGCAGCAATGCAGCCTTGGGGACCCGGCGAGCAGGGTGTCCCCCTGCTCCCAAGGGGCCCTGATAGCGATGGGGACATCTTGGTGACAGTGACCAAATCCCGCCCTCCCCCCTCCCTCCCAAAATGTCCCCCCACCCCCTGTTCTGGTGATCCCAGTGTTACCCCAGCGCGGAGCAGCAGCACCCGGGGATGCCGGTGCTGGGCACCCGCCCGGCCCCTGCACGCGGACCGGTAGTGGTTGGGGCTTTAACCAGCACGTCTGGAGCACCCATGGGTGCCACAGGGCCCCCGCTGGGGGCTGTCGCTGCTCCCAGTGACAGCTGGGCTTGGGGACACGCTGCTGGTCACCAGCCTCCCACCCCATGCTCATGCAGCCCACGGTGTCTCCCAGAGGGTCCCTGTGGTGGCCATGGGCAGCGGGTGCTGGATCCCCTCTGAAATGCTGCGTGTCACGGGTGCTGCAAGGGACCACCATGGCACCCTGTGGCCCTGGAGCTGCATCCTGCACTGCAGGTCACCCCCTGCCTGCCAAGGGGACGGGGGACAGGTGCCCTGGGGACAGGGCTGCCACCATCCTGCCCTGGGGACGAGGGGGACAGGTTGCGGGGGCCAGGCGGCAGGGAGAGGGCTGGCCCCATGCCACGAGGCTCCCGCCGGCCTCCCCGCAGCACCGGGCGCCAGCGCCCGCACGGGCCCCCGGCCGCCCCCCGTGCCGGGGGCAGCAATGCCCGGGCCGGCCGCCAAGGCCTGCAGGGATGGGGGGAGCATCTGGGGGGACATGGCCCCCCAGGGCACAGAGCCTGGAGCAGCGTGAGGGGCCCAGATCCTGCCCGGGGGACGTCACTCCAGCCCCAGCCGCCCCCGACCCGGGACCCCGGCTTGGAAATGGGGGGGTCCCAGCTCCCCATCCGGGCTCAGCCGGGCGGGGGAGGTTTTACATTCGTTGCGTTGATGTGAATTTAACACTGAGAGCAGAGCCCCCCGGGTGGCCGGGCCACGCCGCTCCGGGTGCTCTCCTCCTCCGGAAGACTCCGGCCGCAGCGGGCGCTGGGCAAAGGGGCCGCGTGGGCGCCCGCTCAGGACCCCCCCGACCTGCAACACAGAAGTGGGGGGGGGGGGTTCAGGTGCGGCGGGGGATGCCGAGCCGGGGGGCGGCAGCGGCGGCGCCGCCGCGGGGGTCCCGGCGCCCCGGCCTCCGCAGCGGCCACAGAGACGGACACAGCACACGGGGCGGCCGGACACACAGCGACAGCACACGGGGACGGCCCGCGCGGCGGCTCCCGGCGGATGTGGGCGCCCCAGGGGGGGTCCCGCTGCCCCCGTGGGCCCGGGGGGGACCAGCCCCCGTCGGCGGCCGCAGGTCCCGGCTCCAGCATCGGGGCCCCGGCGTGGGCAGGGAGGAGGAGACGACAGGGGAGGATGGAGGCGGACGGCAGACGGGGACGGGGGCTACACGCCCTGCTGCGCCGGGTCGTACCTTCCTTTCCGGATGTTCCTGGCCGGGAGGGGATGCAGGAGGAGTTGGAGGGAAAGGGAGAAAGGGGATGGGGAGAGAAAAAGAGAGGAAAGGAAAAGGAGCGTTAGTGCCCAGAAAAGGAGCGTTAGTGCCCGGAGCCTGCCTGGGATCCGGCCGCTCGGTGCCTGTACCGGGGCGGTGCCTGTGGCCGGAGCAGGGGGTCTCCCCACACCGTGCGGCCCCAGGACGGAGCTGGAGCCAGAGGCTCCCGCGGGAGCCCTGCCAGGGGGGTCGGGCAGCCTCTGTGAGCCCCAGGGCCAGGGGAAGGAGCACCCATGAGGACCTGGCGGGGATCGGCTCTGGGAAGGGCTCCGGGTGCTGGGCCCCATCCCCGGCCCGGGAGGCCGCTGCAGGAGGCCAAGGCGGCCAGCGGTCACTTACTTAAATCCCCAGCCTGTGCCCCCGAGGACGATGGCAGCCACCAGCACGGCCCCCGCAATGGAGCCGATAATGATATTGGTGCCGCTGGGACCTGTGACAGGGGACGGGAGGAGAGGACAGAGACGGGCGTCAGTGGGGACATGATCCCCCCAGGGGTGGCTCTGGGCCACGCCGAGCACCGTCGGGGCCTGGGGCAGCAGGGGCACCCGGCGGTGCCGCCAGCCGGGGAGCAGGGCCGGGCAGACCCCCCCGGCGCTGTGCACAGACCCTTGTATCGCTCCATCTCGCCCGTGGGCTTGGGCTCGGGGATGGGGTCGTAGACGCTGCAGTCCTTGCCCGTCCACTCGGACTGGCAGATGCATTTGCCCTCGTTGCTGCAGACCTGCGACGGGAGCGGGCGGCATCAGCGCCCGCCACGGCGCCCCGCGACCCCCGGCCCCCGGCACTCACGCCGTGGTCGAAGCAGATCTTCCCGTCCCAGCTGCCGGGGCAGGAGCTGAAGTTAAAGGCCGACACTGGAAGGCATTTGTGGTCAAGACACAGCATGCTGGGCCCGCACGGCGTGCCGTCCTCCACGTAGCTCAGGTCCGAGCCGTCCACCAGCTGCACGTGGCCCCCTCTGCGGCGGCAGGGCAGCTCGCGGGCAGCACCGGCACCGGCCCGGCCCGGCCCGGCCCGCCCGCTCCCACCTGCAGTCCACGTAGCGGTTTTGGTGGAAGAAGGTTGTGGTGGCGATGTCGCCACTGAGCTCGCCCAGCCGCGGCGCCCCGCTGATGTTGGCGCACAGGAGGAAGCCGCAGAGGACGTCCCTGCGAGGCACACGCGGCGCTGGCACCCCCGGGCCCACGCGGTGACGCGGGGACGTGGGGACACGGGGGGCAGGCGGGGATGCTCACTGCTTGTTGCACTGCATCCAGCCCAGGCCCTCGCGCCCGCAGTTGCCCCGCTCGGTCCCTTCCACGTTGAGCTTCTCATAGCAGAACCGCTCTGCAGAGCCTGTGGAAAAGGTGGCAAAGGAAAAAACCCCAAACCAAACCAAAACGCACACAAAAAAGGCGTCATCCAGGGCTTTCTTCTCCAACCACAGGCTAACCCAGGAGGTGCCTGAGCTGAGCACTGGCTCCGGCGGGAGCACGGTGACTTACCGCGGCCCCAGAGCGCGTTGCACTGCCGGTCCCGGGTTTTGCAGCGGCCGCCGTAGCATCGGCCCTGGGAGCGAGGGTGGAGGGTGACAGCGATGCCACCGCAGCGACCCTGGCTGATGGGCTGGAAGGGACCCCGCTCACCTGCTCGTTCTCGCAGAAGTAGCCGTCCAGCTTGTGCAGGTTGGGGGGACACTGTGGGGCAGAGCGAGAGGAGGGGGTGATGCATCCGGCACCCCAGGGTGCCCCCGTCCCGCTCTGCTGCTCCAGCTCACCTGGCTCGAGTCACCCGTGCAGGTCTCGGGGATGTCGCACTCATTCACGGCCTCCCGGCAGGACACGCCGCGCGGCTCGTACTGCAAGGAAAAGCAAAAAGAGGCCAAAAAAGGCCAGAGAGGCAGGTGGATACGGTGGGGGGAGGCGTGCGGCGCAGACCCGCTGCCCGCCGGGGCCCGCACCTTGCAGCCCTTGCAGCACAGCCCGTCGCTGCACATGGCGTCGTGCGTGAGCGTGCACTTCTTGCAGCAGGTGCCGCCGCTCTTGGCGCACTCCTGCGGGGAGGCAGCGAGAGGGAGACCCTGCGGCCGGGCGGTGACAGCCCCGCGCGCGGCCCCGCCGCCGGCCCCGCTCACCGCCAGCGAGCCGCAGTCGCACTCCTCGCCCGCCTCCACAAAGCCATTGCCGCACTCCGGCGGGTCCAGGAGCTGCCCCAGGGAAGGGGAACGCTGCAGCCAGAGCCCCCAGCGGCACCTGGCGCTTCGCAACGTGGCTGCAGATCCGGGCCGGATCCCAATGCTGCAGGACCCTTGGAAGGGGCGCTGCGTCCCCCAGCCCATCTCCGTGGCCTCCTACCTTCAGAGGCTTATTGAAGAGGCAGCTGCCACCGCCATCCTGCAGGAACTGGTTGTACTCGTCGATGCTGCAGCGGGAGAACTTGCGCGGGAGGTAGTAGCTGGGGGGGACGCGAGGTGACATGGTGACATCCTGGGGCACCTGAACCCAACCAGCCCCAATCCTCCGGGGCGGGGGGAGGCAAAACAGCCCAGAGAAGGGGGTGCTCATAAGTGTTTTGGGGACAAAACCAGGGGCTGTGTCCCCCCTCGCAGGCACTCACCCCGTGTCCTCCATGATGCAGCCCAGCCAGATGTCCGGACACCGGCACTCGCCTGCAAGAGGACAGCAGAGGCGCTGGCGGGGAGCACCCGGGGTGCCGGGGGACCCCTTGGTGTCGTGGTGCAGGCGCCCGCGGTACCTGCAGAGCTGCGGTGCTTGTTCCACATCATGCCCACATTCTGCCCCAGTGTCTGCGCCAGCGTCACCGCCATGGCCGCCACGTTGCCGTACTGCGCCCAAGGGGAGCTGGGCTCAGCCCGCGGCGCCGCCGCTGGCCCCGCGCTCCGTCGGGCCCTGCACCCACCTCGTTGACTCCCCCGCCGCGGGCGGCCGAGCAGATGCCCCCCACGAAGGCGCTGCCGCTGCGGCTGCTCTGGAACGTGCGGCCCCTGCACGGAGGGAGGTGGCGCTGGAGGAGGCCCCGGTGGCTTCTGCCCCAGCCCAAGCCCGGCCGTGCGGGGCAGCTCACGAGAAGAGCTGGACGCTGTCGCTCGGCTCCGGCAGGGCCTCCCTGCGGTACTTCATGAACTGGGCCAGCGTCTCCAGCGAGTCCTCTTCCACGCGGATCTTGTCCTCCGCGGCCCACGTCTCCATGGCCACGAGCACGATGCGGGTGTTGAGCTGCTCCTTGTAGATCTGCGCGGGGCGAATGGGGGCACGTGGAGCTGCGAGGCCAGGCCGAGGGGCACTCGTTGGGGCCGCCCACGGGTGCTGCCACTCACCATGTCAGCCAGGTTCACTATGGACTTGGCGAAGTTGCTGGTGAGCACCACGGAGCGCCGCAGCTGCAGGAACTGCCGGGGGCAGCGGGAGGATGAGGCAGCGCCGTGGCGGATGGGGCCGCCCCGCGCCGCCCCGCGTGCTCACCAGCTGGTGGTCGTTCACCACGGCCAGCTCGATGTACTTGGTCTCGCTGTGCACTGTGTGCTGCGCACGCCGCACCTGTGAGCGGGGCGACGCCTGAGGTGGCTGCCCCGGCGCCAATGGCCCGCGGGGCCCCCCGGTGCCGCAGCTGCCATCGCCTACCTGCCGCCGCTGCCGCGGCCTGGGCCACGTGTCGGTGCCGAGCGTGGCTGGGAGGCAGCCTGCAGGGGAGGGAGGCAGCTGGCGGCGGGGCTGCGCGGGGCGCCCGGCTGGGCACGGGGCACAGCGGAGCCCAGGGCCGGGTGCCGTGAGGCCGCTCACCTGGCTCGGGGCAGCCGTGCCGGGGCGCCCGGCGGATGATGTGCGGCCGCAGGCCCTGGCACGCGGCCGAGGGGAGGAAGAGCGCGGTCATGGCGAGGCAGAGCGCGGTCACGGGCGCCCAGAGGCCGCTACAGCCCCCATGAGGTGCTAGGGGAGGCCCTGGTGGGCGGCCCGCGCATAGCGCCACTCACCTGCCCTCGCTCGGCGCCGGCACGCGGCTCAATCAGGTAGGTGGTCCAGCCATCGGAGAAGACGCCGCTGCGGGCGAAGCCGGGACGGGTGAGCGGTGGCCGGCCCTGAGCATGGGCCCGGACGGCACCGCCGCTGTCCCCCCGCACCGGCGTCACCGCCGCTCTACTCACTGCAGGCCCTGGCAGCTGGAGAGCGCCGCGAAGGAGCGGGGCCGCCCGCGCAGCCCGCCCTGGTAGTAGCAGTGCTCGCCCGTGCCCTGCGGAGAGCGACCGGCCCGGGGCCGCTGCGGCCGCCCGTCTGCGCCCGCCACGGCCGCCCTGGAGCCTCCCCCGCCGCCCGCGGCGGCCCCGTCGCCCGCGCCGGCATTACTGCTGCTCCAGTTAAGGGCGGCCGTGGCTCCCACGGGCTGGGGCTGCCGCCAGCCGCCGGCCAAGCAGCTATTTATGGAAAGCCCCATTCATCTTTTTCACGCCGCCGCCACCGCCGCTGCCCGGGCCCCCCTGCCTCTCTGGGGACACGTGTGGCTGCAGGGGCCCCGCCACCCCCCTGCGACCAGCTGAGCCCTGATGCAGCTCGGCCCGGGCGCCGCCAGCCCCGGCCATGGCGGTTCCCAGCACAGAAGAGTCGGGCTCGGCTCGGAGCCGGGTGGTGAGAGCCCCGGGGGCAGGATGGAGCCTTGGGATGTCCTGGCACAGCCACGAGGGGGTTGATTTGGGGGGGCGTCCTTGTGCCAGCGCCCGTGGGACGGGCTCCCATCTCCCCATGTGGACCTTACCGTGCTGTGGCTGCCGTTGCCGCCCGCGCCGAGGTGCCGCTCCACGTAGCGCGAGGCCAGGAGGTGGCTGCGGGGCCGGCGGGGGCTGAGCGCTGCCGGGCGGCCATGGGTGCCCCCGCTGCCACCTCCCTGCCCCGCCGCACCACGGCTCCGCAGAACGCGGCTTCCGCCCGAAACATGCGCACATGTGTGTGTGTGTGTGTGTGTGTGTGTGTGAGACTCCAAAATGCACGTGTCACCCCAAAACGTGTGTGTGACCCTGGAACGCGCGCGTGTGTGTGTGAGGCCCCGAAACGCGTGTGTCACCCTAAAACACGTGTGTGACCCCGAAACGTGCGCGTGACCCCGAAACGCGCGTGTGTGTGAGGCACCGAAACGCGCGTGTGTGTCACCCCAAAACATGCGTGTGACCCCAAAATGCATCTCCTGCCCCGAAACTGTGACCCTGGAACGCATGTGTCACCCCAAAATGCGTGTGACCCCAAAACATGTGTGTGAACCTCGAAACACGTGTGTGACCCCGAAATGTGTGTGTCACCCCCAAACGTGTGTGTCACCCCCAAAACACGTGTGTCACCCCAAAATGTGTGTGACCCTGAAACGTGTGTGAGACCCCAAAACACGTGTGTGTCACCCTGAAACATGTGTCACCCCCAAACACATGTGACCCCAAAATGTGTGGTGTGCATCACCCCAAAATGCATCTCCTGCCCTGAAACCATGTGACCCTGAAATGCGTATGTCAGTCCTAAACACGTGTGTCACCCCGAAATGCATCTCCTGCCCCAAAACTGTGACCCTGGAACGTGTGTGTCACCCCGAAGCTTGTCTCCCGCCTCACCACCCGGCCCCACACAGGGGCCGTTTCCCATCCCCGTCCCCTCGGAGGGGCCACTCACTGGTTGAGCTGCAGGTCGAGGGTGAAGGCCGAGCCGAAGGCGTGCACCACGAAGCTCACGCGCGCCAGGTGCGCTGCCTGCGGGCGAACGGGGCCGGGTTAGCACCCCGAGCTCCATCCCCGCCTGGCCGCAGCAGGGAGCGGGGCCCGGGCTCGTTGTCACGGGGCCGACGCTCAGCAGGGTCCGCGCGAGCCCTCAAGCGCCACGGGGCCGGCACTTGCCCTGTCCGGGCCAGCGGTCTGAGCCACCAAAAACGGTCTTGGACAAAAGCTGCTTTGGCATTCCGCTTGGGAAAAGAAAATTTAAAATTTTAAAAAAAAATCTCTGCACCCCAGGTATAGATACCTGCAGGCCCTGAAGGCGCTTTTGCAATTTAAAAAAAAAAATCTCAATTTGAAAGAAGTCACTACTTTTTGGCTCAGAAGTGCTGTGGCGCGAGCCAGGAGCACCGCAGGATTCACGCGCTCCGGGTGTCCCCGCGCTCCCTGGGGACATGCAGCGCCCATAGGAGCCCGCGCGGCTCCGCGGCTGCCGGGGACACCTCGGTGCCAGCTGCTCTGGGGGTCACGCGGGGCCGGGCGCCAGCTCCGCGCTCCCCAACGCCGCGGGGTTAATGGGCTCTTACCCACCCACCCCCCAGCCATTTACTCCCCGGCCGCAGCTCCTCGCGGTTACCCGGGTTTTTACTTAGCGCCGGGCTTAAATCACCTCGGCTGCAATTTAAGGCCATTAATTCTCCTTGGAGGCGGCGAGGACGCGGGGGGGATCGATGGGCACCGGTATCGCTGCAGCCGCTGCCTCTTGGAGAGCTGCCCCACATGGGACAGGGCTCCCCCCACCCCGTCCCGTCCCATCCTGGGGCCTCAGGGATCCCCGGCCCCAAACCGGGAGAACCGGGAGAGATGGCACCCACATGCGCGGCCTCCGTTCCCGAGGCCTCACGGGCCCCACAAGGGCTCCAGGAGCTGAATGGCCCCCGGGAGTGGGGCCTCCGACACATTCGGAGCACCGGGCACCCGGCCGGGGGTCCTGCTGGCCCGGGGGCCGCAGCCTGAAAGAGAGCGGAGGGGAGCGGGGACGGACGCGGTTCACTTACAGGGCCTCCTCCTCCTCCTCCTCCTCCTCCAGGCTCATTCCTGACCCTGGTGTCCAGCTGATGCTTCTGGACTTCTCCTCCTGAGCTCTGCCCCACTAACCTGCTGGGGTGGGTGATTTGGGACACGAGGCGCCCGTCCTGCCATCCGGCCCGCGGGAACCTCCGCTGCAGAGCGCCAGCGTGCGCGGCCACCGCCACGGGACCTGCAGAGCCCGAGCGGAGCCATGGGGGACAAGCAGGGCTGGCACTGGGGCCCGTCCTGGAGCAGACGGTGCAGGGGACACGGTAGGGACCCAGGCATAGTGGCCCGACACATAGAGGATGGCTGGGGGACATGGTGGGGACCCAGGTGTGATGCAGCCAGGAAGGGGTGGACGTGGAAGGCTGACACAGGGGCCTGTCCTAGGGCCATGTCCCTGCCCAGGGACATGACAGGGACCTAGGTTTGGTGGCCTGGGCTGGAGGGGATGGCCAGCGACATGATGGAGACCCAGGTACGATGGTGGGACCAGGACAGGATGGCTAAGGGATGTGGACGACTGATACGGGGCCTGTCCTGGAAGGGACAGCTGGGGACTCAGGCGTGGGAGCATAACCTGGAGAAGATGCCCAGGGCATCAGGGGGACTCGGGTGTGACAGCAGAGTCTGGAGGGGACAGCCAGGGGACATGGAGGGCTGGTGGGGAGGGGATGGATCCATCCACATGGCTGGATGGGAGACAAGGGAGCCCCAGGTATCGCAGCACAGGTGGGGGGCACATGGAGCACCGGTTTGGTGGCACTTCCCTAGGGGATGGCTAGGGGACAGTTGGGGACCCAGGTGCAGCAGCATGTCCTGGAGACGATGGCCAGGGGCCTTGGGGGCCTGTCAGGAGGCGCAGCGACATGGGGGGACCTGGTGCAGCGTTGTGCCCGAGGAAGGACACGTGAGGACTCAGGTAGGGCAGGGCACCCTGGAGGTGACACCAGGGGACACAGCTGGCCCGTATGGGGACACATGCCAAAAAGGACACCTGAAGGCCTTGGAGGGCCTCAGATACAACACTGCATCCCACAGGGGACACCTGGGGACACAGGGGAACCAGGGACAGCAGCACATCATGGAGGGGACACCCAGGGAACCAGTATGGGACCATGTCCTGGAGGGAACATCCAGGTGCGTGTCCCCTGGAGGACACGCACAGCTGCAGTGTCCCAGAGCGGGGACCAGGGCAGGGGACTGGCGGAGGTGGACACGTCCTGGAGGGGACACCCAGGGCTGATGGAGGGCTGCCATGGGGACAGGTCCTGGAGGGGGACACCCAGGTGGCATCGGGGGACCCAGGTGGCATCGGGGGACCCACATGTCTCACAGAGGCGGCCGGGGGGCCCCAGCCGGGGCGCTGTCCCCCCTCCCGCGGCACCGGGGCCGGCCGCAGCGGGGCCGGGGGGGCGCGGGGACCGCGGGGGCGGCGCTGCCGCCCGGGCCGCTGCGGGCGGTGCTGCAGAAAAATGTGTCGATGCAGCAAAAAAGCCCGCAGCGGCGGCGCCGGTAACCGGGGCGGCGGGGGGGGGACACACGGCGACACGGGACCTACCTGCCCGAGGCGTGAGCGAGAGGAGAGCGGCGAGCAGCCAGCTCTGCAGCGGCCTCATGGCTCCCTCATAATCCTACCGCTGCCGGGGGCGGTCGGGGGCTGCGGGCACCGGGCGCGACCGGGCACCGCGCTGCCCTTTCGCTGCTGCTGCTGCTTCCTCCTCCTCCTCCTCCTCCTCCACCCGGGCCGCCGCGGGCCGGGCATGGGCGGCGGCGGGGCCGGGGCTGCCGCCGAGCGGGCAGGGACCGGCCGCGGGGCCCCGTGAGCGCCGCCCCCGCCGCCTGCCCGCGCCCCGCACCGGCGCCGCCGCCGCCCGCCCCGGGCCCGCCCCGCGCCCGCCCCGCGCCCGCCCCGGCTGCCGCAGCGCCCCGCGCCTGCCGCAGCGCGGGACCCCCGCGCCGAGCGCCGCCCACGCGGGGGGACCGGGGCTCCGGCGGGACCGGGGCTCCCGGACCCGCATTTTTCTGCCCCCGGGCATCAGCGCCAGGTGCAGCCCCCCGGGGCTGGTTTGGGCTCCTCGTCCCGGTTGGGGCTGCCTGGACAGAGACTCCGCACACGGTGGCTTTGACCTTGCTGGCTGGTCTTGCTGTGGGAGGTGATGGGGAACAGAGCGGGGCAAAGCTGCAGTGTGGGTCCACAGCGCAGCCAGGGCACAGGGATGGAGACACAGCCGAGTACGGCTCTGTGATGTGACCAGGGGACAGGAGGGAGCAAGGACAGGAGGCCACAGGAACCAGGCTCTCCCAGGGGTGACCATCGGAGGGTCCAACTCATCCCCAATGGCCTGGGCAGGGGGAGCTGGGCTGGGGGTCATCAGCTGCCTGACAAAAGGTGACACCACCCATGGGCGGCCCCAGCTCTGTCCCTGGGACTGGGTGCTCCGTCCATGGGTGCTGATGCAGTGCCGAGCGCCTTAACCTTGTGGCTGTCCTATGTGCAAGACAGAGGTACCAGGACACGGTTCTGGCTGCTCATCAGCTCCTGCAGGATCAGCAGGATGCAGGATCCTTCCTGTCCTCCTGGACAGGCCACCTGCCCCACTCGGGGCTGCAGGAGGCTGCCTGGCTGGAGGCGCCTGAAAGAGCAGCATGAGGCCACAGGAGGCTCTTGGCACCTCGGCCGTGTCTCGTGCCAGCTGCCAGCCTCGTGGGAGAGAATTCAGGGGCCGTTTTGGTAGCAGTCGGATTGCTGCCTGTGTTTCCTTCAGGAAAACTGGGATCTGTTCCTGGGAAGGGGTGTATTGCCCCAGGACCAGGCTCCCGCCAGAGAAGGGGGCCCCGGCAGTGCCGGCGGGATAACCAGGATTGCAGCAGGATGGCGGTGGCCACCATGGCCCCCGGGTGCCTGTCTCATGCGACACGGCCTGTGTGCTGCGCAAGTGGGTCAGAGCGGAGTCTCCCGGGGAGCGGCAGCCACCTCCTTCCTCCGAGGATAAATGAGAACATCCTGGCTCCGCACTGGACCCGGCAGAGCCTCATCTAAAATAGCTGCACTCGCCTGGCGGCGGCACGAGCCGTCCTGGAGGGAACACGCCGCAGAAACCTGCTGTGCTGGGGCTGAGCTCAGCTGGGCTGCCCAGGACGGGGTCTGAGCCCCCTTCACTGCCCAACCTGCCGGGGTGAATTGTTAAAACACTTTTGAACTATTTGATCCCAGTTCTCCTTTTCCCACAAATGCCCTACCTGAATTCCTGCCGCAGGGAGACGCTGCCTTGGACCCTCCTTCCCAAATCCCACTCGGCCTTGGTGCTTTGCAAAACATTAATGAAGTAAAACTTGCAGCAGCTCTGGGAGGCCAGGGAGCCTCAGCTGGGTTTTGTGCAGAGAGGAGCTGCTAAGGGGGTCGTGCTCAGCCTTCCGCCCCCTCATCCTCATCCTCAGCCCGGTAGCAGGACGCACGTGCGCACGGGGCCGCGCGCGTGCGCTCCGGGAACCCTCTCCCACGCAGCTTTGTCAGGCAGCGCACGGGAGAGCGCAGGGCTGGCAGCAGCCTCTGGGAATCGGGATCGTCTCCTTGGTCGCAGCAGCTCCGGGGCTGCTCCGTGCTGCGGTGACGACGGAGGGGTGTCCTCAGCTCCCTGCCCGTGTCCCAGCACCGGGGCAGGGCAGACGCCCTTTGCTGGCGCCCCAGGTGGAGCTCTCTGCCCCCATGGAGCACCGGTGCTATGGGACAAGCAGGGCTTCGGGGAACAAATGACACCGGGGGTTTTGCCCACATCCCGTCTTGAGGGAGCCAGTCCTGGCTTGGTCTGCAACCCCACGGGAGGCCCAGGCCACGTCAGTCCCTGCTCCTCCTCACTGTGCGGGTGCCCTGGGAGGCTGGGCACAGGGCTTGAGCTGAGCCGGCCTCACGGCTGGCGCGGGGCTTCCTCAAGGCGCTTCCTCGTGGCCACGGTGGGGCTTCCTCGCGGCAGCAGCTCTGCTGCGCTCACATTAATTCTCAGCCCTCAGCAGGGAGCAGGCAGGAGTTTGGCCATGGCCCCAGAGAAGAATTTGGGCTTCGGGAAGACCTGAGGGCTCCAGACCAGACTCCTGCCCACAACCAGGTCTGCTCAGGAACCCGCTGCTTTGGGCAATCCCCTGCCCCAGGCAAGGGGCCTTTCCTTTCACCAGTCCCAGCCTGGAAGAAGCGTTTGGCCCCGGTGCAGCAGGAACTGTCCCACATGGCCCCAGGCTGCTGCTGTTGGACACCCCTCGGCTTCCCCTTGGACCAAACCAGCCCCAGCTGCCTCCTCCCCTCCCTGCAGGCCCTGGGGGCCCCGTGGCCTCCACGGGGCTCCTCAGCTCTGTCCCCCTGCGCGTGGGCAGCCCTGGACACTACCCGCACGTGGCCTCCACCCCGCTGAGCAGAGGGGCGAGAGCCTTCCTCAACCCGGTGACCACACTGCTGCGTGTCACCCATGACGGGTGTCACCCAGGGCCGCGCTAGGTGATTAGAGCCACTGCAGACGCTTATCCAACCCCATGTCTGCTCAGCCCCAGCTGCTCCCCAGCTTCTGCCCAGCTTGCACCATTTTGCTTCACGTTATTTTGAGTTAGCTCAGGCCACCACACAACTTCTACCCAGCCCACAGCATCACTTCCTTTTATTCCAAAGTTTAAAAGACAGATAAAAATATCACAATTTAAAAAACAGTTACAATCACCTGCAGCTACCCCCAAAACCATCCAACACAACCCCAAACCATAAGAAGAGCAACAGCCCTCACAGGGGCCTCCAAAGGATAGGAGGAACGAGCTGGGCTTTCTGCAGCTGGAAACGCAGAGCGCGGGGGATTCCCAGCCTCGCTCCTGGCGAGGGAGCCTCTTGTCAGCAGCCTGGGACCGAGTTAAAGAACAAGGCTACCAGGTAGAGACGTTACCAACCTGGAGGGAAGATCCCAGCCCTTCTCCAGATGGCTCCTTGGTTCCCAACAGGAGCGCTGTGAAGTTTCAGGCCTTGGCTGACTGCAGGAGAAGGGAGTTTTCACCCATGCTGCCATGGCCGAGCTCAAGAGCACGATGTTCGTGTCACTTCTCTAGTGAAAGAGAGCCACTAAGAATAGCTGGGACTTTCCAGTCATTTCATGGTTTCTGCGGAGGGCCCTGAAACAGCTTGAGGTGGTTTTAACTAGCGCAGTCACCAAGAGAGATGTCAGACACTGGGGAAGAGGTTCCTTTGCTCTCCGTGCAGCCCCAGCAGGTCTGGTTGTCTCTGC
Organism: Tinamus guttatus; assembly: GCF_059628265.1. Taxonomy (NCBI): domain Eukaryota; kingdom Metazoa; phylum Chordata; class Aves; order Tinamiformes; family Tinamidae; genus Tinamus; species Tinamus guttatus. The sequence continues at coordinate 1,296,773 of NW_028289266.1, read as the reverse complement.
CCGCCCAGTTCAGCTCTGGTTTCCACTTCAGCACCGAGCAGAGCTGGGGCTCGAAGCCGCTGTCCCTCATGGGGGCACATGTCCTTGGGAGCAGGTCCGTGTCCACAGGCAGGATCCTGCTGCCCCGGACACCCATGAACGTGGAGAGCAGCCGAATGCCCCAGTGCGAGTCAGCCCCTGCGCTGGGAGGGAGCCGGGGGCAGGGAGTCCACTCCCCGCTCTGGCCCGGGAGATCAGCTAGTTGAGGGGCGACTTTCTGTGCTGCTCTGACACACAGCGAGCAGCAACATCCAGCTTGAGGTACGGGCGGCTGGCGAGCAGGACGCCTCAGCAGGGAGGCCTGGCCCTCCTGCCCACAAGCAGCCACGCTCAGAGCTGCCCCTTCCTCCTCCTCTTCGTGCTGCTTCCCGTGCGAACGGGCACTCACTCCACGGCTGCCTCTCTGGTTGAGGGCACCTGCTGCAGCCCCCTCTGCAGCACCCAAACCTGCAGAAGCAGCTCCAAGGGAAGGGGGCTGCGCTGCTGCGTCCCCAGCGTCCCTGCACGGGCACAGCTTCGGAGCAGGGAGGCTACGAGGTCTGCGGGAGGGCTCTGGGCACACGGAGAAGCTGCCAGCCCCGCGCCCTGCATCCCCCACAGCCGCCTGCCTGTATGGGCAGCATCCACCACCCAGCTCCAGCCGGGGCTTCTTGTCCACCCGGCTGCCCTGGCTGCAGAGCCGGCGCTTCCCGGCCGGGGACAGCTCCTGCAGAAGGTGGCCGACAGGCCCCAGCATTTGCTGTTTCTGAGGTTCAGACAAAGCAATTGATGTTCTGACCTGAGCAGCTTCTACAGGAGACTCCTGACCCAGGCCAGAAGCCTCGTCTGAATCCGTGTCCACCACCATGACAGATCCGTCCGTGGTGCCCTGCACAGCACAGAGTCCCCTGAGTCCTGCTCCAGCAGGAAGCCCCGCAGAGCAGCCCCCAGATAATCCCCTTTGCTTTCCGAGATTCCTAACCCTGTTGCTGGGCAGGTGAGTGGAACATTCCTTCATCTTGAGGCCAGGATCAGTGTCTGCATCAACAGCCAGTTGCACAGGAGCCTGCTGGCTCTGCCTCCCCGGCTCAGCTGTCAGCATCTCATTTCCTCTGGTAACTTGTGCTCGAGGCATTAAGTGTTCATCTGTCAAGCAGGACCACGGCACCCTGAGAAGAAGCATCAGTTAACGCTCGCTCTGTAGCCTCAGGAGCTTCTCTTTCCCCCAGGAAGACAAAGCATTTTCTGCAGTGCAGGTTGTTTGAGGCCCTTTCTTGGGAAGGAAGTTTAGACAGGTTCTCTCCTGATACCACTGCTGGCAGAGACGACAGCCAGATCTTTCAGACTCCTTGACACAGGAGCACTAGAGGGCATCAGGGCTGGTGGCAGACATGGGGACAGAAGGGCCCCGCTGTTCCTTTCAGTTTAAAAGGTCCTAGGGAGTCTGAAAACCCACTGGGAGCCTCATGAAGTAGAGAACTCCCAAACTCCACTCAGAGGGGCACTTCCCACAGCTCGCCCGAGCCCTGCCTGGCAGCACCAGGCTGCACGGTACCAGGACAGCCCAGGCCCTCTACTCCCTGCGAGCAGATTTCCTGGCATGGGGCACGACGCAGGCACCAGGACATTCAGCTCCTTGGCTGTGACCAGGCCACAGGGCAGCACATGGCCTTGCTGCTCCACAAGTTAGCGGCTACATCAAGACTTACTTGGCCGACTGCTCCACAAAGTCCTTGCTGAGCTGTGAGATAATGTCATCCACGGGGGCATACTGAGAGTCATCCAGTGCAAAGCGCTTGTGCTGGAGGCTCTGGAGATGCTGGAAGGTGGCAAAGGCCTTTTTAGCAACACTCACACTCTCGCCAGAGGGAAATTCGCAGCAACACCCACCTCCCACAGCCCAGCAGAGTAGAGGGCAAAGTCTCTACACCAGAGAGCGTTGCCAACGTTTCCCAAATCTGCTTCCAAACAGCAGCCCTGTTACCCCAGGATGCTTATAGCGAACGTTCTGTTCCCACAGACGCCTGCTGATGAGGAGGTTGTGTCTGTACCCAACAGCAGCCCACGGCTTTCCCCAGCAGCTAAAAAACGCAGACTCCAAATGTAGTGTCTATCACTAAAGACTGGGCATCTTGTGGCAGATTAAAACCCCCCTCCTGCTTTTTAAAATCAGCCTATGGCCCCCGCTTGCCATGGAATAAGGCTTCCCACCTTGCAGCCCAGGTCCTCCAGGCTTTCCTACCACCAGAGTCACCACGTGTCACGCTCGGCTCCGCAAAACCGCTGCCTGCAGAGCACGAGGCCTGAGCACGGCTGAACTGCAATGCTGATCCTACTAGATAGCAGGAAGGCTGCACATATAAAAAAATCTGCCTTCTTTCTAAAAGGGCCTCTACTGATAACAGACATATCATGATAACTAAGTGGTTGAGCGGATCCCATACATTTTTGCAAGGAATCGGGTCCCAGGGCAGCACTTACGGTTTGCAGCTCTTCAAAGGTCTCCTGGCAGCACTCACAAAATCCCCTCTTCCTCTTGGGCACGGTGACTGGGGTGGATGGGGGGCTCTTTTCTCTCTCACTGCGCATAGGACAACCCTCCACGTCCCTGCAAGGCAGCAGCAAAGATCTTTGCCTGGTCACAGTTTACAGGAGAGCTGCAGCAGCAGGCCCCCTGATCCCACACAACGGCCAGGGATACAGTGCTGGTTTTGAGCTGTTTTAACTGAAACAGCAACAGTGGGAGCTATAGGCACCAACAGAGCTCCTTTTGCCATCATCCAGAAGACAAAGTGCTTCTCCAAACCCCAGGCAACAGCCAGCATGGGAGTTGGTTAAATTCTTGCACAGAAGTAGCTACAACCTACCTGGCCCTGCAAGAATTCAAGAGACTTTTCAGAGGCTCAAATGGGCTGGAGTTTTTGGGTGCCAGAAAGTTCAGGTCAGGAAAGCTTTTGAACTGGTGATAGAAGGGTCGGAATTGCCTGGAAGAAGCAGATCAGGACATCACTTTTCCAACAGGGACAGCAAGGTTAGAATTGTCATCCTTCCCTCAGACAGGCTCAATGCATTGACTCGTCAATGATGGGACACTGGCCATTGCTGCCTCTGCGTTTGACTGTTCCAGAGATCCCACATTTCTCACTGGGGTAAGAAAGTTTTAAACCTGATTCCTGGTAGGGCATCAAGGCGGGGGATGCCGTGAACAGACGGCAGGCTTGCCTGCTCAGCTGAAACAAACACGTTTCTCCCCCAACGTACATCATGGGCAGGCAGGGCGGTATTTTCGGCTACACAGCAGCACGGGAAAGTTTCAGCTCCCAGATGTCATCCCTCTTCTCTGTGCTTTATTGCACGCAGCATGTAAACTGGTATTTGACCCTGCACCTGCCTTAAGTGTTGTCTTCAGAATAATTAGTGCTCTAGATACTGTTAGAGTTTCAGAGCTAGAAGCACCACGGAGATCAGATCCCCTTTGCACAGGATGCTGTAATCAAGTTACAGGCCCTGACCTCACGCACTTCAGTCCTGTCCCCCATTTCAGAGGACTCAAGCAGATTAAGTGACCTGCCCAGGATCCCACATGGAATCTGAGCAAGGAAGTGAACTCTGTTGCCAAGTTTTGCTTAGAACCTTTCTCCTGACATATGAGCCACCTCGATTACTTCTCTGAACTGCCCTTATCTCCTCTAGAAGAGCATCATCTTCCCGGTGTTTGAAAGGGCCTGCAGAGACGACACACTTTGCTTTGTGGACAAAATATTCACTGTTTCCCATGTAAAGGGCAGAGATGATAAAGAAGCACCTCCAGGAGGGCTCTTGAAATTTTAATATAGCTTGGTTGTGATATTTATAAAAAAAAAAAAAAACTCCTTTACCTGCTCTGGTCTTCAACCTTCAGAAAAGGGAGCTTCAGTTTTCCTGCTAGAAAGACAGTTGGTTAGAATTTACTCCACACAAATACGCTGTCAGTAGTTCCCTATCTGACCAGGGCTGTAGAGCTAAGCCTATGAATATTTCTACCACCTGTGAATGCCAAGTTGTCGGTAAAACACCAGTTAAGACAGAATTCAGAAAACATCCTGAAATTTTGGGTAGAGACCATCATACACCATTGGGTGTAGACCAGCGGCCTCATCTCCAGAGCGTTCGATAAGCTGATCAAACGCTGAGGATAATAAAAATAGTGGGTTGTTGTTTTCACTATTAAACTTGGCAGAAAAAAAACATCCAGGTTCCTCCTCGACCCTCATGCAAAAGCCTGGAGTTCAGAACAGCTCAAAGCAGGACTCATGTCTAGGAAAGTCACAATAGCTAAAAGCTGCTGGAGCCAAACCAATGCACACTTAAGAGGCTGCATAGCCAAGCCTGGTATGAGAATATTGCTAAATAGCACTACTTGGCCTCAGCTTGGTCCCTGAGGGGGCAAACAGCAGCCACGCTTCCTACAGAGGAATGTGTTGAGGGAGCTGGAGAAGGCTCAGCCGTGCGCTCGCTGAGGAGGCTTTCAGAGCCAGGCAGGTGAATCCCAGCAGGTGACCGCGCTGGAGAAGACGCTCCCTCCCTCTCGTCAGGCTTGTGCAGCTCATGGTCATGGTCAGCCTTATGAGCAGCCTGGAATCTTAGTGCACACCTTACTTGAAGCAAAAACTAACAACAAAGTCTTTCACACATCAGGATACCATCAATAGGCACCTGCTGACCCTGACACTGGCGCTCTGGTGTCCCCTCATGGCCTCTGAGGGCCGAGGCTGCCTTTACCTGTAACCCTGCAGCTCCAAATTGCTGTCTCCAAATTTTAACCTTGATCTCTGGAAAGGCCAAGTCCACCTGCCCCCACTATTTATAGTTCCTGGAGCCTCATCCCGAGCTTGCATCAAATGTACTGCTGCAATGCCGAGGCAGCTATTTAAACACAGGATCAATGTTTCCACATAAATGCTGCCAAGCTCTTGGCACTTCTAAGAGCGAAGCCTCACTTAGGGGCTCAGTATAAAACCAAGGCTGGCATGCAGGTCCAAAGCTCTCATGGCAGAGTGCTCCACTTCTTAAGCCTTTATGTCACTACCTTTACCCCAAACTGGAAAATAATGTTCCAAGCATTACATAAGAAATCCAGGTTAGAGCTCAACCTAAGCTCTGAATTACTGAACTTGATCTCCAATAAACCAAGTCAAACTAGTCAGAAATTGCTTTACACCAGCAGAGCAAATTCTAGTACCACAGTTGGCTCTGGTCTAATTGCAGATGAGAACCTGTTTTTCCTCCCTGCCATCCTCCTTTAGAAGTGTGAGCCCTAGATTGGTGTCTCAGCAGTATATTTCAGTCTAACAGAAGTGAGTGGGTTGTGAGGAACATGCTCTCCTCTCTGTGTTTTTATTCAAAACTTAGCTTGAGCCAGTGGATTCGACACACAGTACCAGCAGTGCAGTTCTGAGGCACCTCAGGATTCTGCGAGCTGATCTGTAAACAGTTTGTGGAATTCTTAAAAACAGCCCTGAAAATCAAAGGCATAATGTTCTTGAATGTGTCAGGAGGCTGCAGCTAGGCTCAGACAAGGAGTTACAAAAATCATTCAGAAAAATTGCCTCAACAGTTACCCGACTTTGAAAACCCATGTGAAATGTGAACAAAGCAAACTCTTAATGAGGCTTCTTCAAGCAATTCCGCATTCGAGTGCAAGTGGGAACACAACTTCCAGACCTACCTTTGTGAACTTTTGATCCAGACACAAGGCATTTTGCCTAAAGGAAAGAGTGACACATTTAGTACAGGAGCCAGTGCAGGCAGAGCTGTAATTGCTGATCCCAGAGCAGCAAGTTGGGATCACAGCAGTCTCACCCACCACCCCAGAGCTCCTGCACCACAGACCGCGCCACCTCCCCTAAGACCTAGTCTCCCAGTTAGAGCTGTTTTAAGTGACATACAGATGGCATTTTTTAATCTTATGCCTTGTCAGGGCAATAAAGAAGTTTAGAAAGCCACACTGTAGTTACATATCTTGGTTTTGCCCTCAGTTCCTTCTAAACCAAAATTTAGCATCAGTTGCACTACAGAACAGGTTGATACTAACAGCTACCTCCCAACTTTATAAAAGGGAAAAACCTTTTAATTCTGTATAGTCTACATCAGTGAGCAGAAGCAACACATTATCCGATGTCAAATCAAAACCTAGAAGGCCACTCTGCTTATTAGCCCACAGGGACCTAGAAGATTCCTGGAGTATTGGAGGCAGTTCTGGGCTCCCCAGGACAAGGACATGGAGCTTCTAGGGAGAATCCAGCGGACAGCCACAAAGATGATGAAGCGACTGGAGCATCTATTGAATGAGGAAAGACTAAGAGAGCTGGGCGTGTTTAGTCTGGAGAAGAGAAGACTGAGAGGAGATCTGATCAACATGTTCAAGTACCTGAGGGAATAACGTAGGGAGGATGGGGCCAAACCCTTCGCATTGGTGGCTTGTGACAGAACAATGGGTAATGGGTGCAAGTTGAAGCACAGGAAGTTCTACCTCCATATGAGGAAGAACTTCTTTCCTGTGAGGGTGACAGAGTCCTGGCACAGGCTGCCCAGAGAGGCTGTGGAGGCTCCTTCTCTGCAGATCTTCCAAACCTGCCTGGATGCCGCCCTGTGCCCCATGCTCTGGGTGTCCCTGCTGGAGCAGGGGGTTGGACTGGATGGTCTCTAGAGGTCCCTGCCAACCTCAGCCCTTCTGTGATTCTGTGAGGGTTGGTCAGAGCTGCCGTGGGGTCCGCGAGCTGCAGGTGATCGTTACCTCTGTCCTCTGTCCCCGCTTCCTGGCGGCCGCGATGGCGCTCAACAGCTGCTGGGCGTAGGACAACATCTCTGTGCAGGGGTGTCAAGAGTCACAGCTGGACGAGACACGGGGAGCAGCTCCTGCCCCCAGGAGCGCGCAGCACCTGAGCCTTTCACCATCTGGCAGCGCTTCCCAACGACACACTTCCTTCTCCCAAAAGGGAGCCAAGGAAGAGCTTTGAGGGAAGGCTCCCCACTCCACTCTAGCAAAGCAGGAGGCTTGTTTAAGCCTCTGTTAAATTAGACAGTGTTAGGAGTGTAGTAGATGGCACTTGGAAGTTCTGGTCCCAGACCTGCAAAACGGCTGCAATTTCAGAACTGACTGCTCAGGAAGACGCAGGAGCAGCAGCAGCCTCACCACACACCCGGCCAGGTCCAGCCAAGCTGCACGGCCCTGGCAGCAGATACTCGGGAGCCTTTTGCTCCAGCCCTACTATCAGAATCACAACTTCACCATCTGTCTTCCCCTGTCACCCCCTCCCCATTTGCCATGGAGACAGGAAGTTCCTTCCAATGCAGATCCTCAAACATCAGCACTTCCTAATTAAAACAGCCAAATCCTGCCATTATTGTTAGTTGCATCTCCAAATCAATTAAAAAGAATTATCTTTCTAGAAGAGATCTATGCACTGACCAAGCTGTTAACTTCTCACAGGAGCATAGCTTCAGTATTTTAAAATATACTTAATGATTCCTACTGTATACAGGACAGCATCATGTTCTACATATAAAGAGCTAATCTGGCCTTTGAAGAGCCAGGTAGCTACAGCCAGGAGAGCATTCATCAAGTACTACACATTCTTCCCAAATTCTTTCTTCTTCCATACAACCCACTCATCGCATCACTTCTGCCCTTCCTGTCTGTAAATCACTGATTTACTGGAACCTAAATTCCCATAATACAGAAGGATACCATCGACGTGCACAATGTGGACTCCCCACAGACGAGCGCTGGCGAGGATACCGCTGCCACCACAGGTGTCCTGAAACAGGAGGGATTGAGACAGGTCCTGCTCAGAAGGATGACTCTGGGAGCATATGCAGCTCTAAATCTGGTTTAATGGGTGCTTTTTTTTCTGTTGCTTAGTTGCCAAACCAACGTGTGTCATTAAAACATGCCTTAAGGCACAGTCAAAATGTTCAAACTCATGCTTTTATGTACCCCAAATCAAGAGAAGCATCTAGTTCATATTTTTTAATTCCTGCCATAACATGAGCTTCCGAGGTGGACACCAAGGTCCTCTTGGCTGCTGTGATATCAGTGTAGAGACTCCTGAGGAGCCTTCTGCCCCCACTACGTGGCTTTAAGTCCTCCCAAGCTAAGGTCACAGTTAGAAGCATTTTTAATGTGAGTAACTCTCGTGCTGAACAACCAGAGCTCTGGGACACGCCGTGGAGGCAGCGAACACGGAAGGATGACACGGTTCTGTGAAGACTAGTGCCTGGAAAGGCTGCATAACACAACAGAGCCACAGGCCACCGTTCCCAACCGCTCCCGGCCCTTGCCTGCCAGGAGCTCTGCAGGACTGGCCGCCTGCACCCTGGCAAAGCTCAGCAGCACTTTGAGCTCATTCAGCCAGACGGAAGACCCACCCATGGGTGCCCACCTGGTTCTTTATGGCTTTCTGCAGCAGCTCCCTTCCTCGGCTGATCAGCACCTGCAGAAGAAAGGAGGTAATGTGCTGGAACCTGGAGCTACCAGGCAGCAGCAGCAAGTGGGGCACAGAGCGCAGCCATCCCTCAGGAACGGCACCTAGAGGGACACCCGCTCTGCCAGAGACAGGAGTCTGGCCAGGACTCTGCCTCAGACAGGACAAGACTCAGGATTTTCAGCGAATAAAAACCCCAAAGGCACCATTGAGGCCCACACTGAGCAGCCAAGGCTCAGGTCCTATTGAACGGCAGTGAGAGCTTTGGTGAGAGCCAAGACACATCTTAGTGTCACGTGCCACACGCCAGGGCTCAGGAACATCCTTGCCAAGCTGATCCCAACAAGAAGGTCCCGTTTTCCTACCTGTGACCTGGTAGATTTTAGCAACAAGGTCAAGGTCTTTGCGAGACAGGCAGATGGCCCCGTGAGGAAGGGCAGGGCAGCACCACGAGCGAAGCCTCCAGCCCAGGCCCAGCCTGCAGAGGTGCCGACAGCCCGCGCTGGGGTAACCAACTTGCCAGCTTCGCTGCTCCCCGCTGCCCCAGGCGCACCAGAACCCTGAATTTTGCACAGGACACTGGACTCTTGGCCACAAGCCTCGCTGACAAGGAACCCAGCTCAGGTTGGTGATCAGGGCCTCCAGAAACCTCTTCTTGCAAGCTGGGCTCATAGCACCCCCTGCCCCCTCAAATTACAATTGCTCCTCTCCATGAGAGCACATCAGCCTGTCGCAGCTCAGAGCCCGTTTTACCTGTTTACAACTCTGGTCTTTCCAGCTGCACCTCTGCAGCAGGACAGATTGCCTGTTCCGCTGGAAAGACGGCCAAGCCTTGTACTTTCTCTGCCATTTAAGTGCCCTTTTACCAGCTCCATCACATGCACTTTGGGGTGGACAGATACAAGGAACATCAATACAAATAGAAGCGGCCAGGCTGGGACAAACACAACGTGGTTGCTCAGGGTAGAAACAGCTCCCTGCTAGCACTGCTCTCAGCTTCTACTCTCTACAGTCGCTGGGTCAAACCCGGAGGTGGCCTAATCACTGACAGCTCTTACGGTGTCTGGTGGCTTCTGCTGCGGTCTGCTATGGCTCCCCATGGAGGCGGACGGCCCCGGGCTCTTGGCTTTGGCACCTTCGGAGGTAACGTTGCTCCACTTCTCAGGCCGAGTCCTGGCCTTGTCCCGTTTGGCCTCTTTGCTGCTGGACACCACATAGGTGACTTCTTTGCTCAGGAAACTTTCGGTCACCTGGAGCAGAGACAGAACAGTGCTAGCTCAAAAACCTTCCAACGGCTCTAGGGCTTGGAAGAGTCCAACTGAGGAAAAAATAAAGCCTTTATTCAGATTGAGCCTTCCTTGACAGGATGCTGTCTCATATCATTTACTCCTCAAACAATTTCACAAAAAAATGGCAGTTTTTCAGACATTCAGTTTCTATCACTTACTTCAGTAGCAAACAGCTTCAGAGAGCCAAGGAGCCAGCACCAACCCCCTTTGATCTGGATGCAAATTTTAACATTAAACAAGTCACCCCTTTCCTGTTCACATTGGAACAGTTTGTCCAGGGCCCTGAGATCACTCCGAGCATCTCCCGCTCCAGGGACTGCATCGCTGCCCCTCACAAGTCAGCAAGTCTCTTAATGCTGTGGAAGAAGGTCTTGCAGCAGCAGGGCACTCATCTGGACGCCTGTGATAAATTCCTGCCTATGGGACTGTTCTATTGGAAGGCAGCTCTACTTCTGCCTCACTGAGGTAACCCTTCAGCAAGTGGAACCTTGACAAGGAAGCTGTAGCAGAGGTGGTTATTTATTAATGCAGATGGATCTGTGCTAAGAGCTGTGCAGCTATTTCCCGTTAGAGGAAGGGACCAAGAAAGTTGGCAGGCGAGAAAATGCCCTGGAAGTGACGCACCTGCGTGGAGGAGCTCCGATGTTGAGAGAACTGGAGAGATTGGCAAGGAAAGCACAAAGCAAACAGCTGGGAAAGCAGCTCCGTGTGGGACAGGGAGCAGAGAACCAGAAAGACACAATCTACACACGCGGCCTTCTGCCAGTGGAGAAAAGCTGGAAGCCCAGAAAAGAGGTGGAAAGTCAAAACGCCTGATTTGGGATAGCAACAATGGGCAGATCAGACGTTCAGGGGAAGGAAACAGCCACGGGCACTAACACAGCAGAAAGGCAGCAGCTGAGCAGCTTGAAAGCAAAGCAGCTGAACAAGCCAGGTGAGTGGCAGAATCCCCATGGATTGAGAGCCTGAGTCCACATGAGCAGCGCGTTAGTGGCTGCCCTGCCAAGACTGGGGTCTACACTACAGAGACCTGCGCTGCAAGCACAAAGAGGAGGAAGCTCCAGGCTAAAGCTCCAGTGTGTGCCAAGCTTAGGACGTGCCAGGCAGAAGCCACGAGATGCTCCTGACTTTCCCCTGAGGCGTGGGAAGTTTCAGGCACCAGCGCCCAAGAGCCGCTGCGGCCGGCGGACACGGGGTGCTTGAACAGCAGGACTCCCCCGGAGCCAGAGGTGACAGCTCCATCACAGGCGGTTGCATTTAGCGAGGGCAGCAACACAGGGAAGATTTTCATACAATCATGAGGGTTGGAATAAACCTCCAAGGCCACCGAGTGCAACCATAAAGCCATCCCCGCCACCCGGCTAAACCGAAGCGCCTCATCCCCACATTTCCTGACCACTGCCAGGGACGGTCACTCCACCTCTCCCCCGGGAAGCCTGTTCCGATGCTTCCCCACTCTTCCCATGTAGATTTTTTCCTAATATTTAACCTGATCTTGCATTGGTTTGGAGAATTCAGAGGGCTGAAGGAGGCTGCAGGGCAAGCATGAGACAACTTGCCTCAAACTGAGGGAAATCCTAAAGCAGCCCAAGGAACAACAGGGAAGAATAACAGCTATGGGGGCCCAGTCACACACGCGTTCAGGTGGCTCCAGGTGGCGTTTTTAGGAACACCACGTGGAAAGTCAACAACTAAGCGACAAGAGACCCGGCTGCTCCTCTCAGAAAAATAAAGACGACACTGAGGGCCCTGAGGGGACAACCGAGCAACGGGGAAGAGCGGGCAGGAGAAGCGGCCGCCCCCGCAGCGGAGCGGGGGGCTCGGGAGGCCCCGCACGGGAGGGCGGCAGAAGCGGCAGCCAAGGGCGGGCCGGGAGCCGCCCGCAGAGGCGACACGGAGGCGCCCCCGGGAGCGGCGCGCGGATAGAAAGGCCCGAGGCGGGAGCGGAGGCTCCGGCAGCGCCGCCCGCGCGGAACCCGGCGGGGAGCGAACGGAACCGAGCGGGCCCGCGGCGCGGCGCTCACCCCGCCCAGGTGCCGGATGGCCCGGGCCAGCTCGCGCGCGCCGCGCCCGCTCGGCACGTCCAGGTAGAAGGACTGGCCGCGGAGCGGCCGCGCGGCGCCCGCCATGGCGGCCGCGAGGGGCGCCCACGCCCCGCCCCCACGCGCCGTTTAAATTTCGCCCAACGGCGGCGCGCGACGGCGGCCGCGTGGGGACACGCGCCGCGCGCGAAGCCAGTGCGACGCTCCGTACCCTCTCCCTCCTCTCAGTTCCTCCCGGTGCCGCCTCAGCACCGGGGGGCGCCCCGGCCGTGATGGCTGCCGCGGGGAGCGGTGGCCCCGGGACCTGCGCCGGGAAAGCAGACGCCGAGGCAGCCCCCTTCGCCACATTCCCAACGCCTTCGCTACCAGCTTGTCCCCGGCGGCCGCCGTAGCGCGGCGCGCACGCGCACGGCCGCCCCGCTGCTCCCCGGCGCAGCAAGATGGCGGCGCCCAGCGCGGCGGGCGGCGCGTTCTCGGCCTGGCTGGCGGCGCGGCTGGAGGCGCTGGGCCTGGACCGCGCCGTGTACGGCGGCTACGTGCAGGGGCTGCTCCGCGAGGGCGAGAGCGACGAGGAGCGGCTCGAGGCGCTGCGCGCTGTCCTGGCCGCCTGCCTGGTGAGGGCGGCAGGGCGGCGCGGGCCGGGCAGAGGAGGCCGCGGGGGGGGAGCTGCCCGGCGGGTCCCGGCTGCGCCCCCGCCGCGGCCCCCGCGGGTCCGTTCGGCCTTGGCGCCGCGCGGGTGGCGCGGAGGAAGAGGAGGGTGTTTGAGGCCGCGGGGCGCAGCACGGCGCTCCTGAGGAGTGATTGTAGGGAGAATGGGGCCAGGCTCTTCCCTGTGGTGGCCGGTGACGGGACGAGGAGTAACGGGTGCAAGTTAAAACACAGGACGTTCCATCTCTACGTGAGGAAGAACTTATTTGCTGTGAGGGTGCCAGAGCCCTGGCACAGGCTGCCCAGAGAGGCTGTGGAGGCTCCTTCTCTGGAGATCTTCAAAACCTGCCTGGATACCACCCTGTGCCCCGTGCTCTGGGTGTCCCTGCTGGAGCAGAAGTTGGACTGGATGATTCTTAGAGGTCCCTTCCAACCACGATCCTTCTGGGATTCTGTGGGATCCCTGGGACCCCACGCTGCCCCCTGCTCCCCGCCGCGCTCCGCTTGGGTGCACGGGGTCGATACCGGGGGAGCTGGGCGCTTGGGCAGAGCCTCCAGCACATCCCAGTTCATCCCAAGAAACAAAGTTATGAGAGAGCAAAAAGACTTCCTGGGAGCCAACTGTTCAGGGGTCTTTCATTTGTAGCTTCATTGAAATGTTACATTAGCAAATTCCCACCGACGTTAGGGACCGGCTGCCCGGGGACCGTCACAGCTTTCCCTCCGCCGCTCCGTGGAGGAGCACGAACCCGCAGGGGCCGAGCAGGGCGGCTCCATGTGTGCGTGGAGCTGTCGGCTGCCCTACCCAGCACACGGTGCTGGGACACCTCCCATCTGCTCCCCACAGCCCAGACACCCTCCTCTTGCACTGCTGCCACAGACGGGTTTAGAAAAGCTTTACCTCCTGGGCTCACTGCCTGCTGCTCTGGAGCTGGTGCTTTTCCTGTCCGGTTTGTGCTTGTTTCAAGCAGCCTGACTCTGCCCTAAGCCTGAGAAGTCTCTTCCCTTCCTAGGAAGAAGATCTCCTGGGCGATGTTTGCAGGGAGGTGATCGAGAAGTGGGCTGAATCCCAGACCGTTGACGCCAAGGAGAAAAAGGAAGGTAGAGTCGCTGCTGCGCGTGCTCTGCCGCCGCGCTGGGAGCTGCGGGCGCTGCTCGGTGCAGCTAAACCCGCTGCTGCGGCTGTGTTTGCAGGCCTGACCTGCTTCTCCCTGCCCTTGCTGCTTTTCTTGTCTTGAAAATTGAAATGGGCTGGAATAGTTTCATTTCTGGCTTCCCCCAGCATCTGCTGCTCCTTGGGCTCGTAATCCTGCAGAGGAAAAAGTTAATTTCTTTCTGCAGGATTTAAAGATTTTCCTTTTATTTTTTAAAAAATAGGGCTTACTTTCCAGTAAATGATGCACCTCGGGCTCTGATGGTAGATGCAGTTCTGGTGTAAAATGTGCAGAGTGCTCCTGTGCGTGCACGTTTGGAAGTGAGCGCCTTGACACCGCTGTGATTGCCGCTGCGGGAGCCTCCCTGCTGGAGAGGGTCCCCAAATGCACCCCAAAACCAGCCTCATTTTTCTCTTTCCAAATCTTCTCTTTAAACTTCCCCCTCCCCCCAATAAATGCTTGTGTGTGCAGGAGGCAAACTCTCAAGCTGCTGATGCTGTTTGCTCCTAAGAAACAAGGATTTTCTTGTTAGTCCCAGAAAGAAGGTAGCAAGAAGGATTTACTTCCTTCACTGGGGTTCTGCAAAAGGATAAACACCCACTGAAGTCAAAATCTACGTGTTGCACCTTCTTGAAAATATATATTGGGTGTTAGCACTTGGTAGGAGGGTGAAATGTCTGAAGGCAAAAGCTGGGAAGGGAATCCTTTTAATTTGACTACAAGATCCAGGCCTCATGGAAACCTGACCTTACCAAGCAGGCAACATGCCGCAGCCTTTCTGCATTGAAAGCAAAACCCTAAGAAGTTATTAACCATCTAAACAAATGTCGTTTGGTGTCAAAACCAAAATGTCATTTTAAGAAATGGACAGCAGAACTTAATGCTGAAAGGTCAATCAATTGTTTCCCTGGGTGGGTAGAAAAGATGGAGCGTTAGAACGATGTTAAATTGAAATTCTGAATATTCAAAGTACTCATGGATGTAACTGTGCAATTAAACAGACACCCTCAGGATGCTTTAAGTGGATGAGAAGGCATAAAGTGGCTTTTCATCAGCTGGAGTCTTACTGACGTGTACATTTTACTACCAAACTTCCCTTACTCCAGGGAAAACAGCAGCCGACGGATGCGGACGATGCTCCTCCTTGCGCGGAGGAGGAGGTTTGTCCCCATCGCTGGTGGCTCCGCCAGGAGCTGCGGCTCTCCCGGAGCTCCCGCCTGCTCCAGCCGCAGCCCCGGCCTCTTCGGGAGCTGCAGCCGTGGGAGTTGGGAGCAGGTTGTGGCGCCCGCGGGCCGGGGCCCCGCGCGGCGTTCGCAGGGCCGGGCTGATGCTCCTCGCTCCTCTCCCTGCAGACGAGGTGCAGGCGATCGCCAGCATGATGGAGAAGCAGGCCAGGATCGTGGTGAAGCCGAGGGAGGTCTCCCAGGAGGAGCGGCAGCGGAAGGCTGCCCTCCTGGCGCAGTACGCCAACGTGACGGATGAGGAGGAATATCCTTTTCCTGGCCCCACCAAGTCTCATGAAGGAAGGTGTTTTATTGAGAATCTCCTAAATGTCTTTCGGGTTTTGCAGTGTCAGGTGGGAAGGATTGGAGGGACTTCTCAATCTTTGTTCTCCGCAGAGAAATAATTGCACGCAAAAAAAAACAAAAAAGGCATGGAAGCTCCTGTGGAGCTCCTAGTTTGTGGAATGCCATGTGCAGAAGACACCCCTTGGGATATCCTCCTCTGCAAGTCCCTGCTTGGCTCTGTCTGGGGCTTGTCCAGCCCGGGCATGTTGCAGTAGTGTCACCTCCAGCGTGGCCGTAGCGCCCACGCGTGGTGCCTAACGCAGTGCATTAATCTCCTGCTTTCTGGTCAGGGACCTGTGAAAAGATCCTTTCCAGAGAGGGCACGTGGAGAGGGGGAGACTTTAAAGTTACTTCTTTACAGTGCTGAGGAACAGACTCTTCTTTGGGGGTCACAGTTGAGTAAGAGGGAGTCTCACCTGGCACTTGAGCAGATGGAAGAGTTGAGCAGGGGGTATAATGCTCACTTGGCCCTTGGTTGCCTATATCAGTTTTTAGTTTCTTCCTTGTGGTCTTGAAAAATGTTTTTTTTTGCTATGTTTTAAACTAAATGTGAAGGTACAGATGCACAAGTTCATGACTGAGGTCCAAATTTCCTTAATTCTCTCACCGGTGAGGATGAACACGATGGATCCTCTGCAACAGCAGTAAATACTGGATCAGAAAAATGTATCCTTTAAGTTCTTGATCACTTAGGCAGCTTCCACGGTGAGTTTCTCAGCCTTTATTCTCTGTGTTTGCACTCACTGTCTCTTCAGTGCCACCTTTTAGTCTTGGCGGTTCTTTTTTTCCATGCAGCCTGTCCTAACTCATAATGGAAGTTAGAGGTTTGTCTGCTTTCCCTATCCTGTGTTCTGCTGAGGCCAACCCTGTCCTTTTCTTCCTAACTTCCTTCCACCCCCTCTCTATGTGCAGAACATACAGAATTATCCATGATAGCACTTAAATATTCAGCTCGATACCGAATGGTCTCCAGAGAAGTAAATCGTGTTGGGAGTTGCTTAAAAACTGCTTTGAAACGATTGCATTTTCATTTCTGTGTAAGGCCGTAGTGCCCTGAGCGTTGGTGAACAAGGACCAGGCTGCTCTGGGTTCTGCAAACACAGTAACAGGGTCAGTCCCTGCAGCTCCTCAGGTGACAGGTTTGAGATGGAAGCCGGTTTTCTCTCAGGACATAGGTAAAATTTGGAAGCTGAATCGTTCTTGTGCCAGAATTACCGATAGGAGGAAGAGTCACATGGGGAGGCACCTACTCCCTCTGTCTCTATTGCTCTTCCCAAAGCCAAGGGCCAAGGGAGAGAGGATGTGAGGTGGTGGCAGCCTGAGGTGGGGGATATCAGATGAAGTTGTTCTTGTTTGCTAAATCAACTCTGTAGTTCACAGGCCCCCAAAATCACCGAAAAGGGGGAAGCTTCATGTGTTGAGACCTGCCCTTAACTCGCAACCAGCTCTGTTCCGAAACACAAACGTGGAAGATGTCTTGAATGCCAGGAAACTGGAGCGGGAGCTGCTGCGGGATGAGTTCCAGAAGAAAAAAGAGCAAGACAAGCTCCAGCGAGAGAAAGATAAACTCGCCAAACAAGAGCGGAAGGAAAAGGAGAAGAAAAGGACACAGAAAGGAGAGCGGAAGCGATAGCTGGGCGTTTTCGGTTGGACTCAGAAATCATGAAATTAATTATGAATATGGTGTGTGTTTGAAAAGCAACAGAAATTTTGGGCACGTGGCTGGCGAGCGGTTCTTTGGAAGCATTTCCTCTTCCATTTACATAGCAAAAAAAAAAAAAAAAGAAAAAAAAAAAAAAGAAATTTCAACACCTCTTCAATGCCAGATGTGCCATGTGCTTGTGGTGTCCAATGTCCCAGTCGGTTTTTGTGGCCAACGTCCAAATCAGAGAAGGGTGGAGTGGTGGTGTCTGTGTTTCTGATTGATTTGACTTCTAACTGCTTCAGGCAAAGCGAAACGCGGTGCAGGAAGGAGCCTCCGCGCTGGCCGTGTCCACGTGCTGCCCTCGATTGGCGCCTGTGGCCGGTTGGGGTTTGAGACTAGAGCAAAGCCCCTGCCTGACGTGGAATTCGGGACATGCTGCTACAGGGTGGATGTGAATTTATGCTAGCCTTGAAAAATGTATTTGCAAATGCATCTCTGCGCTGCCAAGACCAACGCTGTGTTTTTGTAGGGACTGAATAGAAGGAGCAGGGCTTGGCTCTGACCTTGGCAACTGCTGTTCCGCCGCGATGGAAGGGAGACGCCGTGAAACATCCGTGAGCTCCGGCTCTGGGACCGCTTCCCCCAGCGGTGCTCCGTAGGGCAGGGCCGCTGCGATCGGAGATTTCAGCCCTGGGATTTCCCGGGATTTCAGCGCAGTGGGAGTCTGGCCCGAGGGCAGGGTGAGCGCTGACTGCTGGGCCGGGAGCTGCTTGTTGCGTCGCTGCAGGGCCCGTGTTTGACCCGGGGCAGCTGCTGGCGGGAAATGTCCTTGTCACCTGCTTCCAGCACCAGTCGCGTTGGGGGGTAGCGCGTCCTGTTTAACTGACTGCTGCAAGTGTGAGTAATGGCTTCATCTCTGCACTTGAATAATAAACCTGTCTGGCCAAGAACGGCGTCCCTCTCCGTGTCTGAGTGTTGCGGTTATCCGTGTGCTGAGACAGCCGAAGATCTGGCACCCTCCGTTCCCATCACACCACAGAGATATTCCCAAGTCCCAGTGCTCTCCTGGGCTATTCCTCTTCTATCCTGTTTTTCCGACTGCTGCTCTTCACCTCTTCCCGATGTCCCTGTAGGGAACAAAACCCCAGTGCTGCTTTGGGGCCAGGGCTACGCTCAGGACCTGCCCCTTTTCCCAGTCCCAACTGCTCCCATGGATCCCTGATTTCTTTCCAGGATGCTTCCTTGGAGCACAGGACTGTGGCTGGAGGGAGAGGTGACCTGGGGGAGTTGGGGTCCCAGAGCCCCTCGTGCCACAGTGGCCTCTGCGAATCCCCTGGATGTGGCTCCGGGTGGGAGCACGGAGCAGCTTTGGCTCCGCTCTGGTGTTCGGAAGCTGCCGCTTCTCCCAGCACTTTTTAACGCTCCCTGCTCTGCGGTTGCTGGGGCAGCTGCAACCCACAGCTGCTGGAATTCTCCTTTTCCATGTCCATAAACCGCACCGAGAGCTCCGCAACAGCCAGACCTTTAGTTACGCAGGTCAGCGGAGGAGCTGAAACCCTCCTGCCTCTGTAGCCGCAACATCCGGCCAGTGTCACAAGCCCAGAACGGCTCCCGCCCCGGCAGCTCCCGGGGCTGCAAACCCACCGCAGCTCCCGCTCGGCCCCTTCCCGGCCTTTCCGCAACCCTCCCGGGAGCCATTCCCGGTGCTGATGGAGCGTCCAGCAGGATAATGCCCCTGGCGCGCTGGCGAGCATGTCCCTGCCCAGCCCTCATCTGATGGAGACGAGAACGGCCGTGTTGCTTCGTTCCCCGTGTCCTGGCGTCAGGGCCATGGGATCTTAAAGGCAGGAAACTCCTGCTTGTGCTCCTCAAATCTCTGCTGCAGATTCTGCAGTGACCCAAGTGGCTTTTCCTGGTGGTCACATTTTGTGCTTAACCCGAGAAACTTACAGGGCAAAGAGGACCCCGCCCCCCCGCCGCCCCCAACCCTGGAATTCATGACACTGATACAATTTTGCCCTGTTGGTCTGGAGCAAAGTTACAGTGATTTCCTCTTGCAGGTTCAAGAGCACCATTTCCATGTCAGCACTGCTGGCTCTGCACCTCTTTTAACTTATTTCAGGAATGAGCTCAAAAATTACAACCCCTGTCAACAGGCAATGTTTTAGGAAGTGAGGCTATGAAGACAAACGCAGAACAGAAGCTTTTCAACAGAAGTTAATTTATTTCTTACCAGACAGACTAAATTCAGTATTGGTTTTAACATCAACATGTCCTAGGTTTAACTCAACAAATCTTAATGCTGTGACGTGTGCTATGACGATGTACTCGTGCTCCTGCCCCAATGAATTCACTCCGGCAGGAGTTTTGGTCATACCAGTGATCAGAATGGTTACTTTAGTTTCTCCTGCATTCTCATTCAGTTTCTTACATCATCTAATGACAATTTATGTGGTGTGATTACACCTTTTGCACATCAGGATTTCTAAAAGTAGGAAGAACACAGACATTTAAAATACCAATGTATCTAGGCAAAGAAGAGTTGAATAAATTTAATCCACACATTATAGTTAAACTCGATGCTAGAATTGTTAAAACCCTGTTTATCTCCTGAGCCACATAATATCAACATTTCATATCAATAAGTTACTTGTATTCAGTACAAAGATATTAAGATATGCAGATAAATCCCAAGCTGTCAGAAACACAGGTGCGAACTAATAAATGTAAAATATGACAACCAAATCTCAAACCAAACTAGCCAAAGAGTAACGTTAAAAAAATCTAAATCTCATAACTTTGTGATGCCCTCTTTTCAAATTTTAAAGTGAAGGTATTAAAAACAATACTCATTATTTCAGCTGCTGCACAGCTTTTTAAAGGTTAATATTGTGTGCATGTTGTAGTTTGATTATGTTTAAAATACTTTAAAAGAGGTCTTTTTTTTTCCTAAGCACATGCTCAAATGATTTGAACATATTTACTGAATTGTATGGTTTCAACAGCAATTTAATAAAATCACTAATTTAGCAGAACCTGGTGCATTTCCTTTCACAAACTTGGATTCTAAAATCTCAAATTCATAAATATTAGCATTTTAAATATTTAATTTTACATGAATACTGGGTATTTTTAGCATTGTTTTCCTCCTGTTTCCAGGTATTAGTTTGATAAGGAAGACACTTTTACACCACAATCTTGTCTGATACTAGACTGTATGGTACATTACAGTATTTAAGAATCATTATTTTAAAACCTACTTACTAAAACAAACCTAAAAGAACGTATCAGAAGAGTTTTATACCAGGGCCCAGCTGCAGAAGCGAAATCACACTGTGGTTGTTACCTTCTAATTAGTCTCATTATTTTTTTTTAAGGTCACTTTCATCAGTTAGGCCTCACAACACCCTGGCACTGTAAAACCTAACTGGCCTCGCTGCAGTGCTGACAGTTTGGGGCGAAGCTGGGAGCCCTTAAAGCAAGTGCAACTTCTCATCAAGGTCTTGGCTTTCAACAGGAGGGAGGATCTGCTGGTGGCAAGTGGGGAGCAGGCGGCTCAGCAGCCGCAGGGCAGCTCGGGGGCGCCCGCCGCTTTGGGCCCCCGGCCCGCGGGCGCTGCCGCCCGCTCCTCGCCCGGCGCCGCCTCCGCGGGGGCCTTGTCGGCGTCGCGCGGGGCCGGCGCCTTGGGCAGCGTCATCTGCAGGGCGCACCACAGCGTCGTGCGCACCTTGCGCGTGGCCACGCTCATCTCCTTGATGGCCAGAGCGAGGGCAAACACATCTGCGGGAGGGAAGGCGTCACATCGTTACTGCAGAGCTCCCCAGGAACCACTACCTGGAGTTAGTTCACCCGGGGGATTCTAGGAAGAGCAAAATCTTTAGGCTGCTCTCAATGTCGTGTTTCTCTGTCATTAAAGGGCTGTGTAAGTTGATTCTAAGAAAACAGTATTTTTTAGGCTCTGATTAAAACATAGGCAAGTACCTAGAATTTGTGTGCTTACTTTGTAACAGCAGCACTTTATGCCTTGTGGCACAAGGCCTTGTGGTTACCTCTGTTTATTAGAGCATTCCATGGACCACGTGCTGGAGACAGCTCGTTCCTGCCCGGCACAAACTCCCTCCTCCGTATTTGTACCAACCTTTTCAAGATCCATAAACTGGATCCTTTACCCATCTCACCTAAGGAATTAGTCAGGCAAGAGAGTTGGAGGAAAAAGTGGTTCACAGCACTTCATAAGAGTGTATAGATCAGGCTCCGCATAAACTGTGGCAGGAACCAGCACCTTAAAACAAAGAGGTGGCCGAGCAGTCCAGTTACTCAAGGGTTCAGTGCTTAGAGCACTCAATGCATACATAAAAGAAGAATTTTTTTTTTTAACCTGAACTTCCCAAAACAGAGGCCACGGTCGGTAGGTTCTGCCTCTTTAGGTACCTGGTGTAGTATGAGATGGAGTAGAAAGGTGCTGTAGAAACAAATGTTCTCTTCCTTAAGCAGTGGGACTGGGGGAGATGTCACAGTCTGACAGGTACCTCCAAACAGCCTCCAAACAGCTTACGGATTCGGTTTGGAGTAGTGCTAAAGCCAGTGCGGGTTGTTTGGATGGACTTAGATACTTAAAGACCAAACAAACAACTCCATCCTCAAGATAAAAGGAAACAACCACACAAGACTGACAGGAGGTGAAAAGAAAAACGTCTGCGGTGTCTCTTTTGCAGTAAACTGGGTGACAGAACTGCGTGGTGGGACATCCGCGAGGAGCAGGTAAACCACCGAATCCAGCTGCAGGAAGAAGTCAGGAAATAAGTGCCCAGAGAGCCTCAAAAGCCGAAGGAAGCTTCCCCCACAAAGATATTTTCCAACAGTGCAGGATGTTTTTCTGATTCACATCTGCCTGGATACCAGTGAAAGATAAAGCTGAATTTTCTGTGTATTTTGGATACCATAAAAATACTCCAACCCTTAATGTTTGCATGTCCATCCACGATGTGATTTGCATTTTATGACAGAAATGCTTAAAAGAAAAACCCATGTGTAGATTCCACACTGAGATACCTAGCAAGTTTTACAACAGAAACACAGATGGGGTAGACAAGATGGTAACAGGAATATGAGGAACAGGAGGAAGAAGGATGTAATAGCTGGATGTCATCTCTGTCCCAAACTGCAGTGTGGGGAAAAAAAAAAAAGAAAGAAATAGTAACTTTCTGTTAGTTTCTAATTTATTTATGAGATTAAATATGAGGGAAAATGGTTAAATCATTTATGTTTACAGTGGCCTATCAAAACCATCATCTAAAAACAATGCCGTCTACTTTCTACTCGCCTCAAAGCTCTAGACATGGATAAATTAAGATCATAACACAGCAAGAACAGAAAATACTACAGACTTGCAATATGTACAGAATTTTTCAGCTATGTAAATGTATTGGTACCTCTGTCATCCTGGCCTCTGGGAGCGCCCTGCCTTCGTCGATTTGAAGCGTTCACAATCTCATCTTTCCTACGAGACTGCACGACGTGAATAACCTCCAGGTGTTTATCGAGGGCGGTCGAAATGTTAGCGTGAAGGGGAGAGCTGCGAAGGCGTTCCATTTTCCCCAGTAAAGTCACAACCTAATCAAACATTTTAAATCTGTTACAAGAATCCACACTCATCAAGATTTAAATGAAAACTAACCGGATTACAAAGAAAAGCTTAACAAAAACAGTTGTATTCTTTTGAGAGCAATACTGAAGTTACAATTAAAAACAGTTGAATTCTTACCCAGGATTTCATCTTCTTTAAGACAGAAGCTGTACAAAACCTGGGTGTAACACAACCACACTGTTGTACTTTTAAGCTGAAATACCCGAATATCAGGATACCTAACTGACCGGCTAAAGCTGCTGTGGAAACATAGCCACAGGTTAACTTTCAGCCAGTGCTAAAGGTGCTATTTCAGAGAGTACCAAGCACGAAAACTCCCAATCTTTGTTTTATTCAGTCCACTTGAGAAACTTTGTCTTTGTTGTCTTATTTCATATCTTAAAATAGACACATTACTATGAATTTCCCAAACTATTTCCCACAGATCACTGAAGACCTGTAAGGAAGTCTGATGATTAATTGTCATCCACAGGTTTAAAACAGAAAAAAAGGCTGGAAAAGGAAAAAGAAAGGATGTTTATTGGGCCATGGCATCCAGAACAGCAGAACACAGCAGCCCATTTGCCACTAGGTTTTCTAGTTATCAGGCTCAGGACAAAAGCATTCGAGAGCTGCCTCCAACTCCTGCTCTCCTTTGTATCTGGCAAAAGCCTGGAAGAAAATACCTGTAGGCAGGAATAAACTACACAAGTTACTGTGACAGCAGCAACAACCAGCAGACTCAAAAAATGGTAATGCTTCATATTGGTAAGGAAGCTGAGAGGTTGAAAAAAAAAAACAAGGCAAAAAGAGTGGGTGGAATTTTGTACAAACAACTGAGAAATTGTCACTAGGATACGGGATGGAACTGGGTTAAATTGCTGGAAAGTAACTAGACTTGTTTCTGAAGAAACCAATCCCCGAGTGGGATAGCAGGATTTTGTAGGCAAGTGAAATCAAGCAAGATGAACCTGATAGTCATTCTGCAGATTTACTTAAGAGTATGTCCAGAGCCACCCAAGGACAAGTTCTGCAAGACCCGCTTTTGGGCACCACCCTCTTCCAAAGGGATCCAGTGTCCTGGGTTAAGTGCCTGCATCCTCTACACGATGCCTGGGAGAAGTGCCAGGGGTCTAAAAGCAAAATCCACAAAAGGCAGCAGTTCAGGCTGATGTTGTGTCACATAAAGATCTGCATTAACGACTGCATCCTAGAGCTGCACATAGTTACTCTGGTCAGCTGCGTTCTGGCCCTGCCTGCACCCTCCTACGCTGGAATATAAAACCCCCAGCACGTATGTGCATCGAGGTACTCAGTGTGTCCCCTCCTAACAGCAGCAGTGAAGATGCAAAAATTCTAACAATTTTAAAAATTCCAAGTGCTCTTCACCACACACACCTGTACAAGGCTGATTTGTGAGGGGCAGCTCTGCTATCTTAGGTGTCTTACACAGTACTCTTAAGTTCAGCAGGGTAAATTCAATGGATTTTTTTTAGTAATTTTGCAACTCACTCTGGCTTGCTCACGTAGCTGATCCACAATTAAGCGGTCAACTCTTGATGGGTTTGAGGTCAGCCTTGGGATTGGAGTGTTGTTAGAACTGGAAACCTTCTTCCCTGGGTAATTCTTAGCGAGGGCTGATTCAGTCTGCAGACCATTAAAAAAAGAAAAAAAAAAGAAAAAAAAAAAAAGGAAGATTAACTGATTAACTCCCTAAAACCCTGAAATCTGAATTGGTAAATTGTGCTTTACCATAGCAACAAGAAATATCAGATATCTGATTTTTTTTTCCTTGAATTAAATTTTCCCTCAGGGTTTTGGATTTTTTTTTTTTTTTAAGAGTAGATAGATGTGGATAAAGTCATTTGGGATTTAACTACTTGGTAATACAATAACCTGTTTTAAATGGCCAATAGCTTTACCTGAATCAGTTTATATGAAATACTTAATGCAAAGATAATGTGATTCAGAACTGCAGTATCAGATAACATCCTACATTACTTCTGTCTGCAAATAAAATGGTGGCAAGATAGAATTACAAAGCAAGAAAGAATAAGCAAACAGATGGGAACCTCATCCACCAAGTTAAAAGCATTTAAGTCAGCAAATAATCTCAATTTTATATGTATTAGTTGAGAAACTATGTATTTTTTTTCAAACAGTATTTTACTTAGTCATCAGAAACTTATATTGAAACCTGATCATAAGATTTCAAATTTCAGTATGATTTTACTTACCCCATTTTCTTCTGTCACTCTGGAACAATCTACCTAGCTCTAACCACTGTAAAGTTGCATTTCTTAGGTTATTTTGTGGTGGTCCTGTTAAGGATGCAACCTAACCTTCTGCAGCCCCTCTGCTCCCCAGCATCCCTGTAATCCTCTGCACACACACATCAGCATTTTCCCTTTGGCATTCTTCCATGCCAAGTACAGGTATCAACCTCTCCTCCTCACGCCAGACTCCCATCTCCTTCCAACCACTCTATTCAGGGCAACCCCTGGCTTTCAAGAGCGTTTAAGGTAGATTTTAGTCAATGTGTTTCCTATTTTCCTTTCATAATTAAGTTTACTTCAGAGAATTGGCACAGCAGAACTATTCTTAAGTAATTTTTGGTCAAATTTCCCCTCAGAGAAAGTGGTAGCTCCAGCTGCCTTTTTTAAGCTCAATATCAGCTTGAACTGGCAAATGAAGACACTTTCTACATTCATCAAAGGGACACTGAGGCACTTATGTTTACTACCAAAAAATAAAATTATTTTAAGTAAGGTAACAGTTTCATATAGAACTCTGAATATGTTTAATAATATTTTATTACATTATTTATTACTAGGCTGTTTTTTCAGCCTAGTATATCCTAAGTTTAACAGTTCAGAATAACAGCAGGAAGTCTAAAAGATTTGTTGAAAGAGCAGAAGTGCAGGACATAAGTATATTAATTAATTCTTAAAAGGATTGCTCAAAATGTATTTAATGGATTTGCTTTCTAAGTTTCCAGGTAGAGTGTTTATTTCACATGTTTAAAAAAAAAAGGTAACATGATTTTGGTATTCGTAGAATGTGCACCCTCTTCCCCCACTCGCAACACACAGAAGCTGAAAAAAAAAAAAAAAAAAAAAAAAAAAAACTCCACTGAATTCCTGCTTTAAGTGCAATATTTGAGATATATAATTAACTATGCTACCAACAGGGCCACAAATTTCACCACTTGAGTAATGGAAGTCAATTATTTTCTCTTCCACGTCCCATTAACTATTTCAAATTTCAATCCATAACGGTGAGAATTACCCATGTTATCTAACCGGTATGGACTTTGATGAGATCTAAATCAATTTTGTGATATTGATTGCATGGTAAAGTATGTTTTTTTTTTTTTTTTCTTTAATTACCTTCTTTCTTTCTTTCTCCAAAGCTCTCCACTGTTCGTGGCATTCTTCTAGTCTAACATATAATTCACTGGCAAGGCCACTTCGTGTTTTAACTGGTCTTTGGAATCCAAATGCTGGTACAAAACCCGAAAACGCGCTGTCACCATACATCATTTCATTTAAATATGGATAGAAGTGAGTTAAATCATCATAGGAAAACAAGCCGTAAGATTCCATCAAAGGGACAACTGACTGGCTGAACGGCCGGGCTGCTCTCAAGGGGAAACCGTTTGAGCCAAGCTGCTGATTGTGCCTCAAGTCGCTCATCAGGTAATTGTTGGAAAAGTTGGAAATCTGTGGGCGAGGCAGGCGAGTGACCCCGTTAGTGTCTCCACCTCCCTGCCTGAGGCTAAACTGACCCTGAGATTCCATTAAATCTTGGTACGCGTTCTGCAACAACCCTTCTGGGTGCTTCTGCCCTTCTTCCAGATCATAATGCCCACTCTGTGGCTTCAGCTGGAAACAGTGTTTGCTCATGTTTTCAGTGATCTCAAACTGTTGTGCCGAATAATTTTCACAGAATCCATTTGGCTGCTTTAATTTCTTGTCACTTAGAGACTCAAAAAGATTCTCCTCTCCAGTCTTCACCAGCGATTCCACATAAGCAGTGGACTGAGCTCGATCTGCAGTATTATAACCAAAATCAAAACTGGAAAAAAGTGAAGGGTTATCTTGACAGCACTTGTGAAATAAATTACTATTTAAAGGGAAATTTGAAGAGGATAACTGAAAAAAATCATTCGAATGACTGAAATTTTTTGAAAGAGTAGATAAATGATTATTCAGTTTCACCAAAGGACTCGGATTCTGAAACGGGACTGACGCAGTGGTTTTAGTCTGAATGTTCATCCAAGTTGGCCTTACGTTAGTACTCACCGAAGTGCTTGCTGAGCTTGGTAATAATGTAAGGGATTTACAATATTCAGAATTCTGTAGATCACCTTTGGAAAACTGCTGCTTTTCTACAACGTTTGTACAGTCACTATTCCCTGGACACGATGCAAGAGATTTTAGTCCATATTCTGATTTTTGGCCAAAATCAGTACAGAAGGAAAGTTTATTTGCAAATTGTTTTTCTGATAGAAGTCCTCCAGCCTTGGAAAATGCAAAGTTTTGCTGATCTGGAATTATATCTTCCATTTTTTTCTGAGTTCCTGGTTTAACTTGAAATAACTTAGTGTAGCTTTCTGTGTCCATAGAGGGTGCTTCAGTTGTTCCATTTACTAACTTTTTATTTTCTTGGAGGCTACAATTGCTAGTCTTGTTAGCTTTCGCTTTATTAGGATGAGAGTATTCAGTATATCTATTATAGTCTGCATTTTCATTATATCTGTGAAATTGTGGAAGAAATGTTTCCGCCTGCTTTTGATGTACCTGCATATCTGCTCCTTTGGGACACCCCTTCTCTCTTCCATAAGAATAATTATCAGCTCCTGAGTCTTTGATTGCTTCTGAAAACCCAGCCTGAGGCGTAAAGGTGTTTTTAACATATGGAAAGTTCTGTAATATGGGTGCTGTCTTAATATTCTCTGTAGCTTGCAAGTTGTAACAGGTGGCATGATCATTCCGAGAAGGGTATAACCACGGCTCTTCAAAGTCCGTGCCTGTGAACCCGTGGTAACACTCATCTGCTTTCTGCTGGGATGCAAGATTACCACCTTGCAAGTACTGTTTTTCAGCAGAAGTGGATTCGCCAGTAAAAAAAGCCTGTTGAGAAACAGCGGCTACGACTGGTCTTTTGGTTTCTGGCAACAGGTCATGGTGGTCTGGAATTCTGGTTGTGTTCACAGGCCATACTGACTTTAAGTTGGAAGAGCAACTCCTTGAAAACAAAATAAAAACAAGGAACACATGGTTAGAACTCTCTCTCTGCTGCTCCTCTGCCACTTCCAGACGAATGCAGCAAAACGTTTAAAAACCTTGTTCTTGACCCAACCATCTCTCTTGATATCCAAAAGCATCTTACCCAAACTGCCCTCAGTTCAAAGTTACTAGCACACCTGGACACTAGTTACTGTACATTAACACAGAACCCTCATGGGCAATTTATGCCATAAACTATTAAATTATGCCATATTTTCTCCTTATGAGCATCCTTATTTAGTAAGGACACCCAGTGCTTAACATCCACTTGTACAGTCTGTAAGCTTAAAGAATGAGGAAACGTAGACACACAGTGAATTTGCAACCTGCCCCACCGAACACTTGTCTTGCTATATAAAATGTTACTAGTTTTAGATTAAATATTATTTAAAGTTTACTAATTAGAATTTTACATGATGTTTTCCTTACCACTTTCAAAGTGTCCCCCGCCTCAGAGACCTGCTTGACCCTGTGTCATGGGACACGCCCAGATCTGGATGGCCCTGGGCTGCTCCAAGTAATTTGGATGCTTAGATAAAAAAAAATCTATATACCACATAAAACTGAGCAAAATGTTATTCAGAAAAAAGAGAATGCCACTAGAGCCTGCACAGCAGCTTACTCACCCATCAGCAAAATATGGCTGTGATTTATCTTGTTCTTCCAAGATGTTAGACACAAGTCCATATAAATCTGTTTCACTACCATAATCATTCCTTTCAGGCTGAATCCTGAAAATAATTACTTACATTAAAACACTTAATTAAGTTAAAAAAAAAAAAGTCCACTGATTCCTTCAGCATAAAATTTTCTATCTGTCAAAAATGAGTACCTGGACTTTACATTCATCTGAGAACCAGGAGGCTGTTTAGTATCATCTCCATATATAGACCATGGTGCATATAAAAGGGAAGAGTCCACAGGTGCAGAATATTCTGATGTTGAAAGGGGAGAATTGTAGGTCTGAGGTAGCTCTATACTATCTTCATTCTACATTTTAGATAAAACAAATGTTAGCATAAATAATTTTATCATATCAAATTGTCATTTCATTACATAGCAGCTATCGGAAGCAATACCCAAAAAGAGAGTTTACTCTCAGATCCATATGGCTTTTTGCCCGACTGGACTCTACTTCACATCTGAGTTTTCCATGCCCATGTTATTAATTTGAATTTTTCACCTCAGAGAAGATTTATGGATACAAATGTCAAAAGGAGTGATCTAACGTACTTAATTCTCTTGACATTTTCTACTGAGAAGTCAGACTGGGAAGACTGCTGTTCAGCAGACTACTTTCTATAAGCAGGATGTCTGGATTTGGAATTTATGGTATGCCACAGAAATATCCGCTCAGCATCTAAGCTTCTCCTTTCCACCAGCTTCTCAGCTAATAAAAACATTTCAGCTAACAAAAAAATAATCGCCATATGCCTCCCTAATTGCCACATGCCTTCATCTGTAAAGCTGCCTAACAGCTCCTACCACCTCTGGACCTTTTTCTTTTAAAAAGCTCGGCTTCTGTTAATTTCTGCCCAATTCTAATCCCCTCCATTCATCCTCATTTTTTTGACTGTTCTTTTAAGTCACAACCTCTTGACTTTGCTATTATGACATCTCTTTTCTTCCCCCCACTCTTCATCATTTTCAGCCACCTCCAGCTTCTACATTCTTCATTTTACTCTTTCTAAGTGAATCCAGCACAAGTAGTGAACTCAGTACAAATAACTTCAGACAGTACCTTCCAGCTACAGATCTATTTTCTCTCTTTCCCAAGCTGGCCCTAACTAGTCCCACACTTTAACGTGCTAAAGTTAAGTCTTGCACAGCTCCCTCTCAGCGAAACACAACTAAATCTGAAGTATTGATTTCTCCTCCCACACTGTTCTTTGCTCCACACATTCTCTCATGCTGGTCAATGTTACCTCTTAGCCATTTGCCAGCTTCTGTCACTCTTCATAACTAAACTGTTTAGGGTTTTCTTTTAGTTTTAGAAAAACTAAAAGCTCAGTCTGAACTGATCTACTGTCCTTTCCTCTTTCCATTATTTTAAGCCCCACTTCTGCTGTGATGTTCACAATGGACCAGTCAATAAATTGAGAGAAAAAGTGCACAATAAACGAAGTAGAAAACTTAAGTTATGAACCGTGAAAGTGATAAGAAAGGCAGAAAAAGGAGAGGAATTCCATCATTATTCTGAAATATTTTTCCAATTGAAGCATCTTCTGAAGATTTTTTTTAATTTTGATATGATGACAAAATTTATTTCTTGATCAATCAGCAAACAGATATCATACAATAGAGACCTATGCTACTTTAGACAAAGTACGTAGGGAAGCAGAAGACGAAATACAGAACAGGTGAACAACCTTTGTTGTGACTGTATTAAAAAAAAACAAACTGTCCTTCATAATTAATATTACCTTAGATATTACAAATAAATCAAACATAGCTATTATATTCTACAGCATAAGCAATTATATTAGAAATATTTTTTGATTGTCATGTCAACAAACAACCCAAACTCTTAAATATATATATATATTTCATTTATAATCAACTGAACCTGTGATTTGTAGCAATCATATAATGAGCCAGAGCCTGTCATTACACTGCTGAACACATCAGTCAGTCTCCCGCCGGTCTCTGTGCTGCTCCAGCAGCGACTGCCGCCTCTGAATGCGACTTTAGGCTATGCAAGACACAGGAAAAAGAAAACTAAGTAGGACATAATTACACACAGATCTAAGAATTTCAGACTTTATATACTTCAGCTCTTCAACTTACCTGCAGATTCTGAGTTTTCAGATGTTCTATATACTGACATTTTAGCACATTTATATTTAGTCTTAGCTAAAGGACCATTCCAACACAATACAGGGATTTTCTAAGGTGTTCAAAGACAGCGGAGCTGCAGAGCTAAGGGAAACCTGCTTTGTCTGTGTTACACGAGCTATCTTGAGTTTTGGAACAGCTAAAAATGCAACAGAAAAATACCAGATCGTATAGGTAAGCACTAACATCATCAACCCTTTCACCCACAGCAGTGGAGGAGTCACTTGGCCATTTCTATATCACAAGACACCTCTCATTAATAACTATCATTTTATCACTGTTCTTATTACATAAATTACATGAACACAGATGTCCATGTTTCAGGAGCCTGCATCTGACCATAACACACAGGCCAAGAGCTGCCAGGAGAGTCTGGCCTGATCTGGAACTGCTTCCACATGAGAAACACCCTCCTTTCCCCGACTCTGCACTGAAATCTTAAGAATAGATGGTTGGTGGAAGAAGGAGGATGAAAACAAACAAACAAACAAACAAAAACGGCATTTCTTTCTCCCCTTTTTTCAGAAGGCTGAGGTACATAGAAAATGAAAAGTAAAATAAAATTAAGTAAAATGAAATACATGGGGAAAAAAAAGTTATTTTCATGTTTTAAACATGACGGCACTCCCTCATTTGAAATGGTTATCAAATTTAGGAAAAGTTGAAGCTTCATAACATTAGCTTCATAACATTAACAGCTCCAAAACAAAAGAACTCCTATTGACTGACAGGTTATAAACTATGCAGTGTTAACTGTTCACCCTTATTACTGCCTCATATGAAACATCAGTAGTAGGGGCATATTTTTAAGTACTCCTCTTACTGGAGGGTGACTCTCTATCTCAGATTTGCAGGCTACAGTTTGATATTCCTTCCAGTTTAAATGAACAGTTATAGTGATGTATTTTAATATACAGTTTTTAACATACATTTTCTAGATATATGAACATGCAAAGTAAGAATATTGCAGAACACAGTCCCATTTCTTATACCATTTATGCTATATTTTCTCCTTATTTCATCCTTATTTAGCAAAGACACCCAGTGCTTAACATCCACTTGTCTGTAGATATTAAGGTGACAGTCTGTGACCTTAAATAATGAGGAAACATAGACGCATGGTGAATTTATGACCTGCCCCACCAAACACACTCATTTTATTAATTAGTATTTAATGCAAAGTTACTCAAATTTTATTTAAAGCTTACTAATTAGGATTTTACAGCGCATTTTCCTCAACATTTTCAAGTGCTCCCAAACCCCAGAGATCTGCGTCACCCTGTGCCACGGGACAGACCTGCTTCGAGAAGGCCCCAGGCACTCCGGACGCCCTCCGGGGAGGGCACGGGCAGCACTAGCCTTCAAAAACCGGTTTTTAAGAGAAGGGAGCCTGCAAGGCCTCGCCAGCCCCCTGCCCTGCTCAGGTACCGGTGCCCAGGCGAAGCTCAGGCCACGGCAGCACTCCCGTGCCCCGCTGGAGAGGCCCAGCGCCGCCACCGCCGCCTCCCCGCCCTGTCCGCAGGCCCCGCCGCCGCCCGCCCCTCACCTCCATGGGCGGCCCCGCCGCGGCGGTAACGGGCCCGGCCGCCCCTCACGCGCCGGCGCGGGCGGCCTGAGGCGCGGGCGGCCGTTAGCCTCGCGCCGCGGCGCGGGCGGGCCAACCGCCGAGCCCGCCCCCTACGCGCTCCGAGGGCATTGGCCAACGCCTCAGGCCACCTGGCCAATGAGGAGCCGCGCTGGGCCCTCGCGCCCCCTCCCCGCCGCGTGAGCGCCTCGCTCCGGCACGCGGCCGTGAGGCGTCGGGGCCGTCATTGGCTGCCGGGCAGCCAATGGGGAGGCGCGGAGGGGCCGCTCGCCCGGAGACAGCGCTGAGGCGGGTGAGGCGGCTGCGGTGGCCTCGCGCCGCCCCCCGCCACCCGGGCGGTCGGCGCGGATCGGCCCGGCCCCGTTTTCGGTCCCGGCCCCGGTCGGCTCCTCCTGGCTAGATGGCTGGCCACCGCGTTGTTAACAGAAGAAAGATTCTCTATTATCTGCCTGTGACAACAGCAGCTCCTGGCCACAGAGCTGCTCTGCAGCTGCCATGTGCCTGGCTGGGCCCCTCATTAGGGAGTTGATGGCCAAAGACATCCTGGAGCTGTGTGTTATGGGTTTAAAAAGTAAATAAATAGAAACTGGAGTTGGAATAAAAAAGAGCTAGAATACCTAGAGCTGCAAAGAGGTCGTAGGAAAGCCAATGGAATAGAGACAAAAGGAGCACAAGTTAAAGAGCAGGGTCACAATGTTGCTAGCTTTTGTTTCATTCTAAGTCTCATCCTTTTTGCGGTTCTAAGTAAGGTGCAGGCTGTGTCCTGCAGGGAGTAGAGGGTACCTTGCTTCAGGTGTTGCTTAGTCCTCTGCAGTGGAAGCAGCTAAGCGGTTAGCAGCTCAGGTCCCGGCTCCACGACACTGTCCCTGCACCTTGGGCCTTGCTCCCTGCCCCAGGGCTGCGAGGCAGAGTGGGTTTGGGATGTGCTGCAGGCTCTGACCTGCTTCCCCTCTCCCTGTCCCGTGCAGGTTCAGCCACCTCAGTCCGAAGCTCCTTGGGCTGGAATTCTGCTAACCTGGGAGATGGGCTGGAGTCCAGGATGAGATAGGGAATGGCCGGGGCTCCTGGATCTGAAGAGCAATTGAGGGGTGTTAGTGTTTGGTTTGGGAAGCTTCGCTTTGGCTTTCGCACATTAGAGGGATTGGGAAGCTCATGCCCCGAGGACAGACTTGCTCCTCTTCCTTCACACCTGCGTGGCCACCTCACCTGGCTGTCCCCTCACCTGCCCCTTCTCCCATGGTCCTGCCCCGCAGCTCAGCAGCCCTATCCTAGCTCCAGCCTTTCTCCCTGCAACCCTGGGCAGCACCTGGGCCTCAAACAGTGTCTGTGCAGAGACCAGAGCCACCTTTGTCCTCCAGCTGAGTGGGATCCGCTCTGCTTGCCACAGGACTATGGGCCAAGGGCCCAGCTGGAGCTCCAACGAGAGGGAAGCCCTGCAGGAGGTGACCTGGGCTGGGACTAAACTCGGAAGGGCTCCTGGCACCATCCTCGACCTACTGACAAACATATTAACTGGTAATTCCTGCCTGCCAGCCAGGTGGAATCCCCACCGTTCTGTCCTATCCATCTCTCCCTCTCTCCTTCCCTCCTCATTCTAACTCATCTTCTACTCCCTTCCTTCACACTGTCCTTCTTCCTACTCTTCCCTCCACTCCTGTACCTGACCCCTCTCCATCTTCCATTCATCCATTCCTCTATCCCTTCCTTCATTCCACCACGCTCTTCCTCCATCCCATCCTCTCTCCACCCACCCATCCATCTACTCTTTTCTCTATTCCCCCCTCCCTCACTCTACTATTCCCTCTATGAATCCATCCATACCCACCTCCATCTATCCCTTCCTCCACCCCTCTCTCCCTCCATCTCTCTCCTCTCTAGCCCCACACACTCATTTCCCTGCTCCTGTTTCCCTGCATCCACCTGCTAACAAATTGCTCCATTGCACTTAGCCCCATCTCCGATTGCATCCAGAGGAGCAGCCCCCGCTTGGAGCAGGCAGCACTTCCAAGGCTCCTGAATTCAGGCAGTGCATTTTGCTGTCAGCCTTTGCCTCTGCTTATTGCAGTCCACGGGTGAGGGACTCAGTGAGTTGAGGGGCCGTTAGACCAATAGAGCTCTGATTTTTAGGACCCTGGGACAATGTGTTAGTGGGACGATATGTTATCTAGTTATCCAGTAGCTTGTGATATGATCAAGAAGTCACTGATACCCTGCTTGTTCACAGACGTTTTTGCCTCTACCCAAGGGGAGGAGGAAATTTGTGCAAAATTTGTGAAATTTGGCCTTTTTTGACATATTAGATGTGCCACTCTCCAGAGATGTTAGGGAGGACCGAGGCTCTGGCTTAGATGCTGAAGGTGGAAGGACCCTACCTGGCACACTGCACTCCCAGCGCTCCGCTGCCTGGATGAAGCTCACGCAGTTCACACAGCTCTGCTGTGCTCACATTCAGTGAAACTTGGCATTTTTCCTCTTTGAGGCTTCAAACTTCCTCTCAAGCTGGTAAAACAGCTTTACTGTGTGAACTGTACACACCATAGAGGAGTCATTTATCAGGAACCATAAAAACATTTAGCTTAGGCAGGGAGAGCTGCTGCAAGCTGAGAACTGGCCAAGAGCCTGGACTTGCCCAGGGTCTTAAAAGCACCAACATTTCAGTACAGGTAGGATATGAGATGTTGAATAGTCCAGAGCAAGACTCGCTATTTCCCATAAAGATTCAGAGCTTTTATTTTCCTGTGTTTACTTCCCATGGGAGGCTCTTTAAGGGAATGAGCTCAAGGCCAAATGGTAGAGATTTGTGAAGTACTTTGTGGTGAGGAAATGCTATGAACATGGTTTAGGTAGAGTTCACTCCTGGAGAGGCAGCAGTGTGGAACCGAATCCCTCCAGACCAGGCGACCTGTTGCCAGGACACAAGCCCTTTCAGCCACATCTGCTATTTACACTTCAATGTCACCACCTGTTTCAGCCCAAGGGAGGCCGGAAAGCCAAACCCCAGCAGCAGGGCCAGCCCAGCAGTACGCAGAGGGGTTATTTATGGGGAACCTCTTCTCAAAGATATTTCCTGTTGCAGTGATCTCTTTGCAGGAAGAGATAGAGATTGTGAATCTCTGCTCAATTACCAGTATTAATAATTTATTACAGTGTCAAAGCTGAGCACAGGGAGATGAAGTAGCAGGCGATGGACTAAAGCTGCTTCCCAGCCCGCTGGCATCTGCTCCGGAGGCAGTGTTGGATCTTGCTTTGGAGTCCCAACAATTTGCCATCCTGCTCTTCCAAAGCAAAGTCAAAACAGAAAAACTGTACCTGGAATTTCCTTCTCCCCAGAACATCGCCTGGGGGATACAGCTCCTATCACCTCTCTCTGAGGCAGCTTATCCAGCAGGAGCTGTTCAGCCCAAGCCCAGCTCCGTGCACAAATCCGCACCCATGAGCCCTGCTACGAAGCCTCCCTGCGGGCGGGAGACGCGTCGCGAGGCAGCGCTAGGCCCTGCTGAAGAGCATGGGTGCTGCTGGGTAGGACACACACTGCGGGGCCTGGCACAGGGTGCGGCGCTAGAAATGTGTCGCTCCCTTCCTGGAGCGCACCGGGGTGTGATTTGTAGCACCAAGCGATGCTCTCCCGTGGCCTCACATCACGCCGCCTCAGGGGGATGCTGCCCTTTGGCTGCCCCTTCTCGCAGTGGGTGAGGCTCGGCCTCAGCCGTCCCTCGGTAACACTATGGTGCCGAGACCCTGCCCTCGGATCGGATCGGATCGGATCGGATCGGATCGGATCGGATCGGACCGGACCGGACCGGACCGGACCGGACCGGACCGGACCGGAATCCCTGCTCCAACGCCCCCTCCTCTTGCCGCCATTTTGTGACCTTCCTGCCAGCGCCGCCGCCCCGAGGCACGCTCGGCTCCTCGCCCCGCCCCTCAGCAACCCTCCTGGCCAATCAGGACGCCGCTCCCCGCTGCGCGCCCGCTAACGTAAAACGCAGACCCCCTCCCCCAGAAGCAGCGCGCCCCGCCCCTCGGCCAATGGGGCGGGCGGTAGCTGCGGGCACCCGCCAATGGCTGCGCGCCCCGCACGGGACCGGCCAATCCGGCCGGTGCCGCAGGGCGGGGCCGAGGCGGGCGGGTCGCGCTCGGGCTGAGGCGGCGGCGGCGCCGGGGCGCCCTCAGCTCTGAGCTCCTGTCTGGGACGTGCGGCCGCGGGCTGGGGTGCTCGGGGGGGCCCGCCTGGTTTCTCTGCAGCCCTGATAGGAGTCCAGTGTTTGGATGCTCAACTCTGTTATACACTCCCTCTCTCTCTATATATAAGTACAGTTCTAAATTTCTCCACTTCAGGGAAATCGCACTCCTCAAATGTAATTGTGATACCCGTCCAGTCAGACAACGCTCACACTAAGATGCTTAGAAGGTGGCACTTCAGGAGACGTGGAGAGGAAAATCTAGAAACCTCTCACCCTGCCCTAATGGCCATCCATTTTGGGTCTTAACTGGCTTGTTTCTCTTCCTGCAGTTCAGAGCTGCGCAACAAATGCCACGAGGCGCCAACCCGACAAACCAGGGCTAACGTGGGGATACTAAGGCATAAAATCCCTCCTGCGGAATCATCCCGGCGCTGCTTTTTCCAAGGAAGCCCCAGGGCGGGGCCCGGCGCGCTGCGCCTGCGCAGCCCCGCCCCGTGGCGGCTGGGGCGGGGCCGGCGCTGCGGCGGGGGCGGTGCTGCGGGCCGGGCGCAGCGGCAAGATGGCGGGGCGGGTAAGTGGCGGGGAGCGGGGGGGGTCTCTTCTCACCGCTTCTTCCTGCTCTTCTTCCTCCCCCATCTCCGCCGCGGTTCCTGGCGGCTCCCGCCGCCCTCCCGCTCTGCCCTGGCTCTTCCTGCTGCTGCCTGTGGCGGCCCTCCGTGCCGGCAGCGCGGGGCAGGGCTCGGGGTGCCACGGGGGCTTCTCGGGGGTTGCCTAGGGGGGGCCTGGGGTGGCCTCTCGGGGCAGCGCTGTAGGGTGCCCTGAGGAGCAGCACGACCCTCGGGTGCCCTCGGAGAGGTGTCGGGCAGGACTTCGGGGTCCCCGGGGCAGCTGTGGAGCTGGGGGGCCTTTGGCGGTGCGGGGTGGGTGTGTGGAGCCTGGCGAGCACCGTGAGCTCCTGGGGACTCCCCGGGCAAGGGACATCCCCGTGA
This sequence comes from Tinamus guttatus, assembly GCF_059628265.1. Taxonomy (NCBI): domain Eukaryota; kingdom Metazoa; phylum Chordata; class Aves; order Tinamiformes; family Tinamidae; genus Tinamus; species Tinamus guttatus. The sequence continues at coordinate 1,259,434 of NW_028289266.1, read as the reverse complement.
AGACCAGCAGAAGACGGGAGGCGGCAGCTCGTAACCCTGCTGCAGTGCTGGTCCACGCGGTGTTCTGTTAAATCACACCTTAAAGGCTGTCCTATGATTTTATGCTATATATATATATATGATTCCTTATATATAATGCCGTATTGTTGACAGCTTAGGTAAAATTAACAATTGGCCTCCAAGACTCTAAAATCGTAAGGGAACATTCTAATCTGTCAAATCACTTTTTTTTTTTTTTTGGCATCTTAGCCATCCTCTTTTCTCCAGACCAATCTCCAAGTGCTGCCACTCGCAGCAGAGGCTGCTGCTCCCTTTGCCGCGAGCTCCGTCCGCCTTCCCCAGGCAGTAGCCGCCCGGGTTGCGTTGTTGGTTGCTCCCTGCCTCGGGCCGAGCTCTGCTGCCCTGGCCAGCGCAGTGCAGTGACGGGGGTGCTGGCGGACGGGGCGCTCGTGGCACGTCGCGTTCTGGCACGTGGGTGCTGCGGCGGATGCTGCAGTCGGGGACCGCGTTGGAGGTTCCAGCGGTGCCAAGAAATCTGGCCCGGGTGTAACTATGCGTCACGGGTGAGCGGAGGTACCTGAGAACCCGCTCAGAGATGCTCCTGATTAATCGGGCACGAGAGGTGTGTGTCATGCTGGCTGTTTCTTTAAACAGCATTTCTGTTCTCCCTGCTCCCAGCTAGGTGCTCTCGCTTCCTCTCTTGCCATTTTCTTCTTCATCTCACTCTTTGCTGAGCTCATTCATCCAGTTAAGCCTGGAGAAACTACTTGCTTTTTTTTTTTAAAAAAAAAAAAAACTTTCTTTTTTTCAGCTGTCTGTGTTTGGAAGGTCTCAACACTTTTATCAGTGGTGGGATTGCACTGGCAGTAATGAGCATCACCCCGAGACAGTGGCTCTCTCTGACCTGAGTGGATCTGGTCTCGCTGCTGTTCTTGCTCACCTGAACCTGCACTGAGCCCTTTCAGCATGTCAAGTTGACAGAGAACCACCTAGAAGGTTTGAGGGTTAGTTTTCAGCATTGTGCTGAAAAGTCCTAGTGAATGGTCTGAGAGCTGGAAGGTGGTAGCTGAGCATGTGGGGAGGCAGGAGAAAGATCTGTCCGAGCTTCTTCCTGCTGCTGTGAGCTGTGCCTGGACATCTCTATTTAAGAGAAAGTTGGTGCTTAATGGCCACGTAATCTGGCATTTGAAGTGTGTGCTGCTTCCCATGAGGTTACCAGGAAGCTTGTTACTATTAGGTGTTTTCATGAATTATCCATAAATCTATATTTGCAGAATTACCTGCTTATTTAATGCTGAGAAGAGAGTTCTTAAGCAGAGTGTCTTATGTCACTTTGGGAGCTCAGTCCAACCGTGCGCCCTGCCAAATGCTGTTAATGTAAGTTAATAAACAGGCTGTCTGCTGCCTGCAGGTGTGTGGGATAGCGGCGGCCCCGAGGAGGCTGCGGAGGCCGTTGGAGCAGGCGGCAGCTCCGTGTGCGCTGCGGCAGCGCGAGCCTTGCCCGGCCTCTGCTCCCTGCCTGTGTAAATAAGGGCGAGCGGGTGGGCGGGCGGAGGCGTGTGATAGCTCTGGGGACAGCAGGTGAGTCGCACGCGGGGACGCCGCTGATGTTCTCTTTTCAGCGTTTTAAAAGCACTTAAACCTGGGGAGCGGGGAGATTAAGCTTTAGTGATACTTGTGGCCTGAGAAAATGCCCTACAGGGAACCTCAGGGCTCCATCTCTTTTATTAGACCAGTGGGGTTTGATTTGTGTGTGTGTGCTTAGAGGTAAATTAATGACTCCCATGAAGTAGAAGGGAGACATAATCTTTAAACTTCCAGTAATATGTTAAAATAATAAAAGTTAAATAATAACAAATAATAAATAATCTAGAAAAATGCTAGGCTGAACATTATTAATTGCCCAGTACTTTTCCAGAAATTTTACCCTGCTCCTGCACCAACTTTCCTCAGTTGCAAGGGAGAGACTCGTTCACCGTGATTGGAGTTTACAGGCAAAAACAGCTCTCAACAATTAGAAATAATGGCAGTTTCTGCCATGGGGCTGCGCTTTCCTGGTCCTGAGTCTGGGCTTCCAGAGCAAGGGCTTAGCTGGAGGCTCTGTTAGAAGGAATTTTAGAATTACACAAGAGCTGCAACTTGTATAACCCAACCTTTCTTTTATTTTTAATTTGCTAGGTGATACTCAGAACAGGTAAGAGAAAAGGGGAGTTCCATAGATAGCACAGTGACAGGAAGGATTAGTCTTTTCCCTTTGCAAAAGGGCTTCATATCTGTATGATTAGAAATGAGGTGGCTTTCGCCTGGTTTCCAGCAGATGTTGAGTGACCTTGCGGAACGGGACCGGAGCTCCCTGCAGCAGCTCCCGCTGCCGTGCAGTGTCCGTCGGAGGGACGGCAGCGGGGTCCCCTCCGCGCTGCGTGAGGCCCAAGACACTGCCGGACTGAGGCTCTCCCCCTTGTGCTCCTGGCGGTCAAACGAGCGTGGTTTGAAGGGTATTTTGGTAGAAGCTTTGAAATAACTAGGGTGGATTTTATGTTAGTTTGTGATGCTACAAGGTCTGATTTCTCCCTCTTTCTACTCTCATAAGGAGTCACTCTTTAAGGTGTCATCAAGCACTTAACAAAACATTTATGAATTGAGTTGCTCCTTTCTGGTAGCAGTACTGATCCTGATAGCACTGCCTATTTTTTCTATTATTTCCTAGCATATAATATACAGAAATAGTTTTTTGGGAGTGCTTTCCGGGAATGGACGAGAACTTCAAATCTGAGATGAGAATCTGAGATCACTGAGATCACTTCTGCAGCTATTCACCTGCCTTGTGAAATCACTCCTGATACACTTGTGTCCTGTTTACAGGACTTCTGCATTACAGAAACCTGTGTGAGATTATTTAGGGTAAGACTTCGTCAGTCGTGTGACTATTTGAATTTTGCCTTTCCCTTAGGTGGGTATTATCTGACTTTGTCATCACTCGCCCATCAGTCACCATTGATTAATTTGATGTTGTAGCTGCCACAGCAGAAATAGTTCATTTGAACAGAAATAGTTCATTATGAAGTCAGTTAAAATTAATACAATTTAATAGAATTAAAGTTTATTACCTCCCATCAACAGAACTGTTGCAATTTAAGAAAACTTGATGTTGAGAGTGAAGGAGATGATCCCTTTTCAAACAAGTGGCCAAAAGCCCAAATGTCCAGGGATTCCTCAGTTGAATTTGGTTCTTGGTGCATCTCCAGGCAAGCAGGGCGTTGCTGGAACGGACGTGTGCTGCACATCTTTACTGGCTAATGTCTTCTGTGCCTGCCGAAAAGGTTTGCTGGACTATTTTACTTATTAGAATAATGTAGGTAATCAAATTTAAGTAAAACTAGCTGTGGAAGAGCAGTGAGAGAGAGAGATGCCCTAAGAGACTCTTGACTGTTCGTTTTTTTTTTTTTCTCAGATGTAGGTTGTGATTCACATCCTGGTCCTCTATTGCCAGCACTGAGGAACCCACAGAGGCCAGTCGTCCCCTTTTAGCATAAGAAATGTGGTAAAAATCGATGTTTGTGTTAGATACACGAGGGAGAGCAGACGTATGTTAACCTGTGTGTTAGAAAAGTGCAGTCATGTGTCACAGAAGTGGCCCCTTTTCCATCCTTCCCCTCAGAAGAGCTGCTCGATTTGGCAGGAAGCCTGAAGGTGCCGTTCGTGGTCATGCATCTGCTGCACACGCTCATGGTGGGGATGCTTTTCTCAGTCCTATTCTGTTAACTTTAACTTTTTAGCTTAGCTAGTTGACATTGAACCTTACATTGTCTTCAGAACGGACATGTGCTTCACGCAGCCTCCCAAACCTTGTACCTAGAAGGAGAAGGCAATGCGGGGGTGTCAGCATTGCCTCCCTCATAGCCTGTTTTTGGGCGCTTCCCCATAAGGCCAGGGCAGAATGGCTCCTCTGTGTTAAAGATGCCTCCTGGCCAGGGACTGGGAGATATCTGTGAAATTCCTGATTTTTGAGTATAGGCTTCATACGCCGGCCGTCTTCAGAAGCCTCTCAGCTTCCAGGAGTTGGAGAGTTGTGTTGGAGAAGATCCTGCCATTAAGATGAATGGAAAAGCCCAGCATCCTGTTACTCAGTTTGGGCCAGGGGATACCACCTCTTTTTATATCAAGGCCCAGGATATAATTCTTTGGATGCCCTGCCCCAGCACTGCTGTGTTCTTTGCTGTGTATAAATGTCAGATGATCAGACCAGAAAGGTCAAATACTTGAGGCAAAAAACAGATGTAGCTCTGCTTTTTTTTTTTTTTTTTTTTTTTTTTTTTTTCCCTGCTCCCGTAGGATGTAAATACAGCAGTGACTGTCTGCTAAAAATTCTGGAATAAGTCATGCCCTAAGGTGTAGCAGGTTGCAGGCTGTTTCTGTGACTCTGTAAGATGCCAGACCTTAACTGCAAGCGCTGGTACCCGGGCAGCGCTTCGCGCACCGGCGCCCAGGGCTGTATTAATGACTTATAGAATATCTCCTTTAAGATGCTTGACTCTCCCGAGTGATTTTATCGGATGAACCTTTTAGTGAGCGAGGCTGTCTTGGTTTTATCAACAGACCCCCTTGCACTTTTATTGGGTTCTGGCCATTTCAATGTGGCTGTGGTCTTACTATTCCCATGTTTCTTACCTGGGGATGTGCTGGTATTTTCATTTTACTCTTTATAATTGTTAGCAAAAAATCTAGCAAGGACTAGACTTGAAGCAGCTGTTCATCAGCTCAGAAAGGAACATGACTGCATTTGAGCTGGACTTGCTTGAGTTAAATCTTGGAAAATTCCGTTGTGTTTCTGATAACATTGTAATAAAAAGGGAATAGTACAGCCCAATCCCCAAACTGACATGCTCCTTTTGAACTGTTCGGGGTGAAAAAACATGGAAGTTGCAGAGCTCTTATCCCAGAACTGAATTCCTGGGGCTGAGACCTTTGCAGACAATGTAAGCAGCAGCCACCACCCTGGAAAAAAAACATATTCTCTGATAGCTAAGGTGGATAATTCTGTCCTAATAAAGCGGCTTTCGCTTGCTAGGGTGGGAGCGGTGCCTTGGTGCTCCTGGTCGCTCTAGGAAGCGGGAGGAGCTGGGGATCCTGATGGAGCTTCCCGTCGGGCATGGGGAGGGAGAGGAGCAGCTCCTCTGCACTCCGTGTTGGGGCTCTCCTGGCGGCAGCTCGCTCCAAAGTTCTTGCTAAGCCAAGACAGGAATATGAAGCCTGATGTTTTTCACTTTCCCAAGGCAAACATTCCCCTTTTGATGGAAGAAACAGTTGTTTATGATCTGGTTATGTACAGAGCACGCAGCTACTTCCAAATTGGGGTAAGAGTGTCTAGGTCAAGGGGAGCAGATGGAAAGGAGGGTCCTGAGCAGGCGCCCAGGTGGCTTGTCCTGGGGACGGTGCTCAGCCTGCTGTGCCCAGCGAGCCTTTGATTAGAGATTTGAAGGGGAAACCTGTTTTGCCAAACCTGCATTTTCTGAAAAGTTGTTTGTCTCTTCTTGTGCAAGCAGCATGCAGAGCTCTTCAAGATTTACCAGAAATATATTTTAAGAAGCACAGAGTTAGGATATCTGCTGTTGCTGTCTGTGCACCTGCTGTGGGCACCATGCACCATCTCTTTCATAACCTTGATCACCATCTGGGAATTCTGGTCTGTGTCTGCCCACTGGAGAGGCTGTTGCCGCCCTGGCTGCCTCCCTTGGGAAGCCCTTCCCAGCCGCTCGGAATGCGGCGCTGGCAGCGCTGCTCTTACCGGGCTCCTCTCCTTTCTGCTCGCCCCTTCCCCTTGCCCTTTTTCCCCTCTGCACTCTTCAGCTTCGTGGTACGTGTGTGTATTTTAGGAGAGCCGGCGTAATCCTCCCCGGGCTTTTCCTGGGCTGATTTATCTCCTCCCAGGCTGTCGCTGACCCTGCTCTGCTTCGTCTCGTCTTTCTGGGTGCTGGTGGTTCTTGTGCCGCAGGCAGCTGCAGTTCTGATGCTCATCTCTTCTCTGTTCTCTTTTCTTCCAATTCTTTGTGCTTGACCCATTGGGTCTTTTAGGACAACCTGTAGCGGGCAAGGCTTCAGGCATGTCTGTTTTCCAGCAGGAAACAGAATACTGTTGCAGGGTCTGCACAGCATCGTTTCGGTTCTCTGTTATTCTTCAGCTCTCCTCTATGGTGTATTCCTTCCTGTTTTTAAAATCTGACTTTTATTTGCAGACTTCTAGTGGTGAATGAGCATCTGGTTTGTAAGGTCTTTGCCTGTGTCCCCTGCGCTACCAAGGGTGACATGAGGCAGCTGCACATCTGCTGCATCCCTAGGAAATACAGCCTAACCTTCCCTGTAACAACTGCTCCGCGGTTCTTTGCTGCCCTGTTCTCTGCACTGGACACTCCAAGGTGTTTTGGTGCCTGGAGCTGTAGGGCAGAGCTTGGGGGTCTTTCGAGATGTTGATCCCTCCTCTGTGCATCTAACAGTGGGGTTTGCAAGAAACTTCAGTTTCTAAAACTCCGAGTCATTGTCCTGTTTCCGCACAAGTCATTTGCCAAAACCTGCACAGCAAAGATTATAAAATGCATGCATATATCTTTAGGAGCGTGTATTTACATATGCACGTGTATTACATAAGGGAAAATTTTAGCTATATAATGCTTTAACAGTATTTGTCCTGTACAAGAAAGAATGCAGAGAGCAAAACCTGCCTCTGCTTTAAAAGCCGTTTCATAATCTCTTGGGTGGCATTAGGAAATTAAATGAGTTAAGCCTTCCTGTGTCAAATGAAGAGCATCTTTCCTGAGCATTTAGTATTTTAGCTCTTTTATTCAGCAACAACTGACAGGTAGTAGCACATTTCTATTTTGTGCCACCAACACAAACCTCCTGGGGAGTCTGAGTAGCAGCAAACGTTCTCCTTGAGCTGCTTCTATCATCAACCTTCATCACAAATATTAAGGATTTTTTTGTGCTGTGTGCTCACGCTTCTCGTAGGTGGAATATTGCAGAGATTTTATTGTTCGTTCTCTCCGCAGTCGTGTTAGAGCAGCAGTGCTTTGCTGATGCTTAGGATGCTTGTCTTGAAATCCAGAAGTTTCATTCCTATGTATGTATGAAAATACCTGACTAACTTAGCACGGTCTCTGTGCTGAAGAGGCTGAGATCTTCCAAAACAGAAGGCCAGCACCGTTTCATTTTTCAGGAGAGGAAAATTAGATTGCACACGCTCTGAAATGCCTGAAAGATGGGCCGTTAGGGCGTTTATTTCCATCATGAGGCTGTTTGTTCTTTGGGGTAGCTGGAAAAGGCTCTGTAAAAGTAAAAGCCAGCAGTGTGGCTGAGCCTCCTGCCGTCGGGTTTTCCTGCTCACCCCCAGCACGGCCGCGGAGCCGCGTTCCTGCCCTGGCACCTCCGTCCCGCGGCAGCAGAGCTCTCACTGCGCCCTGGGCTCCCGGTTTTCTCCCGTGAACGGGCAGTGGCGGAGCAGCCTCGGTGGAGGCAGAGCCCTGCGGGGAGGCGCTCGCGGCCGTCGGGGACAGCGGCGCCCTTGGCTGGGAGCCCTTGGGAATGCGGTGTGGCCCGAGCTGTGGGGCCACCTCCTGCCGCGTCTGTGGTCTCCCCTTCTTGCCCTGCCGGGAGGACAGAGGTGTCTTTTGCTCTCTTCGGCCTAACGGGTCCCCGTGGTGGGCACAGGGGTGACTGGGATGTTCCCGGGTTCCTGTTAAGCAGCGGGGACAGCGGTGTCGCTGGCGCGAGTGGCGTTTGCATCGGCTGCACCATCTGCTCCCGAGGCTGGATAGAGCTGAGCCTTGAGCTGCCTTGCCTTGCTCGAAATCAGCTCGTGCACGAGAACCTGGCACCTTCCTAGAAACATCCTGGGGATTTTGCTTCCTCTCCTCCCTCGCGTTTGGTGCCCAAGGGAATGGGAGTGTCGGGAGGCAGAGAGGAAGGAGGCTCCAGAGTTTTGTGCTTGTCCTGAGCTGCGCCCCAAAGTGCAAGAGCTTGAAGCGCCCCTGGGCACTGCTGTCCCCTGGCCTGTGGCTTGTGGTACAGCCCCGGGCTGCTGCTGTTATGCCAGAAAACTGATTTGGGAGCAGCCACCGCGTGTGTCGTCCCAGCCCGAATCCCATGGACAGCAGCGCTGGGGATGTGTTGGAGAGGGGAGCTACGAGGAAACGTTCCCATCTGCTCCATGTTGCCTCCGGTTCTCTAGAACTGAGCGTTCCTCCAGCTCTGGGTGCTTTCCCCCTGAAATATCATCTTTTACATAACTGCATTTTCCCAGATTGTCCCTGTACGCTTGCAGAAGCCTGCTTGCCTGCGAAGGACAAGCTCCTTTGCACGACTGTGTTCGTGTAGAACCACTTCTGTATAGTGCTTATGTACAGAGGCTTTAAAAACGGCCTTGGAGCTTGGGTGAGGCCTTTTCAGAGAGCTGGGAGCGTAGGTTATAGATCTACTCTGCAGCCTGGGTGTTGTTAAGAGAACAGGAGTTGAGGACCCATGGGGTGGCTCGTGCGGTCAGCGCTGATGGCGCTGCGGAAACGACCGCGTGGCTGCGCGTGCCGAGAAGCAAGGACGTCCTGGCGCACGGCCCTGCGCCGGGAGGAGGGTTGGCCCTGCATCCTGGAGGTCTGTGTGTGGGATGTGCATGTCCCCGGGGCTTTCTGTGCACGTCCCCGGGGCTTTCTGTGCACATCCCTGTGCTCACAGTGCGGCTCGCACGCTGCTGGCAGGGACACGGCCTTTGCCAGGCGCGTGTGTTACGTGGAGGAAGCGCTTGGTCAGCGAGGATTAAAAATGCATTCGAGGACTGGTGCTATAAAAACCTTTAATCCACGTGTCCCAGGTACCGAATTTTCTCCAGAAATATCCTAACGCGTTTAGCAGGGGGTGCTCTTCTGGAAAACAGTCCTGTCACGAGCGAAAGAAGTGCTAGTATGGCAAATGCTTTGCTTTCTTGTTACTGCATTAAGTGCCAAAAGACAGTAAGCCTGAAGAGGCAGGTTGGACTTCACTAAGCGTCTGCAAAATACATGATTTTTTGTGATGAAAATATTTAATTGTCATTTTACACTTCAGATTCAGAGAGCTGAAGCTGTTTCAAGGCTGCAAAACAGCATCCTTTCCTGTTGTCAGATTTGGGAAGGACAATTAACTCAATCATTCAATAAAATTATCTATTAGTCTTTTTCTAAATAGCAAGTTTTTTTTAGGAAAAAAATATGTTAGTGCATAAAAAGCTGTAGAGCACACTTGCTTAAACCTATGAAGAAAAGGATTTTCTCTGATTCTTTTCTCAAATGGCCTGAAGGTGTAGAAGGAGAAAAAAAAATTGAACAGGATGGAAATCATCTAGATGTGTGCGTGAGGCTTGGGGGTTTTCCTCCTCTTGTTGCTGGGATTTAGGGCTGTCCCGAGAAAATATATTTTGAGTCAATTTTTAGAAACTCTCTGTCAGTGTTGACCTATTGCCATGGGGAGAGGAGCAGCCTGGGCTGAGTGTTGGGGTTCAGTTATTTTGGCTGCTGACAGCAGAGGAGCATCAGGATCTGGGGAACATCAGGATCCATCACCAAGATAGCATCACCTGCCTTGCACTTTTCTTCCCCAGGTAATTTTTAGGTATTTTTCCCACTCTAGGCTTAAAAAATGCAGAGATTTTTGGATACAAATATCTGTGACAATTAGAACCGTGAAGGGAGACAGGAGCTTGTCAGTGATGGTAGATAATGCTCTGAGGGTATATAAGCACTGATGAGCCCTGTTTCTGTTTTATGGATCGAAAGAAGCTCTAAGACTTGGAGACAAAAGGAAAAATCATGTTTTATTTAATAATTCCTCCCCTCTCTCTTTCTCTCCTAGTCTATGCAAGCAGCAAGATGTCCCACAGATGAACTGTCATTAACTAACTGTGCTGTGGTGAATGAGAAGGACTTCCAGTCTGGACAGTGAGTATTTGCACTTGCTCTTCCAGCTTTTAACTAAAAGGAGCAAATTGTCTTCAAAATTTGGGTGGAAGTGAGATGGAATTTCTGATTTGGAGAGCACAGTACAGTATATGTTATTGTGTACCGCATACAGTAGGTTAATTAACAAAATTCCTGTAGTTTTGCAACTTAAGAGACTTAAAATATTGGGTGTGCCTCTCTCAAATATATACTAGATATACTTTAAAATGATAGATTTTCATTTTTTTCTTTTCTTTCCTTTTTTTTTTTTTAAGCCTTTCTGGCTTAGGACTTGGAGTTGCTTAACTAAGTATAATAATTCTTTGAATTTTAACAACTGTATGAAAGACTTCGGATCCTTCACTAATGGAATCCTGCTAAACTAATGGAATAGTTTCAAATAGATTTTTAAAATTTGAATATGTTACTAGGGCCAGTTTTTTTCTTCTCCATCCTATTGGAGTACTCTGTCAGGTCAGTGAAAACTTGTTTTTCTGTATAAGTCCAACAGGGGAATAACCGAAAAGTGGGAGCAACAATTTGGATACATTAATTACAATTCTCAGTGACTAATAGTGGCTGATTCTGGGTTTTATTTTTGTTAGAAAGATAGAGAACACACATCTTCAGCCGAGGCTACACAGAACCGCACTTTATTTTAAAACAGAGAGAAAAAAAACCCTAAAAAACCCAGATTAGTTTCCTTTGTTGCAGTAATACGGTGGCTCTTTAAAACCCTGCAGTGTGCAGACCGTCGACATAAATAATTGGTTTCAATAGAATTTCACATGCAACAGAAAGCTGAAAATGGCTTTGAATGGTAACCACAGGGCCTGGGGTCAGCCCATGAATTTTGCTAAGGATGGAAAATGGTCTGCGAGGGGTGGAGGAAGGCGCAGGGGCAGCTGGGGGCTGGTTTTGTGCCCCCTTGCCCTCTCCTGCACTGCCCCGTCCGCCTGCAGAACTTGGATTCCACAACCTGGTGTGAAAACAGCAGCAGAACAGCCAGGAGGAGGCAGAAGTGTCTGCTTGGACAGAGTGAGCATTCTGGTCTCTTTGTTTCCCCCCATTAATGGGGGATTTTGTCAAAGTTATTGGCTTCTAAAAGCATCCAAACCAAATGTTTTGCCTAAAACCATTAGCGCGTGCTTTCTACAAGTATTAATTGCCTGAAACACGAATACCCCCAAGGGACCCAGCTCCTACAGCTGCAGCAACCAGCTGCTTTCCTTTCCCTCTGTGGGTGAAAACCCTCTCCCTGCCTGTCTGGAGGGAGCAGGAGGTGATGCCCGCCGCCCTCCTTGTGAACAGGCTGCCCGTGCCGCTCCCTGCACCCATCCTCCTTGCCTATTTCTAGAAATTGGGGCTTACCGAGAAAGCAGCATATGTTGGGTAGGGAACAGATGCTATAAATTGCTTTGCAAATTATAAGCCTGGAGTACAGAGAAATATCTCGATATTCAGCGGCTCCCGAAAGCCGTCGTCATCCTGCTGCATTGCAGATGCCCTGAGCGAGGCCGCCGCGCTGATGTGCTGCAGGAAGGTGCACGCAGGCAGCTGGGCCAGCTCCTACCCCCTGCACCAGGACTGGCTGCACGGAAGATTTTTTGGACCAGCTACACAAAGGACAGGGCTTTCGCGCTCCCATTTGGTGCTCGTGGGCCTGGAGCTGGGAATTTGACCTTGGCTCAGGGAAGTGGCTCGTCCCCGAGATGCTGCTGTAGATCTTGTCGTGCTTCATTTTTTTTTGTTTTGCATCTCGTAAGTTGGACAAGCGTGAGTCATAATCTTGTGATGCCCGAGCTCATGGCATGTAGCGCGTTACTGTAGACACAGTCTTGGTCATTTAAGTGTTAAGATCTTCAGTTCCTGTGCATATTTCTACCCTGAGGGCTCCAAAATAATTTGGAAGGAGAAATGTGCCTAAAAGCAGACAGAGTGCAGGGGACGGGTTGGGGAGGAGAGCAGGGTAGAATGTCTGAGCAGCCGTCTTTCTGCTGGGAACTGATTGACAATTCCTGTCTTTTGTATGAATATCTGCCTGTATTACCCAAATGCTCATAGGGACCTTTACACAGATATGTAGGGTATCTTCTCCCTTACAAAATGCTTTTCTCTTCACTAACATAAAAATTGTAACAGGTCCCTGTTACCTCTTACAGCTTCTGCTGCTTTGCTCAACCTGATCAGCAGAATTAAGCAGTCACTGGTGTCCTGAGTCTGGCCTGGGGCTATTTTAAAAAATTGGCATCATGCTTCGTTTTGGTGTTGATAGTTTTCGGCAAGGCTTTACACATGAATTAGTAGATCAGCAGTTTCACCCTTCAGGGCTCCTGGGATATATCTGGCCCTGGTGACTCATTGCTCCTTTTATTAATTTATAAGCAGAAGCTAGTGTTAATGAGCTTGAGACTTCCCCATGTGTCTCCATGAACTCATCAGGCTCCTTCCTGGTGAACATTGGTGCAATTTTATTTTTTCAGTTCAATTTTCCTTCCTTCAGTTGCCTTCGTTTTGAACATTTCTCTTAATACTGTAGTTGCAGCCTGTAGGATGCTGCTGGTTCCTGCTGTCTTTGAGAGAGAGAAGAGCGGGATTTTTTTTTGCTGCCTTTTGCAGATTTTGCTCAAATAATCTGCCAGGATCTGACCTTTTCTATTCTTGTTTAACTCTAGATTCCTTTCAGAAGCTGATTTTTCTTTTTTCCCCTTCTCCTGGCATCCCTTAGCCTGCTATGGGGCTGTGTTATCTTTCTGGCCTTCTGGAAGTATTTCTGATGAATGCTACTCTCCAGTGTAACACTGCTAATTTCTGTGTCAAATCTCCATGGATAACATTGTTCCTTTTATAATAGTTTTTTACCAGACACTGTCATTTTCCTGCATTTTGCTTTTTTGGGATGAAACCCGGCAGGAGTGGAGCTCTCTGCTTCCTGCAGGGGTGCTGGGTTATGTAAGCTACACTTGCTGTTACGTTTTGAGCCAGATTCAATGCGCTGGTCAGGACTCACTGCAGTCTAAAGGGATTTTAATGTTGAATCTTTTGCTCTTTTATGAGCAGCTTTTGGAGTGTTATTTTTCGTCTTTTTCTCTGTGAGGTATTTCTGTAACACATTCAGATGTTGTATAGTGCTTGCAGACATGTTTGCCTAATACTCAGCAGCTTAATATCTTGTTTTTGAGTTAACTGTGCGTTAATATGATTTTAAGCCTATGCTGTAAACCTTCACATTCCAGTTGCTGATCCCAGAACGGCTTCTGTGTTTTGTCTAATAGTTCATTTAAAATGATATAGTCCTTAGAGCAACATTCAGTCCCTTGCCTCCTTGGAGAAGTAATTGGCACTTTTTAAGCCTCTGTGCTTGCCAGAGGTGCCCTAACCCTCAAATAGGTGGGATTTCAGGTGTGCCCTGGCTTTTCCTTCTGGTTAGAGGCAGATGGTATATCTTAAGCATACAGGTTTGGGGTGCCATTCTTACCGGATCGCGGAATTGCTGAGTTGGGAAGGGACCTCCAGAGATCTAGCGCTCCCGTGGGCTCAAGGCATCGTCATTCCGAGCAGCGTGCTTGGAACGGGGTCCAGACAGGTTTGGAATATCTCCGGGAGTGGAAACTCCTCTGTTTGAATGCTCTGACAGTGCTTGAAACACTTAAACACAAAAAAAGACAAACAGCATTTTCCTATGTTCAGGTGGAATTTCCTGTGCATGGGCAATTTGTGCCCATGGCCTCTTCTCTTACTGGATGCCCCTCAGAAGAGCCGGGCTTTGTCCTTGTCAGGTATTTATACACCCTGGTAAGATCTCTCTGGCCCTTGTTTGCTCCACGTTCATCAATCTCATCGCTCTCTGACACTCCCCATACGAGAGAAGCTTCAGTCCCTCGCTCAGCTCCGTGGCACCTTGCTGGAGTCGTGTCCATGTGTTCTCGTACCGGGGAGCCCGGGGCTGAGCAGAGGGGAGTGTTGCCTTGCTCAGGCTGCTGGCCACGCTCTTCCAAATGCAGCCCTGGCCACCGCTGGCCTTTGCTACAGGGACGTGTCACTGGCTCGTATTCAACTTGGTGTCCTCAGGGACCCCCGGGCCCTTTTCTACACGGCTGCTTTTATGTCTTTCCAGCTGAAGGACTTAGTGAGGTCCAGGAGAGGTTTCCAGGTGAAGCACTTGGCGTTTAGTGTTGAACTTCATGAAGTTCCTGTCTGTTCTTTGGCCTCCTGAGGTCCTTCTGAAAGGCAGCACAATCATTGGGTGCATCAGCCTCCAAACTGTGTGTTGTCTGCAGACCTGCTGAGGTACCTTGGGTCCCACCATGCAGGTCCTGTTAGAAGAGGCTGATCAGCACTGGCCCTGCTGTGGGCACCTGGGCACATCGCAGCTCTCTGGCCTCCTGCTGGGCTTGGTGCTGTAGCTCTGCCCTCAGCTCATCCTGTTGGCTCCACCTTTCACCGGATTCATCACATTGAGCAGACATGATTTCCCCTATGTGTATGCATGTTGACTGCTCCTGATCACCTTCTTGTCCTAAACATATTTGGAAATGGCTTCCAGGATTATTTGCTCCATCACGTTCCTGGGGAATGCCAGGGAGGCTGAGCAGCTTTTCTGGATTGTCCTCTTGCCCTTCTTGAAGACAGGAATGACCTTTGCTTTCTTCCAGTCCTCAGGAACCTCCTCTGCTCACCAGGAACTTTCCATTAGCTGCTTTGCTTTCCTCATGTCATGTGTATAGGGAGGCAGCGCACCTAGGATAGGTTTCTGGATTTACCTCTGGAGCTGGACATGGAAAAGGAGGGCTGCACATCACTATATTTGTAAGCAGCTCATGGATGATATAAGGCCAGAACAAGCAAAGAATCAAATCTCCTACCCATATATATAGAAGACATATATCTGTGTGATGTGTTTGAAGTGATGTGTTCCCTTGCTTTGCTGTGTGTTTGGGTGAGCGGGTGATGTCTAGTCTTTGTGCTCATGCCAGCCACACGTCTCCCCTAGTCTCAGAGGGCCATATGTTCTTTCGACCGTGTTGTTAAAACTCTTAAATCCACCCGGTGTTGTGTGTGTGTGTATGCAGCAGATGGACTCTGAGCAATGCGCCCCCTCTCCTCGGCTCTCCCCGCAGTGGAGCAGGGGCAGCTCAGCTGGGAGGGGGCGCAGGGCAGGGTCGGTCGGGGACCACGTAGACCACAGAGTCGCAGAGGGTTGAGGTCAGCAGGGACCCCTAGGGATCATCCAGTCCAACCCCCTGCTCCAGCAGGGACACCTAGAGCACAGGGCACAGGGTGGCATCCAGGTGGGTTTGGAAGATCTCCAGAGAAGGAGCCTCCACAGCCTCTCTGGGCAGCCTGTGCCAGGGCTATGGCACCCTCACAGGAAAGAAATTCTTCCTCATATGGAGGTGGAACTGCCTGGGTTTCAGCTTACACCCATTACCCCTCATCCTGCCACTGACCACCACAGAGAAGAGCCTGGCCCCATCCTCCCTGCATTCTCCCCTCAGGTACTTGGTGTTGATCAGATCCCCTTCAGCCTTCTCTTCTCTAGACTAAACAGGCCCTGCTCACTCAGTCTTTCCTCGCTCGATAGATGCTCCAGTCCCTTTATCATCTTCATGGCCCTGTGCTGGCGCCTCTCTAGAAGCTGCACGTCCCTCTTGTCCTGGGGAGCCCAGAGCTACCCCCAGTGCTCCAGGTGCCTCCCCAGGGCTGAGCAGAGGGGCAGGATCCCCTCCCTCGCCCTGCTGGCAACGCTCCTCCTCGTGCAACCAGGAGCCCATTGGCCTTCTTGGCCACTAGGGCACATTGCTTCCTCATGGATCATATGGGTAGTTAAAGATCACATGAACTGGTGGCCACACAGGTCAGTGGGGTAGTTAAAGCAAAGAACATGGTGATGTCAAATGTGACTCTTCCATCACGGCTGTCTCTGGCGGACACTCTTCCCAGCTTGCTTTCATGTTGCTTTCTGAAGCCAACCGGGAGTCAGTCTGTCACGTGCTGGGAACTATCCTGCCTAGTCTTGAGACAAATTTGAGCAGCTTGGATCTGGCTGTTCCTTCCAGCGTAGTTCTGGGGAGTGACAAGCAGGCACACGGAGTGGCTGTTGCTGCAGCTTCTGATTGTTGGCTTTGCTCTGGTTTGGTTGTAGTGATCCCTCTCTTATGGTCCTGTGTGTGAGTTCAACAGGGTCCATCTACCACGAGCAAACAGAAAGGTTGGCCTCAGACCATATGTGATCTTCTTGTTCAGAAATTCATTCATTTTTGTCATCTATGATCAAATTTCTCACAACATACTTTGATCCTTTGGTAGGCTTTGCGTCTGATATTAAAATCTCAAATGCTGTAAAGCACTTGGATTTTGGTAAAACCTTCTTGCCTTGGTATTAGCAGCTTGAGAGGTAACACTGGTGTTCATCTAAGATCTGGAAACCTTGATCTTTGTGGTTATGGTTGGTTTGGTCGAGTTTTTATGATGCCATTCCTGAGATAAAGGTGGTGATTTTAAACAATGAGTATTAGTAAAATGTTTGTGGCTGAGCTTTGAGATAATGTTTCATCACTGTATCATCAGGAATCCATCGCTGGACTCCTGAATCATGATGTAGATTTAAAACCTTTTTTTTTTTTCTCCATTATAACGCCAGAGTGTAAACTGACTTGTTCCTCTTGAGTTCTCATAGCTCTGGGAACAACCTGAAATCCTTCTAGGGGTGTTTTGTACTAAAGCGCTATTTTCTCTTCTAGACATGTTGTTGTGAAGACTTCTCCCAACCACAAATACATCTTTACGCTGAGAACCCACCCTTCGGTTGTCCCTGGCAGCATCGCGTTCAGCTTGCCCCAGGTACTGTGCAGTTCGAGTTACCGTTTTGCTGTGGAATAATCCAAAATGCCTTTGGAGATCAGTATTGACAATAACTGTCCTAATGGGCCTCTTTAAAATATTCTGCAAACTTGACTTTGACATCAGAAGTTCATGGAGACATGTAGCATAGCTGAAGCAAACTTTATTTTATTCTTTTGATCTTTCTGAGCTTAAATATACTAAAAAAGATTTAAATTAACCTTTAAAGTAAACATAAGCAACAAACTCTTAAAAAAAATAAAGCCTGAGCAATATCTGTTTTTCTGTGAATTGTTATCGACCTATTTTTTTCCCTTGACTTTAAGGGGTTTCTTTCCTGTGCTGCTCTTTCAAAGAGGTGCAGGAAATGTTATTGAGTGTGTGCAGTCATTGCTTTTATTTCCAGCTGAAAAGTGCAATGAAATGCATAAAATCGGTTTAAGTTGTCTCCTCTTTCTTAATTTATTGACTCAAGTTACTTCATTTTAAATGATGGTTGGAATAAGTAATTGATGCAGTTGCAGAGAAGTGAATCTGGTAACACGTAGCCTCTGCCTGACAGACTCAGTAGTGTGATGTGCAGCAGCAGCAGCAGTTGTGGTCGCTGAGTTCCCGCTTTCCCGGTTCCCTGCTGGTAGCCGCTCGGGAAGCCGAGTCTCCGTGCTGCCAAACTTAGCCTAGGCCCCAAACCCACGTTTTGCCTTTTGACATGATGTTCCATTCAGATTTGTCCGGATGAGTGGGTGACTAGAACGTTGCCATATGTCCACTTAGCATTTATGACGCTAGAAGTGAAAAGCTGTTACCTGTGTAAGATATTTGTATCACATGTTGAAAGTAGGTGAATTAATTATCTAGGGTTGATTTCTTTTTTGTAGATTGCAGTAGTTATTGTAGCTCTAGGAAAGACTTTTGCTAAGAATTGAGATAATTTGCTTATCCTTAAAAAGTGACTGTTAGTTCTACACTTGGTGGTGGATAAATACTGAGTATTCCTGATGCTGGGATTTAGATTTCCAGTATTTCCTGAAGTCTTTGATGACCACATCTGAAATTACACAAAATATATATACATTTATATTAACCCCCATCTCATGTAATTGTGGATAGTCACGTAGCAGACAGTTTGCAAAAACTAAGACCTAGTGCTGAGAACTTCTATTTTACCTTGCTTATGTATATTAAATTCTTTACTACCATCATTCTATGAGAATTTTACTCTTAGCCTTAAAGACCCAAAGATGTTCATACGCTGCAGAGGATGAAAGACCAAGGGTGGTGCAGTGATGGCGAACTTCGTAGCAGAAAGTGTAGAAATGAGCAGAAAAGGAAAAGAGCTACATCTCCTGACCCAGAGAGAATCCTAGGGATTTTTTCTAGCTGAACTTGGGCTGCTTTCCTTCTTGTCCTGGAATGTGGTGATAGTCTTAAACTGGAGGGTCTGAGCAAAGCCCGGCATGTCCCAGTGCTTGCAGGAGTACCTGTGTCCTGGCACTGCCCTTGCACGGGTGCTCATCAGTACCTGGCACTTCAGATGAGGGTTTGTGGTAGGTTTTACTGAGGAGTTAGTGTCAAGGGAGAGAGGAAATTCTTAGACTTGCAGGTAGGCGATGGAAGCTGTGGAGCATGGGATGAAATATGGAAGCATAAAAACCCAAACATAAATGGCCATAAAGTACAATATTTCAAATGGGATATGACTAGACTGCTGTATAGTGATCCTAATAATTTCTCATTCTTGCCTCTCATTCTTACAAGCTACATTTTTTCTTAATAAATGCTGTTTCTTGTTCCTGTGAATGTTACATGCTTTTGCCATTACTCTATTTTTGAAATAAGAATGAGAGAAAGAGTTATAATCTAATGAATGAAACACAGAATGAAGCTGTCAAGCAAATAACATGACCAGTGTCAGCATGAAGAAACATTTTTGTGTATTGCAGTTATTTTAGGAGAGGGAACACTTGGCTATTACACTTATTTTATGATGATTTTCAAATGCCATTTCCAAATAGGAGGTCTTATTTTTTTAGTACAGAGTGAGGAAGAGACCATGAATTTTGACGAGCCTGAAATGTGGACTGTAAACAGATCATAGCCAATCTGTAGCACAAGAAGCATTAGAAGGAGACCAGTAATCAAGCCAGAGTTTTTGACCTAAAAAAAGTTATAGACTTTTCATGGCACATAGATTTGAAAATGATTCAATATTTTTCTCTTGTGGTTTTGTGCTGCACAAGACTTTTTTTTTTTTTTTTTTTTTTAAGAATAAATGTGAAAGGAGGGATTTAAAGAATTCCTGCTAGTTCTCTGGGGGATTTATAATTGTTCACATTGTAACAAATTCCTGCAGTCGTTTTTTACTTGTAAACTGTTAAAATGGTCATGGAGAGCAGCTTTTCCTGCCTGTTACACCACATCTTACGTGATCTACCCCTGGGCTTGATGGAGAAATGAGCAGAATGGCCCTAAAACGTCCAGTTTGGCTGTGTCTGCCACAGACATGGCAGGCTGGTCAGCAACACCAATGTCAGGTCTGCTTTAGTGAACGTAACCCCTTTTTTTTGTGTTGGATGCGGCCTGTCATCCCAAAATTGATTACAGAATTATTGAATGCTGAACACAAATTGTCATGATGATGCTTTGAGCAAGTTGGGCATCTTTGGATTTGTGGCATTTTGTAAGGCCTCATTCTGCCCAGCCCCTGCTGGAGGGGCCTGGTTTTCTAAAGGAGGCTGTTGCCTCTCGAGTAGGCCCTGCAGCTCCTGCAGAACAGGCTGGTGAAACAGTTGTCTTTGTTTTGCAGCGAAAATGGGCTGGACTTTCCATTGGACAGGAGATAGAAGGTAAGTCAGCAGCGTGATCGTGACGTGTCGCTGAAAGCCAGTTCCTATGTTTCCAGATGGAAGTGGAACCAGAACGGAAAACCCAAGATCTTCAGCCCTTCCTTGGGTTCTGTAGGACCCTCATTAGTTAAAGGCAGTTGCTCTCATGTCTGAAGACATCCTGTTCTTTAGCATTGACAGGATTGAGGGGAGGTATTTTGACTGTTATCTTTGAAATCTATCAATATAGCAGCTCTGTAGGGAAGGTCAGTGTTCATGTGCAGATGCAGACACTTCCCATGTATCCCAAGTGCTCCTTCCTTGTGGTTTTGGGGGACACCCAACAGAAAACTGCCATTGTAGCAAAAACTGACAGATTTTCCTGGCATCTAAACTTTGATTATTGATAATGGGACACTTTTAATACTAAAGGATGTTAAAAGCCAACAATCTGCTCTGTGCTGCTGGAACGATGAGCTGTGTGAATAGCTCTGATGTTTTCACTGAGTAAAGTTTAAGAAAATGCCTCCAGACTGTCACCATGTGCATGTGATCTGCCCAGAAGCTGCTCAGACACTCACTGTGCTGCACTTGCAGTACAGGAGCGCGTCCCGCGGCGGGGGAAAGCCCTCCTGCCTGCCCGGGAAGTCACCCCAGCAAAGGGCAGATTCCTCACAGGAAGAGTCACACGCTGCTCTTTGCACATGTTGCTTTGTTATCTCTTATGCTGTCCTCTTTCTTTAACCTGAACTCTCCCAGATCATGGGAGGTGGGAGTATTTGCTGCTACTCCAGGCTGAGGTTGGCACTTACACTGTGTGTTTTCTGCAGCATATCCAGAAGACTGCAGAATTGAAGCCTCTGCGTGTAGTTCTTGTATGTTCAGGTGCCTCAGTAATGAAACTGCTTTCCAGGCGAGGTTAAAATTCATCATAACACTTCACAGGATAAGAAACATAAGTTAGTGTGTGAGAATATTTAAAAAAATTCAGCTGCAGATTGCAGTGGGGCTTCTAAAAAGTGGCTGTCCCCTCATGCAGGTTACATTTGCACGTGCTGTGCACGGATGAGTGCCATAGACATGTGCTCTTAAGGGCATTTCTTCATCCTCTGGTTTTGGGTCTGCTTAGTGCGTGATCCGTCCTTGTCTTGATGTCTCATAGTGTCACATTCTCATCTCCTGGGCAGATCATCCACAGGAAAGCTGAAGTCTGTAGCTTCCTGCTGTGCCACCTCCCTGCTTTTGAATGTGATCTTACCCCATCAAGGGGCAGATGGTCTTGTGATGGGGGACACTGTGTGAGAGTCCTCACCAGAGACGAAGGATTTCAGTGCAGCGGAAGCGTTGCCATCTGAAGCTTGCATGAGTTGAAGATTCCTATTCCAAAGTTTAAGTTTTAATGGGACTTTCGCCAGGGTTCAAAGAGGGAAGGTAACTGGCATCTCTCGTCCTGCGTGCTATGTCTTTCATTTTTCATTTTAGTTTGTTTTTTCACTCGGCCTCTCTACCATATTTATGTGTGGATTATGAAAGATTGGGATCGCTCGCAGCTGTAGGAGCTGCTCTTTGCTCTGTCTGCAGCTTTTGGAGGGTTGACCAAACTGCTGACAGCAGCTGCCATTGCAGGAAGGTCTGTGTGGGGCAGCTAGTTTACAGATCTCTGTTTTGTAATTTTTTTTTTTTTTTGAAAATAAACGCTAATATTCAGTTGTCAGAGCAGATTTCTGATGACACTTGTACTACACCCTACTGCAAACTTAGCAAGTGTGGGGGAATGTGTATGAAAAAAGCAAATGGAGCAATTTCCTGCAGAGTGACTAAACATCATATGACTCCCTTGGGAGTAGAAAGACTTAGTAAAGCTATGCTACAGGTAGAGAGAAATATCCATAAAATTGGTGACTTACCAAGACTCCTTCAAGACTCTTTTTTTTCTGTCTTATTCAAAACATAGTTTTCATGTTTTTAGAGGAATGTCGGCTTAAAGTGCAATTCTTAATGGTACAGTGAAGCTGAATTCTGTCAGGCCCCAAACGCTTAAGGCTTTGCAGGTGAGTCAAACTCCGAACTCCGTGGAAGGGGCTTTGGGGCTGAGGCTCCCAGGTGCTGTTGTCCTCCTGCCCTTCAGGATGGCCCAGCCTTATGGGCTGCTGTATTGCAGGCGGTGCCAGGCCCTGCCCAGCAGCAGACGGCCCTGCTGCCCCCGGCTCTGCCTCTCGTTTTCCAGAGCTTCAGAGGCTTCCGAAGCTGCTGCTCTGTGGCACATCCTGGGCACCCCCAGACCACGCGGTTATTACTCACCTCTGCACCAGGATCTCCATCACTGCGCCTGGACGTAACGGGCACTTGTTGAATCCTCACGTTCTGGGATGTGCAGGGGCTGGTGCTCTTTCCAGATGCTTCTTTTTGGCAAAGCCCTGAGATTAGGAAAACAAAGTGAAATAAGTGCTCTGAAGTGAGCTGTAAGGTATGGAGGAGTCCTGTTACGGCTCTTGCTAATATGTTATGCCTGGTGCCACATCACATTTCCAAAGAACAAGTAAATGTGCCTCAGTTAAGGAATTGGTGCTGTTTCTTGTTCATCCTGATTTCTTTCTATAACTGCTCATTTCTAAGCAGCCCGTTCTTATACTAGGACTTTAAATCTATGTGCTGTAATGACCTAGATGTCTTCCAGTATCATCTGAGGGAAGTGATGGGCTCTCTTCCTTCCCCTTATCTGAATTAATCTGCTCTCATGGCTGATGCTTCTTTTCAGTGGATGCTTTTGTCAACTTAGCATCTTCCCAGGAGTTTGCAAGTTTACTCGGAGCCATTTCACTGCCAGGAGAGTTGACAGCAAACAGCAGGCTCTGGGGGAAGTGCATTTCCCTTGTTCTCCTCCTACCGCCTCATCTTTAGCAGTGACTTCTGCATCAGAGAAATCTTTTTTTTTTTCTCTAGATTCAAGGCAAACCTGCAAGATATCTTGGTGTCCTGGCGAAATGTCTGCTTCTGTGCTTGTCTGGAGCTGCTGATTGTCTCTGCTATGTGCAATCCTGCCCTGCCAGTCAGCTCTCCTGCAGATGTGAAGCACGTTCTCCTTTGTACCCTCTTTTCTCCAGCTCCAACAGCCCCGAGTGCCCCCCTGCTCTTGGCATGACATCCCCTGAGCGCCGTAGGGGTTGAGCACACTGGGTACCCTCAGCTCCACGTTGCCTCCTGCCCCTTTCTTGATTCTGCCTCGCTGGCAAGGTGCTGAGATGCAGGGAGCCGGCCCTCAGTGCCCTTCCATGGTGTGGGCTGGTTCCTGGTGCCACAGGGGTAGTTGATGCCTTTTTCTGCGTTGGGGAAGCGGGGACTCCTCTTAGTGCTTCCCCTTGGCCCTTCTGAAGATGTGTCCTCCAAATCCAGTTTAGGCCGTCGGTGTAGCTATAATATGTGGATCCTCCTTGTCCTCATCTCCAAACTCCTGTGGTGTTGAAACTGTTTTGAGAGCATTAATGAGGTTTTAAAGAAATACAGGATTTTCAGTAGAGATACTTTTGTTATATCATTTTCTGCTGTACCATGAAAAAGAAATGAGAGTCTCTGTCAGAAACAATAGATTTGAAAAAAATAAGTCTATTTAATTCACATAATCATGTTTTTCAGGTAGTAGATGTTCCTATTTATTAGAAGGATTTTTTTTAGTGTTGGACAAGTATTCTAAGAACATGAACATCTGGCAAGTGAGAAATCCCATATAACTGGAAGAACGTGTAATGGCAAACTTATAGCCTATTTAATAGATTGCATGAAGATGTTGCTGTGCTGAAATGTGCTTATTCTTTTTTTTTCCAGTTTCTTTATACACTTTTGACAAGGCTAAGCAGTGTATTGGCACGATGACGATCGAGATAGATTTTCTGCAGAAGAAGAACATTGACTCAAACCCCTACGACACAGACAAAATGGCTGCTGAGTTTATCCAGCAGTTCAACAGCCAGGCTTTCTCCATAGGACAGCAGGTGAGATTCTTTTAGCCATAAAAAAGGGTTTTTTAGCCTTGAAAATGGATGTATATGCTGCTGTATGCAATGATACGAAATACCGAACAGTACTTAATGCTGCAGAGGATGGCTTTTAGGCAGAAATTACTCATTCTGTGGACAATTTCTTTAGGAATAGTTGAACTCTCATGACATTAACTGACAGCATCAGCAGAGTGATTTAAAATCTACCTTTTTCTTAGCTAAAGAAATATATCTTTGTGCAGAAAATCCTTAGGTTTAAGAAACCTGGGTTATTTCTCCATCTCAGCCTGTCTGAATATGAATGGAGCAGCATCTGGAATCTTTTGACGAGTAACTTTGTCTTCCTTCTGTAATGAATGAGTATAAACACAGTTTTAATTAGTTTTCAGTAGCACCTTTGATGTTTGCAGCAGTACACACTTCACATTTATTACAGCTTTGCTGCCTCCAGTTGTAACTTAGGCATGACACATTTTACTCAAAGGTTTCTGAAAGTTGATGTCCCTATAACTGAGCATTTCAGCTCTGCAACAGGTGTGTTTCTGTCCCTAAGAACTCCTGTGAAAATGTCTAGCCTGCCACATGTCTAGACTGACCTGTCCTTCAGGGTGTTTACAACATGCCAGGCCTGAATCTTAAATCAGTGGCAAATGCAGTTTTGGAGGAAAGGCACTGCAAGGGCAAACTGCCTTCCTCTGCAAGGTGGGACCCTCCTCCTGTTAGTATTTGTTCTCTCTCCCTGCTGACTGTTCCAGAACAATTTTTGAGGTATCACTGTTAAACCAAGATGCAAAAGATCAAAAACATTTGATCTAAGTTGCTCTCCTGGCCTAATACCAGTGTTTAAAGCATCAAGAGATGTTACAGAACATCCACCCAGAGGGAAAAAGGAGGGGAGAGAAAAACATTTAATGGACGGAAGCTGCTCCTTGAATTTTGCACCTTGATTTAAGGTTGGGCTACTCTTGTCCTGTTGCAGTCAAGTATGAGCCATAGCAGGGATGTCTTCAGTGCACTAGACCTTCACAGGGGAAAACTATATGGAATTTAGGTGGTAATCAGAAGAGTCTTTGGACTTCCCTCTCTTCAAATCTGATTAGCCTTGTCAAAATCCCTTTTGGCTTTTTAATGAGTTAAAATCCCCTTTTTTGCTGCTTATTTTCACAGCTTGTCTTCAGTTTTAATGACAAACTTTTTGGGCTGCTGGTAAAGGACATGGAAGCTATGGATCCCAGCATCCTCAAAGGAGAGAGTGGAGCCAGCAAAAAGCAGAAGGTGGGGCCCAGGAATTCATGTTCATTCTGGAGGGACAGCAGAGACTCGAGTACTGATCAGATGTTGTTATGAGGAAGAGCTTAGGTTACTTGTGTTTGCAGAAGCTGTGCATTTGTTGCATCTAACTGCTGGTTGTGCCTTGAAGGAGATAAGGAACAGTATTTTCAGTTAAATAGTCTCTTATGCTTGTAGATCTGGGAGCTTAAAGTGCAGAGGTGGGACTTGGATACATAAATATTATTTGGATTTTGGGCACTTGTTCCTGGAAACCTTCTCTTTTGGCACTTTCTGTCCTCAAGATATGTCCAGTTGTGATTTTTTGTTCTATAGAAAGCATTTTTTTCATCTCCATTTATGAATCTTGCTGAAATAAAATGCTTGGTTTTGAACTAAAAAAATAGCTTGAAAAAAGCCCAGCTTATTATAACAGGGGTTTATTAGGTATAATAAGGTATATTCAGTGTCATATGATTGTTAGCAAAATGAGTGTTAGAGGAGCTGTTGATATTTTACTTTCTTACCAGTGATTTCTGCTGTGGAACTTTTGCCCCTGTTTCTTGCTTTCAGAGGTGTCATGGAAGTATCCAAAGAGGAATGCGAAGTTGAGCCTAGTAGTTGGATTTAACTGTTTGTTTCTCTCCCTTTTGCAGATTGAGGTTGGTTTGATTCTTGGCAACAGTCAAGTTGCCTTTGAGAAAGCTGAGAACTCTTCTCTCAATCTGATCGGTAAGTGCTGCTATATCCTGAGGGGGGTGATAGAGAGAGCCCCAACTTTGCTACTTTTTCAGGTCTCAAGGACATATCTGCCCCAGAGTTTGTTTTGCCAGTTACATGATTTGACCAAGTTGACTGAAAACCACATCCCTTAATTTTTCCCATGTATTTGATTAAACTAGCAGATGACTGAACTTGGTCTCTTAAGAACCTTTCGCAAACCCTGTGGGAAGCAGGTGCTGGATGTTCAGGAGTCTGAAGCTGCTGCCCTGAGAAGATACCACCCCTCCTGCAAGCATTGCTGCTGTTCTGCCTACGGGCACTCTAAACATCACTGTATCACCAAGTATGAAGTTTCGCCCCAGGCTGATGTACACGTATTTTGTGGGCCCTAGTACCATGCTTATTACCACAGTCTATCTAAAATACAAGGGGAGCAGGTAGGAGGAGGATGTGTCAGCCTCACCAAAAGAGGCTGAGTTATGTGAGCAGGGAAGGGAGCCGGGTTGCTCTGCGCTCGTACACCTGCCTTCGAGAGGCATCGGCCGGTGCTCCAGCTAAAGACAGCAGCTCGTGGGAATGTTTTAACTCCCTGAACATGAAGGAACGGTATTTCCGGGGAGAGTAACAAGCCAATACCTCTTTAATTCAAACAGCAGAGAAATGGGAAGGTGAGAAGAACTTTTCTGAATGTGTAAGTCAAATTTGCAAAACAACTGCAAAACTTGTGAGAATGCCATGTTTAATACCATGCCTCTAAGGAGAACCTTAAAACCTGCTGGATTAGAGAGCAGCGTGTGAAGAGCACTTCAGTTTTCTTATGAAAGTCCTGCCCTTCACAAGCTGATGCTAGTTACAAAACTCAGTGCAGTGCATTCCATTACTATGTGTGTTTGCATTTACTTTGCATGCAGTGAGGTTATTAGCAAAATGCAATCCCGTTTGTAAATAAGAGCTTTCTAAATCCTCAGCAAAATCTTCAGGTGCAGATTTTACTACCAAACAAATTGGGGAATAGCTGATGCATCCTCTGCACATCCATTTAGGTAGAAAACTGCTGTACAGGATAAAAAGGGCTCTCTCATATGTTCCTGCAGGGCCCCAACATGAGTGGAAGGGGCCTGGACAGCAATGTGGGCAGGGAGAGCACTTGGCTTTGCTCCCCTGTGGCTGTCCTGCAGAACAGGCACATTTGCTGTTAGTCTGGCTTGTAGATGACACTGTAATTAAGCACTTTAATTAGGATGCTCTTTTTTAAGAGCACCAAATGAAGTTTGCATGAAGGTAATTATAGCCCATTTAATGGTTACCGCTCCGACAGGACAGCTTGAGGTGGGTATTAACATAATCCAATTTACTGCCTCAGAGGAAGCTGTAATATTTTACTAGGTTAGTGTTCAAAGCCGTGTAATGACCTGTGATCCTCCTCCGAGCATGGCTAGGTATGAAGAATGGTGCTCGAGGAGAGGCAATTGAGTGGGACGAGGAATCCTTCGCTGCGCTTCTACTTCATTGCCTGTAGACAAGACCAAAGAGTTGCTTATGCCTCAATTTCCTTCTGTTAGATTGATACTTTATTTAATCTCCTTACTGATCTGAGGCAGAATTGCTTTGTGTGCTTTGTTGGTCTCTGGAGAATTGCAAAGTTGTGAGTAATTAGATTTTTGAGAGGGAAGATAAAAGTCAAGCCAAGTGCCACTGAGCCGCACCTTCAATAAAGGGCCTTTATTTTCCTCAGTAGAAGAAGAATGGGAATCATTAAAAAATAATGCCAATTCTATTTCTTCTCTTGAGCATAAAACGATATATTAAAACCTGTGAATAAGGTTCGAGTGCAATCTGAATTTTATTGTGATCAGGTTCAGCCAGAAGGGGGGGATATAGGCTAAATTCTAGAGGAAACATAATGATCTAAGAACTGCAGCAGAGCCATGCGATAATAAATACACAATAATTAGTGAATCAATGCCGCCTGCTGCCCTACATGGTACTAAGTGGTGCATATTATACAAAGTACCACATTGTCACTAATATGATAGAGATGTGTCCTTGTTTATTTTGTTATACATGGAATTAAAATACTGAGTTGAGATGTTTTTAGACCAAGATTAAGAGCAATCTAATGCAGTTTACGCAGAACTTTTGCTTCAGTTATTATAATCCTGTAAAGCCCTGGGTGCTTAAGAAAGCATGAAATGCCCAATTTCAGCGAGAATGGAGGAATAGCTTGAGGATCTTGGCTTCCTCTCTGTGTTTTTATATCATTACCAGCTTCTCTAGCAGCCCAGCAAAGTGGCTTTGCTAAAAGCCCTTTGGAAGTGTCCGTGTGAGCAACATGAAGGTTGGTGCTTGTTTATAAATTCCCAAATTAATTAAGGGGGGACTGCGTGGCTCTGCTGCGGTTGCAGCTGTATTGTTCCTACCGGCTGCCTCCCAAACGCATTGATTTTGTTTAAGCTCCTATGAAAAGGGAGCTTGGAGCTCTCAAAGATGAAAACTTTGTCGACAGAAGAGAAAGAGAGACTATTACCCTATCGCATAGCAAATACAAAGCCTGTGCTTAGGGGGGCTGGCCTAGCTGAAAATAGCTGTAGAAGAGGTTATGGAATAAGTAGCAAAAAGAGCAGTGGTCGTTTGTCAGACTGGCCTTTATTCACCTGACTCGTAAAGGAACTGAAGGATGACATAGCTGAGCCCATAATACTGATTTATCAGCTTGCTTGAAATTGCTCTGGTATCAGAGGGCGGCAAACGTCAAGTTTTAAAAAGATGCCAGAGGTCTGGGGAGCTACAAGTCTTTAAACCTGAAATCGGTACCAAACAAATTGGCAGAAACTGTAGGAAGGAATCGGATCGGTGGGTATTTGTGTAAAGATGATACACGGGGAAGGGTCAGCGGGTCTTCTGTGAGAGAAGCCCTGGATCCTGCTGGAGTTTCATTACAAGGCTCAGAAACCTTGAGGACGGCGGCTGACCTAGGCTGCCTGTTTTGTCAAAGCTCCTTTTCAGAGTTTCTTTAGAAAGAAACTCAGCAAAGATGTGTCAGAGAGAAGGTCCCTGCAAGAATGGGTGAATGATGGAAGGGTAGAAGAAAATATCAGTTCCAGTGGAGTTCAGCATGAGCCTCCACCGGGGCCTTTGCTTTTCGTTATAACTATTGAATAAACTGGAAAAAAAGGCTGGGTGATGAGGTGGCAGAACTTGCTCTCATGGGGCTAAGTGAGTTGGAAATAGAATAGCAGAGGAAATTCAGTAGATAAAGCGATGCGTGGAAGGAAACACTCCTGATTGCTGTTTAGAGCCGAGATCCTGGTTATGCACCGTGCCCAGCAGGCTGAGCCCTCTCCGCAAGGCTTAGGAAGCACAGCTGTTCAGATTATCCTGCGTTCTTTTCTTTTTTAAAAAAAGGGTTTGGAACAAAGCAGGGCATAACTGTGCATCTGCATTCAGCGTGCAGGCAAACGGCAGCGTGTTCTGCTCTGCCTGTCTCTGGAAGGGTGTAGGAGACGGAGAAGCCTGGGAAGAGAACAGCAGAGCTGCTCAGGTGTGGAGCAGCTGCTGCACATGGGGTTAGTAACCGTTGGGGCTCTTGTATCTGGGAAAGCCACCACAGACATGGGCATGGGACAATCGGAATACACAAGGGCAACATCTGGCCCTGGAAGTTGCTGGACAGGAGCAGTGGGAGCCTGGGAAGTTGTAAGGAAAAGTGTTCCGTACACCATTGCACTCGGAACAAATCCGCTTGCCTGGTGTTTAAAGCTGGATGTGGAGTTAGATGGACATGGGAGTGTCCTGGTAGAGCTGGTAGAAATGTTTGTTTGTTTGTTCTTCCCAGGTAAATCAAAGACCAAGGAGAACCGCCAGTCGATCATCAACCCAGACTGGAATTTTGAGAAAATGGGCATTGGAGGCCTCGACAAGGAATTCTCGGACATTTTTCGACGAGCTTTTGCTTCTCGAGTTTTTCCACCGGAGATTGTGGAGCAAATGGGTGAGTGTCATGCAGGGCACTATAGCCGAGTTACAGGATGCAGGACACTTTCTGGTCTGGAAAGATTAATATCGGCTAACGACCTCATGGCTCTGTGCTGTTGCACTTGCCTAGGGATGCAGTAGACTAACAAAGCCCCCAAATGTCTTTCCTGCTCCTGTTACTTGGCTAGAGAAGGGGAGCAGAGGAAGAACTTGAATGCTCAACACTGTGAATGGAAGATCTGAGCAGATGAGATGATTTAACTCAATATTTCCCTTTAGAAGGCAAGCAATTCCTATGCTCTTGAATACTTCATTTATCCATAGCAATGAGATTTAATGGTCCCATTCCTGACCTATCTGCAGGGGGTTCTCTGCACAAATCAAAGGAAATTCTGAGTTTAATGATTTCGCATTGCATGTAATATCTATTCTGGCAGTTGCACCAGACACGTATGTCCTTTTCACAGTGTTAGCCCAATAAATGGAGTATCTTGTGTCATCTGTGTTTAGTCAGGTTTGAAATGCTAGAGAAGGATACGCAGGCAGCACGGGTCTGTGGTACGAAGCGCAGAAAGTAAATGCAAGTTGGAAGGGGACAGTCCCAGCGCTTTGCTGGCAGGCAGATAAATGTTACTTTTAAAAGGACCTTTTAGTAAGCAGTACACAGCTGCTGCAATCTTATTTTGTCAAATAAAATGGCTAGGGATGTCCTATCTAGTCTTGTTTCTCTAAATACTGTCTCCTTGGATTTGTATTTGAATTTTGGATCTGGAGATTTTTTTATTTTATTTTATTATTTATGTTTGTTTTTCTTTGCCTATCTACTTGCCCTCTCCCCAGAAATAAACCCATGAAAAATTTGATTGTAAACCAGATTTTTCTCTTTTAAAAATATGTCCTGTTCGTGTGTGGCTGTGCACAGAATATTTGTGCCCGGTGCTTGTGCAGTTGGTGTCAAAGGAAACGTTCCTGGGAGGTGGATTAGGTCTTTTCTTACAATAATTTAAGCATTTGGGGAGAAATACTGAAGGAATCTGTAGCCTAAATCCAATTAGTGCCCAACTCTCCTGCCTTTTTACTTCATGTCTGTGTAGTAGCAGCAGGCGTTTAGACAGACCAGTGCTCTTTATTGGAAATATTCAGACCTTTTGAAGCAGCAGGGACCTCCTGTCAGGCCAGACAAGATGGCTGTGCACGAGGTCGTGGTGCTCAGGTTGGTTCCTTCTCTTGGTTGAGATTGCTTAATACAAGGAGAGAAAAGTGCCTGAAGGGCCTCTAGTATTTTGATTACCCTGAGCAATGAATTAAAGGTGTGCCCTGCTATTTATGTAAATAGATATACCCTCACTCGTGCGTGTTTACGCACATACTGCACAAAGAAGCATTTTTCTGGTAAGAAGTTAGACTCCAAACAGATTTTTCTAGCTCTCTGATAAACCCTAGGGCTAAAAAGCTTATCTGAAATTTGAAAAAACAAAACTTTCTGACATTCATTTTCTTTGCCTTAGTTATAACTTGCTCAACTATATTTCAGATCTGAAATGTCAGTGTGACAGCTGTTCACCTCTCCATAATTTATTGGGAAAGGAAAAGAAGGAATGTGCCTGCTGAATGGTGCTCCTCGTGCTCACCCACTTCTGGGTTTTGCCCCGTGCTCACAGGCTGCAACTTCCCTGCCAAACGCAATAAATATTTCTGTCCTGTAGCTGTACAGAGGCTGTAGAGACCCTTCAGAAATTGCATGCGATTTGTGTGAGGTTTATCTAATTTCCAAGGAATGTTCTGGGTTTGAAACATATAAATCAGCTTCAGTTAACCTTATCATCCAAAGATGTGAATGCTCCTTGGATGCCTCTGCGTACAGTTTATCCAAGAGGAGAAATCTTTGATTGGGTTTGGTTAGTCATGCAACCTCACAGGAGCTCCCTACTGCTCTGGTAATGGGAAATTTGAAAGGGCAAATTGCCCCTTCTTTACCCATTCCTTTCCTTCATGCACAGCCTCCACTGGGTACTTTGGGCCTGCCTGGTTCTGCAGAGAATTAATACACCAGTTAAGGTGGCAGCTTTTAGGGCTGTGCTATCACCAGTTACTTTAATGAAGCAAATTTTAATGTACGTCAACTTCGTGTGTCTTGCAGCCTCTCCTACCACTTCATCCCCTTCGAAAAAAGCAGATTTCATACGGATGCATGCTTGTTTGAATTTGAATTTTGTTTAAATTTCATAATAGCTAGTAAAATGTTTGGCATTACAGATCACACTTCTGCTGAGAGACTGAAATGGAAGTCATGTTCCTTGTCCTGTTAATGTCAATAAATGGTTAAATCAGGTGTTTTGAAGGCTTTTTCCTGTTCTCAGTGACCATCTTAACCTGTGCTCTGACTTCCTGGCTCTGCACATTTGAAGTACAGCTCATCATCTAAAAGGGAAGGATCCACAAATTCAAACTGAATATTCAGCTTGGCAGATGCTCAGATCTTTTTTCTTTCTTGTCTTTGCTGCACAGGTGGGGTCCAGGATTCACTTGTCTTAACATTAATATATGAATGGTCTTGAAGTACTTGAATGCTATAAGAGAAAAATAGGGTTGGAGAGGATCTCATCCAGTCCATTCCTAAACCAGGCTAATTTCTTTGAGAATTCAGTGCCAGATCTACCCTCTATACTGAGTGATAGAAATGTCAGAAGAAGCTGTTCCCAACACAGCGTATGCCACTGCTTACAAGTATCTTTACTTGTCAAAATATTCCAAATATTTATTCCTAGTCCTGCAGCAGATTATACTATAGATAAATGAAGTTTTTTTTAAAGCTTTTTACGTACTTTTTTGTTCATCTTTCTGTTCAGCCTTCTCAAGACTAAATCCCAGTTTCTTACCTTCTTTCATACCTTCTTTCTTACCTTCAAACATAGAAACCTGTGCCTTGTAAATAACATTGTTTCCAAATGTGTTGGGTCCTGCCTGCCAGCGGACTCGTAGCTGGTGTCGTTTGGTGATGTGCAGATTTACTTGGTGAATTGATGTGAAGATCTTCACCCTTGGAAAGAGCCAAGTGGGAAGGAAGTGAGAGAGATCTGCAAAATTCTCCTTGTCCAGGAAAGAAAAATATTTGCTCTTTCAGCGCAGCAATGTTAATATGAAGGTTCAAAGAGAAACCAGAAATGGTCATGGGAGAGAAATCCCTCGGAAGCTACTCGATAGGTAGGAATTGCTTTCAAGATGTCTGAGCTGTGTGAGGTAGGAGAGGGGGAAGAGAGGCCTTTCTGACTGGCGCTTGTCCTGGGTTTGGGCGCTCCAGGGTGCTCGGCCGGTCGCGGCACCAGACCCGGCCTACGGGGACTCTGCTCCTGCTCCCTGCGGTTCCGGTTCTGTTCCTGATCCGGCAGGCAGCGCCAGGCCTTGGCAGCCCTAACTTTACTCTCATTGGAAGTGCAGGCCCTGGGATGGGCAGTGACCCTGCTGTGCCGACACTTGTTTGCTCTGGAATGCTTTGTGGGTAAGAATTCCATAAAACATTAATTGCATCATGTCGAATTCATAGGAATGATCCAGCTTTACTTCAAAAAGTGGAGGATGCCGAGAAGATTTATGGCTATTAACACCCAGGTGGGAGATGACTGTAAACATCAGCTGCCGTGTTCTGCAGCCCGTCCAAGGATTCTGCAGAGTCTTCATCTTAAATTACCTGTATTTATGTAACTCCTTGATTAAGAGGGAAAGGCGTTAGCTCTTATTTTGCTTCAGTGATGGCTTCTTTTAGAGATCACTTTGGTGTGTATTCTTGCTGCAGTCCCTTTTCCGGTAGTCATGATTTTGTTTGCGTAGCCAAAGGCATTGTTTTGGGAGCTTTTTTTAGAGTTGATATATTTTCATTTTTTATCAAGTTCTATCAGCAACTGATAAATATCCCACTATTTCCATAGATGTAATTATTGCTTCATTACAC
The DNA here is from genome assembly GCF_059628265.1 of Tinamus guttatus. Classification (NCBI taxonomy): domain Eukaryota; kingdom Metazoa; phylum Chordata; class Aves; order Tinamiformes; family Tinamidae; genus Tinamus; species Tinamus guttatus. The sequence goes on along the minus strand of NW_028289266.1, from coordinate 1,225,896 downwards.
ATGCATGCATTTTTTTTTTTTGCATTTCTATATGACTTGATGAGAAAGCTGGGAGACAATTTCCAAGGTCTAGAAGGAAGTTGACTTTGTTGCTCTGTCTCTGGGATAGGACATGATTTGTTGCCTCCAACAGTTGGCTGACGAAGATCCAATTAAAATGAAAAGTTCTGTCCAGAGTGTAGCCCTTTGCTCGTCCCAGCTATGGATTAAAAACAGAAGTAAATCCTATGCAAAAGTCAAACTGGAGACAGCGATCTCAGATGCAAGAATGGGGAGTTTATGGATTAAGAGGAGGGAAAAATCCACCCAACTCTCTTAATGGAAAATCTTAGGTGTGTGGCAGGCGAGGTCCAGAAACTCTACTCTTATTCAAACCTGCTTGAAGTTTAATGTGCAAAGATCAGCATCTCTCCCTGGTGTATTCAGGACTGGGACTTTACTATCAATGTAGATTCCCGATAGGTACATCTGAATGATGCAATCACACCAAAATGCTTTGATTTTTAATTAAAAGGGGAATTTTCCTCTCAAGTAGAAAATCCCTGTTACACTAATACTCCTTCTGATCTTTCAAAGAGGCGAGTAGTGAGAAGTGAACAAGTAAACCTGATTTTTGTCTTTGGGTTTAAAAGTGTTTGACTTTTAAAGACAGTAGTATTTAGCCCAATCTTAACAGGTTTCGTGATTTTTTTCCCCTACTATTTTGTGCAGAACTCCTTCCATTACAGGTTTGGCAGTTCCTGTTAATGTACCTGTTCAGCCTCTAACCGTATGTCATTAAATTGTATAATTAAGTATCCCATTACAGGAATGACCTTTGATTTGCGTTAGAGATGTCTGCACCGCTCATCACTGGCGTTTGGAACAGCCTCCTAATCGTATTGACATTTGGCCGTATTGGTGGAATCGGCAAAGTGGAGATAAACTTAATCAAAATTCCTGTGTGGGCGGAGGGTCCTGCTGAGATTCGACACATAACATTTGTAGTTTGTCATCACCTGTCTATTAATGAAGTCCTGCTTGTGCTTAAAACTTATTTAGCCAGGTGAAGGAAATCTCGACTGGAGGTTTATTCTAAGAGGAACCAGTGGCTTTGCTTCTGAGAACGTCTTTTTCACCTGGGGCTCGGCTCCCACCGAACGCTGTCCCTGTTCAGTGTGAGTTCAGGCTGGACCAAGTCTTAGGGCAGATGGTTTGTAACGTCCTTGATGTTGAGGTGTTGGGGACCCTGTGTGCACGCTCTTTCTTGCTGAGGAGTAACCGTGACCTGCCCCGGCGTGGCCTGACCTTGTCTTTGTGGCAGGTGGTAGTTGAGGGCAGGTTGTTTCTGGGCTGTGGCCCTGCTGTGTCCTGCCGTTGATCTTTCCCTCTAGTGGGATGAGGAGCTAATGGCCTAGTAAAGCGCCAGGACCTTGGCCACAGGAAGCTGGAGCAGCAGGTAGCTTTGTCCAACTCCTTTTCTTCTTGCTCTTCTTGCAACAACCTCTGTCCTTTCAGCAGCTCATCTTTTATCCTCTCTTTTGGCTTACCACGGTAAGATACGACACTTTCTCATGGTAGGTTTGAGTACAGAGAAGGGAAAATCCTGCGAGGCTTTTTAAACAAATCTGTGCAAAGGCTGAGCTGAGACTTCAGGGGCTGTATGCTAGGGCTTTGTTAAGGCTCTATTTATTCACACGAGGGACGAGGGGAACATTGGAGCTTTTCAAGAAGCTCACATGCTTTGGGCTGTAGAAAGAAACTTCTGGCAGGTATAACTAGGTTATAACTCCTTCTAGAAGAGAACTTTTAGTTGTAGGAAAACTAGGAAGAAAAAGAGATTAGGCCATTCCCTATGGTTATGTCCTTTCCTTTCCTGTGGAAAGGATGTTAGGGGAAGAAGCTGAAGTTGTGCAGTACAGCCTCCCTGCCTGTTTGGGGCTGCTCCCAGGCCTGGCTGTGGACGTGTCCCGACGTGCCGGTCGCCTTGTCGGAGCGCGGAGGAGCTGTCTGAGCCCCGGCGCGTTCCTGTGCTCGGGATTTCCCCTCGCAGCATCACTCATCATCCAAATCCTCCCTTGTGCTGTCGGGCTACAGAGGCGATCGTGTTCCTCCCCACAGCGCCTTAACAAGGGCTCTCGTGACATTGATTTGACAGGAACGGCTTTTAATTTATCTCTGCCTCGTTCGTTCGTGTGTGAAATTAGACAGTATATTTGGTTCATGGTTTTGACTCCCGAATACCTGAAAGTTGACTAATGAATTCTTCTAAACTACCTCTTTTCTGTGTGTTTTTTTAATTTTATTTTTGTAGTAGGACTTTGCAGAGGAGCCCAGAAACAGCTTTATCGCCCTGCTTACCCGATGCAGTGCGCAGGTTCTGGTAGGGGTCAGAAGTTCCTCGTCGTGTTGTTCTCCTGAAACTTCATTTCAATCCATCATGAGTCACCTGAGAACGGGAGAGCAGCTCATGCAGATCATAGAAAATTGTTTGTACTCCACGTTCATTCCGACTGAATTCTCCATTATCTGGGGTTGGGAATGAAGTGAAATCACAGCTAAGGGCATACAGGAGAAAAGTCCATGTTCCCTAAATGCAGATCTTGCCTCTCTGCAGCAGTGAGGACTGGTGCTAGTGAGGCACCCAAAAGGGGAAGGACTTGCAGGGTGATTCAGACAAGCTGGACGCCAGAAGTTTCTTTTAACATATTTTTTTCCAGGTGACAGATGGATAACTAGATGTGCCCAAGCTTGTTAAACTTGGGTGCCAGGAAGCAAGCTCGGGTCCTGCGAGCCTGAGCTCGGGACCATCACAGAGGGCTTCATTTTGCTGCTGTTAATGCATCTCTTGAGCACTGCAGGGCTCTTGTTGAGTGCTCTACGTGCTTAAAAAAGTCAATCAGCAGGAGTGTAATCTCTTAATGTAAACAATGTGAATGTTGTCTACTTCATGGAACTATTTCCACTAATATGTAGTGTTTTTTTTTCCCTCTCAACTAATACCAGGAGGTTTTTAAGGTTGTAGATGGATCCAGTTCTTCTTGAGACATAACTAAATTGGAAGGTGAAGGCTTGTGTGTTCCTCACTGGCTTTCTGCTCTACGTTTGTCTAGATCTTGTGCAGCAGGAGGGAGGAGGGAAGAAAACAGGTTTAAGAGCCCTGGTCTTGTGCCTTTATAGGCTCAGTATTTTGCTGTCTGCACGTCTTGCTTTTCTGTGGGCAAGGGGAAGAGAGTGAGGAGTAATATGTCTTACTGTGCTTGAAAACATGTAGGAAGAAATAAATTACCAAAATAACTGCTGAGTCCTGAGTGTGGAACATAGGCACATTTGCTCATAATTTTGTGTTTTGGTCTCCAAAATCGACTGGAAAATAGAGAAAGGAGATCTGTTGGTAATATAAGGATCTAGAAAATAATAAGTTATTTCTCTTTTCCACTTTACCACTCTGCGACCAGACAATATCCAAACTTGCTCTCCTACTGAATCCGTCTTCGACGTGTCACCGTCCTACCAATAGGGTGGTATATTGATCGCGTCTCTCTTCTTCTCCATCTTACTTGTATTTTTCTTGCCTGTCTTTCTAGTTAGATGCTTCTGCTGTAAAATCCCCCTGTCTTTCTGCTCTTGGAGCTTCTTCATCTTTGAGCCTTTCTGCAAGTCTGGTGTTCAGGTTTTAAAACGTGGTGCTGATAGTCTTTGCTCTCCTGTTTCTGGTTTTTGTAACATCAGCCCCTTTGGACTTTCCCCGGAAAAAAGATTTTGTTCTGATGCAGTTATTTTTTTGTTTGGCTAAATGTTGATATTAAATGACTAAAACCAATTTCATCATCATTCTTGTACCACCACCTCCCTACCTACCAGCCCAGTCTAAGGCAGAGCATGAAATATTTGGGCACAAGAACTTTTAGGCAGTTGATAAAACACATCTGGGACTCATAAGATGTGTATCCAAAATTGCATGAATCCTCCAGGAAAGTCTTCCCTATTTTCACTTTGGAACCCTTCAGCAGTTGCGTGTAAGCTTAGGACATTTAAGCCTCATAGACCTGAACATCTCCAGCATTAGGTTGTGTCCACTGGCTCTGCTGTTTTCCTAGAGGAGAGGATTTTGATATTAGTGCTCATACGTGGTGATTAAAGTAATTTTATTGAATAAATTTGAGTTTTCAATTCTACCTAGTGACAGGTCAAGCTTTCTAGGCCTGTGATAGTTATAATGTTTCTTATGCAGCTTTTCCAATTTTCCAAATATTTTTCCTAAAATCTTGGGATTAGAACAGGATGTCTTCCATGTGGGACTTGCTGAAGGCAGGAGTAAAGGTTGGGCAGTATTACCTGGTGTCCCTCACTTTTTGAAGCGGGAGTCAGTGTGGTTTATCTAGCCCTGCCCTGTGAGTTCACATGCAGGGAGCAGCTCTGAGAATCTGCTACTCTCTTTTCTTATCAACCCAAAAGTACAACTCAGCTGAAACCCTCTGAGGAAGGAAAGTTACCTTCAAATGTGCTGCCTGGCCCTCTAGGAGAAGTGGAAGAATAACCCAGGTTTAGCACATGCTCGTCCTAAATTGCTAGTATGTCTTTGACATTCGGAGTGTCTGCAGGCCTTGGCTGGCGCTTGCAGATGTTGCGTTGATGTTGGTGCAGTCTGACAAATCTGGGGTTGTATTTCATAGAATCATAGAATCATAGAATGCTTAGGGTTGGAAGGGACCTCTAGAGATCATCTAGTCCAACCCCCTGCACACGCAGGGTCACCTAGAGCACGTGGCACAGGACTGTGTCCAAGTGGGTTTTGAAGATCTCCAGAGAAGGAGACTCCACATTTCCCTGATGAAGACATTGAACAGAGCTGAGGCTAATACAAATCTCTGCAAGTTCCCTGATAAAAGCCAACCTTTTTTAAAGAGCAATTCCGTCTTTTCTCGCTTGCTCTTTGCTGTGTTAGGCTGCTTTCTGAGCTTGTTTTCCCTTGTTCTAGGCTGCAAGCACGTGAAGGGTATCCTGCTGTACGGCCCCCCAGGCTGCGGGAAGACGCTCATGGCCAGGCAGATCGGCAAGATGCTGAATGCCAGGGAGCCCAAGGTGGTCAACGGGCCCGAAATCCTCAACAAATACGTGGGCGAGTCCGAGGCCAACATCCGCAAGCTCTTTGCTGATGCAGAAGAGGAGCAGAGAAGGGTAATGCAAACACAGGCAGAGAGCACGGGCAGCAAGAGTGTGCGTCAAGAATGAACAGAAAGGAAGTTCATAATTAGGAAATTCCTGCTTCCATTAAAAAAAACGGAGGCACTGCTCAGCTTGTGATGGTAGTTACTTGGTGCAAGCTGATGGATATTAGTGTTCTACAGTTTAACACAATGCCAGTTTGAAAAATAAAATAAAAAAAACAAGCTTGAAAACTGAAAAAGTTATCCTGTAATGATAGCTAGTGGTAGGTTAGCTTTAAGCCCAGGGTGGGAAGAAACACTGTGCTGAAGATGGGCAGTTTGCTTTATTTTGCATTATTTTAAAGTACTGTGGTGGGGCCCCTCCTAGACAGACAATGAAGGTTTTTTTCCTCATTCCTCACCTCGAGCTGCTGCTGTATGTGGTGACTGGCTTTGGGGCTGTGTTGTATTATACAGCGCATCGGCCGCTCGGAAGGGTGTTGGAAGGAGGATGCGAAACGTTTTGGGCCTCTTGGGAGTTCGGAACCTGTGAATCTACTTGGCTTTTTACTGCTGAGTTCAGGGGGTAACTAACATTGCACAAGTGAAAGCATAAGCTTTCTGGCTTCAAGTTTTTGACTTGCAAAATGATAGTGTCAATATAATAAAGCACCCAATTATATTTATACTACATTGATTATTCTAAGCAGTACATTGCTATTTTTTTCTCAGCAGAAAACTAATGAAAACTAGCAGAAAATGAATGAGTTTAAGACAATTCAATGTTGTCGTGAAGCTACAGAATACGAATTTTCAAAAATGGAAGTGGAAACAAAGACTCTGCTTTTAACAATTTTTTTTTCCCCATACTGAAGATTGGGCTTTGGATAGTCAGCTATAGTTTGAAAATAATCGTTTTCATATGTGCCATGGTATTTTTTTTTCTGCTGTAGATCACTTAATTTTGATACAGTTTTCTGTTTTTTTTTTTTTTTTATTTTAAAAAAAGCCAGTTTCAATAGGGCGCAGTTAAAAGCAATGAGGCCTTTTTGGAAGGCAGTAGCAAAGAACATTGTGTCCCTTAATTTGAGCCAGTCCCAGCAACATGGCAGATTTTGATAGTGGCTTGATATTGCTTAATTTTCTTCTGCAAAAGACTTGTTAATCAGTAAGTTGGCTTCGCATGGGAGCCCATAGAGATCTGAACAACCTCCTTCCCTCTGCTCGTTGCCGTGTAGCCGCAGCGTGGGAGCTCCTTTTCCTTTGCAATAACACACCTGGTAACGTAGCCCTCGTGTTGGCTGGAGGGGACGGGCCTGCTGACACCTGGGGAGATTAGAAAGGTCCTGCAAAGGTTGCTCTTGTGCTGCCTGCTGGCTGGGGGGCTGCCAGGGCCGGCGCCTGCGCCCTGCGACACCGCCGGCCCCGCTGCCCGCAGGAGACATTTCAGAAGGGCAATGCGAAGGGAAGAGCTTTGGAATACCTAGACGTGGTCACAAAAAGTGCCCTGTTCTCTAACCAGCTGTGAGTGCTTCACCTCTGAGTGAACCTGGAAGTGAGCAGTTCTGTTCCCGACGGGCTCCTCGGAAACGCGCTGAACAAAGCTCCCTGGCCAGCTTTGTGTTGGCGTTTGGGATGTGTCTTGCACTGGGTGCATCTCTGCACAGAGATGTTCTGTTCTTTGTCTCCCTTTCAAAGGGCTTTTCAAGGTGCCAAGACCTCCGACCCCCCAGCTGGGCTCCAAGCTGGGGACTGAGCTGTTGTTCAGTCTAGTCCTCTCCCTTGGGCCTCTGCTTCTCGTATCAGTGCCACCTGTAAGGTCCTATCTTTGGACAAAGCCCACCAAGTTTTGGAGAAGGATGTCTCATGATTCTGGAAGGGGATCTGCTACAGAGCATGTGATATTAAAAGCACACTGAGAGGCCAATGTTTTGCATCTCCTCGGCTGATCATGTTGAGAAGCTGTTGCTTTGTTTGGATTGTCCTCAGGGATGGCTTGTGGCATTCCTGACATGTTTTTCTCCCCCCCCCCAGCTCGGTGCAAACAGTGGTGTTCATATCATCATTTTTGATGAGATCGATGCAATCTGCAAGCAGAGAGGCAGCATGGCGGGCAGCACCGGCGTCCACGATACTGTTGTAAACCAGCTGCTGTCGAAGATTGACGGAGTGGAGCAGCTCAATAACATCCTAGTCATTGGTACCGTGGTCCTGTTTGTCTTCTTATGGGCTCTGGTGGAAAGGCAGCGATGCTTTGCTCACTGCAGGTCGTCTGTAAATGGTCATTAGGCTCACACTGCTCAAATTTGGCACGTGTCAGACCCAGTTTATTCTCTGGGCTCAGTGCTGCGCTGTGTGCTTATGTATCTCCCTACTAATGTAACTGTTGCTGTAATACCTGGCATCTCATGATTCCCTCTGACAGTGGCTGCTCTATTAAATGCTCCCAGTGTGATTATCCACCGCAGCCTTCCTCTGCATGGCCTCAGCTTTGCTCTCTCTGTCATGTGGAGCATGTGACTCTGGTCCTCTTGCCCTCACTGTTACTAATAGGTAGGACTTGAAGAAGAAGAGAATCTGCTGTGATCTCTGCCACAGTCAAGGCTCTTCAAGCCATGGAAGTCCCTGTGTGCAGACCCTGTTTTGATCCCTGTTTCTGGGACTCTGCTTTAGTGCGTGGGTTTCTGGAGATGCCATCTGTTCTCTGACTTCTACTGAGACTCTCTGAGCCTCTTCTTAAATTTATGGGTTGTATTTGGGAGCTGGAGACCTAGTTTGTACACTTGACTAATGCTTATTTTGGTTTCAACTTTATATTAGGAATGACCAATAGACCTGACTTAATTGATGAAGCTCTGTTGAGACCAGGGAGACTGGAAGTGAAGATGGAGATTGGTAAGAAGTCTAACATTTCTCAATATGTTAAACTCACAGGTAGTTAAAACAGCTGAGCAGACATCTATCCTAGTGTGAACCATAAACCAGAACAGCAAGCTGCTGAACTTTATGCAGCTCCCCCTATGATGTTTTGTGGAAAATGCAGATCGTTTTATTTGCATTATGTGATTTTTCACTTCAGTAACTGCAACTGCTAAATAAATACTCTAGATCTTCTGAAATCAGTGCGTCTGGGTGACGTGCATCACTGGTTCAAAAAGCAGCCCAGAGAGCCCTCTAGCCAGTTACACTAGTGAGCTGGAAAAGATGAACGTTCTTCAGTAGCATTTGAGAAGGGTTTTTGTAATTGCACATATCTGCCTGGCACCATTCCTGTATCTAATAATAGAATATCTGATAATGTGGAATTTAGTAAGAAATTAGGCCCAGATCAAATTAGATTCATGCCTGCAGGTGCAGATGTTTAGTTTAGCAGAGCCTGTAAAGGATTTTCCTCTAATGCTGCACGCACACACGTGCACATGCGCACACACACGTCCCAAAGTGTTCCCTGTGCTCTGAGCCAGGCACTGAATAGTGCAAATCTACAAGATTTCCAACTGTAATGAACTCTGTGAAAAGAGCAGTCAAGGCTAAGAGCATCGTTAACATCCTTGTCATTTCAATTACAGAGAAATAGATGAAAATGTCCAGATAACCCTAAAAATCATATGGTGTTATGCTGCAGAGAAAGGCAGAAGAGATTATAATTGTCTGTGCTGGTCTGAACTGTTAGGAAATTCTTGAAATCTGATCTCTTGGTTTAATCTCGAGAGCTCACTGGGGACTTTTTCCTATCATTAAAGGGTAGCTTTACTCTTTCAAACAGCCAGAAGGAGGAAAGAGTTTTTGAGATAGCTGAAAAGGGAAGATTTGGGGCAAAACCAGGAATGAGGAAGCGAGGCTGATGACTGCTGGGGCAGCCACAGAGATAACCCAGGCAGTGAAAGCTGATGGTGTTAAAGCCACTGGCAAGTATTATAGGAAGCTGTTTATATTAGGCTGTACTGTGTACATGTAGCTCGTGGAAAATGGGGGGACAAGAGATGCAACTGAAGCACTAGCTGTGACTTAAAAACATGTAGAGCACAGACAACAGGAACAGTTTCAAATATGCAGGAGACTATGGAATTAAGACATTCTTTTAGATAAAGGAGTAATGCAAGAAGAGCCTTGCGCCTCTTCCAGAAAAGAAAGTTGAGTAAATAAGTGTGTAACTATGCCTAGAGAAATAATAGTGGTCAGACAGACAGACAGTAATGAGAAAGGGCTAGCATTGACAAAAATTAGCCAGACACAGTCTTCCCAAACTAACCCAGCCTCAAGGAATTGAAGGAAACACTCGGAAGGGAAGTGTGTTTTAGGGATCAAGAAGTGTAATTGTGATGACCAACCTGAACAATCTTACACTTGAAAACAACTGCCTGGTGGCAGCATTGCTGCTAGCCCAGGGGAACGTTACACTACTGCAGGTGTGATACCTGCACCTTTAGTTGAAAATAAGTTAATTAAAAACATGACAGGTAAGGCAAGTCTTTATTAGAACAAATTCAACAGATCCTTGTAATAAAGGATGTGAACATAAGTTAGAAAGTGATGAGCCAAAAGGGTGTTGGGCCAGACTGACGTGATGTCCATTCTTTAAACAGAAGGATTTCCTTTCTCTTCCACTATATGCTTTTCAAAGGGACTTGATAAAGTACAAGTTGGGAAATTATCATTTAAACCTTAAAAAGGGTTTCCTGGTCTGGCTATCTGCAAACAACCTACTGGGCGCGGGAGCATCATGGAGGAAGCAAGTCTTAGCCCTCAGTACCTTGATTTGTGAACCCTGAGGAAGTTAAACCTTGTATTGTTTCTTTCTCTAGTTTGAGGATGATGCTAATTAGTGTGCAGAGAAACAGCCTTTGGGAGCGGGCAGAGGGGAAGCCTGTGCTGCGGTTGCAGTGCTGGGGCACTGGTTGACCCGTGTTCTGTTCAAAACCTCAGGTTTGCCAGACGAGAAGGGTCGATTTCAAATTCTTCATATCCACACGGTGCGGATGCGAGAACACCAGCTGCTGGCTGAAGATGTGGACATTGCAGAACTGGCAGTTGAGACTAAAAACTTCAGTGGTGCTGAACTGGAAGGTTTAGTTCGGGCTGCACAGTCTACTGCTATGAACAGACACATCAAGGTCAGTCCTACTGCTTCTCACTGGGGCAAAGAAGAGAAGATAGCTCTTTGTGTGTTTACATCTCAGCTTGGCTTAGGAGATGGTTTTCCAGTGAACATCATGTTGTGGCTGTGACCTACTTCTTTCATCTCCTGACCTCCAGGTGGTTCTTAGCACCTCAGTTTGAATAGAAAATATTTGTCTCAGTGTAAGGAACTGAGGAAACAGGAGTAGAAAGTGAAAATAGTCAATGGTAGAGGGATATCAGTGCTGGAGCCTCTCAATTGTGGAGCCTCCTCAGTTGTGCATTTCAGTATATTGATAAATGTTTGGGAAAGGGGAGGAATAGCGAGGTTACAAGCTTGGAGCTATTTGTGGTCATAATGATGAAGGCCACCTTTGGGAAAACTGCTGAAGAAATGTGAAACACTGAGTGGGTGGACAAGACGTAATCAGGGTATATAAATATAAAAGGAAAAAGAAAATTTTAAAGTGTAAAGGCAGTGGTAGGGACTGAACTGTGAAGTGACCATTGCTCCAGGGCAAGTTCTTCAAATTACAATAATTTTGAAATATAAACTCAATCCTCCTCAGTCAAAAAAAAAAAAAAGGAAAGTAAATGCAACATTAGAAATTAAGAAATTACTAACAGAGATGGAGTGAAAACGAGCCCTTGATTATATCAAAGATAAATTCCTGTTTTTTTTTCTTCTTCATTACTCTCTGCAGTCCTGGGACACCCATCTCAGAAAGAATATGGGAAAGGATAAGGTAGAACTAGGATTTGGAAAGAATTAGGATACCCAAAGGTAATGGAGAAGGTCAAAGGTGTCAGGGGTTTTGATAGGAAGAAGGATTAGATTAGGACTTTCTCTAGGACTTTTCCTGGAAAAATATGACAAATGTGCATGAAAAGTCTGTAACATTATGAGTGCACTGAAATCAGTGAAGAGAAAATGACTGTTTTCTAATACAAGAGCTTGGAGGGCAGCAAGTGATCCCAGCTGGGCCACGTTCAAACCAAAAAGTACCTTGCATGAAGCAGTATTTAAGTGATGGACATCATTGCTCCAAAATGTCACTGATGCTAAAAGCTTCTCTGAGTTCAGAAAGTGACGTCTTCAAATAGGAGCTGACTTGGTGACAGTGTTAGTGGTCATAGGGATCTGTTACGTTCACAGTTTCCTCCCTTCTAGAAGATTGCCTGAGTTTCCTAATGTTTGCTGATGTTTTGGTCAGGGTATCTTTAACTGCAGAGGAGGGCCATGAAATGTCAGGTTATATTAATCCAGAATGTGATATTTGACAGTGTTGAAATATGAGATAATTAGTTCATAAAGGCAGAGGCTGAAAGATGGCCACTCCAGTGGCCAAGATTTGGTGTGAATTGCTGCAGAGAAAAGCTTTCAACGTCGAGACCAACAGCACTGTGTGTTTCGCAGTAAAAAGGCTGTTCAGCTTCAGATGTGAAGAACGGAGACCACGCTTCTATTCACATTTGGCTCCTTAAACTCATATATTTAGGAGTGCTCTACTTAAAGGAAAAATGGCTCCTGGTTCTCCTCCTCACAGCCATAATATTTGAGAAGCTATTATCTGGTTCTTAGAACAGCAACATAGAGATGTCAACGCTGTCTCTAATTTCTTGTTTTCCTCGCTCAAAAAACCTTCCAGTGCTTCCAGTTGTATTTTCATCCCTTCACAAACAAAGCATTTTTCTTAAATAATTAATTTTAGTTATAGTTGATGCTTTTTCATTGCTTGAATTTTGGGTGAGGCCGGGAGCTGTTAATGTTTTGATAAGTTCCCTGTCGTGTCAAACTGTCGCAAGAGGGAGAAGAGAAAATGGCAATGCATAAATATAAAAAGGCAGTCCCCTCCTTTAAGTATGTGATCAACAACTTAGTAATATGCAAGCATCTTACAATGTCAAGCAGACACACTTTTCTTTCCAAAGACTTTGACATAGTAGTTTTGGATATTCTCAGCACGCGTCGTGAAGTTGTTTTCAGTCAAATGATGCGCTAAGATATTTCATTCTCTCCTATAAGTGTTGCAGAACTTAAAATATACATCATAAGCCTGACCTAGTTTTCAGAAACACCTATGTGAAGCAAGAAGACAAAACTCGTTTGAAAATCAAGTGGAATAAGGCTGCATCATTTAAGCTCTACTGGTAATCTCTCCAAGTGTGCGTTAAAAAATAGTGTGTAATTTTTAAAGGCTGTGATAAAAAGAAAGGCCCGTGCTTCTAAGCATGTAAACGCCTTCAGGATGTATTAACTGTGTTTTTCAAGTACCTTCCCTTCCCTCTGCACTGTAGCAGAATAAGCAACCTGTCCTAAAGATCCATTAGTTGGATGTATTTGGCACAGTGTGAATTTCCATGTCGAAGTGATATCCTTGTTCTTTCGGATCATCCTGGTCAGAAGAGGACGTCTCAGAGCAGCTGTCATTTGGCTTGTGTGTCCCTTCATTCTCAGAGCAGCGTTGTAGACATCATGCAGAACTTTCTGTGCTCTAACATCAGAAACCATTTCCCTTCACTTGATCTTTTATGGCAATTCCTTCTCACACGCACCAATATATTCATTCCCTAATTAGAATTTCTTCCAAGAAACTCCATGAAATCGCAAATTTTTTGTGTCTTGAGCTCATGTTGGGCTGCAGAACTATCACGTAGAAGCGTGTGGTATTGTTAGCCGAGGTTACATTTCAAAGAAAATTATACTTGTTTTGGAAACTGGAGAGATATTGTATGCAATAAAAGCCTTTCAGGGCAATCAAGATACTTGCACATCTACAGTTAATCTGAGCAAGTGGAGCTGTTCCACACTGCAGAGCTGCGGCTGGACTCAGTAAGGCAGCTGACCAGGAATCCACAGCTGTAAAGGCTTTTTGGGATATTTTCAACAATTTGAAGTTTTGGTTTTTGTTTTTTTTTTTTTTTGGCTCCAGCATGAGCAGTTTTCTGCTGTCTCCCAGCAGTTGTGGTTGAGGAACCTCCAGTTGTGGTTGAGGAACAGTTTGGAGAGAAGCCTGCTCAAGTGTCAGCTGTGTCTTTGCTCCCAGTCATTAGCTTTTAGATATTGCTGGCTGGTTTGGCCGTGGCAGAAGGGAAGAAGGTGACGTGCCTCGTTTGTAGACGAGAGCAATTGGAGCTGAGCCGACTGCTTCTTATTTATTCCAAGCAATACTGATAGAGCCACTTTGGGAAGACTCATGAACATGGCCAATCTGAAGCAAATAAAGGCTAAGCAGAAAGAAATCTAATATTTGCCAATTCCCTGAAAGATGGTTCTTGTAGGAAGCAGTAGGGCATGAATAGCAATCTCAGATCTCCTGAGATAGGGCTGTGTGAATAGCCCTTATTTTTGACTCAGTTGCCAAAGGTGGAGCAGGGAAATTTGAAGCTGGACTGAAAGAAACTTTAATTTATGTTTCTGTGAAAAGTCATATGCAGCGCCAGAGTACATAATAAAGAGTGTTTCTCCAGTTTATCATTCTCCATTGACTCTAATGGAAACCTGTGTAACTCCAGTAAATTTTAGAAATCCAAACTTAGGAGAGTGAGATGAATCCTGTACTGGGCTCCAGTTTCTGTCTTATTTAGGCAGGTCGGGGTAGAGCAGCATCAACAGGGTAGTGCAGAGCTGGGCTGGCTGCTCCGAGAAGTCGAGTCATGGACACCCTCTTGAACTTGACTTTGAGTGAGACTACTGACTTTCTGGGGGCCAGTGCAAGGTTCTCTGAAGATGCTGCTGCAGTGGTACCCACGCAGGTGTCGTAACAAGGGTCTGCTTAGGAACCATTCTTTTGTATCCATGCAGACCAAGGACGGAGCTGGATCCGTGGGTGGAAGTTGGTAAGGGATCTTGTGCTGTGGTGCTGAACTTCACCATGTTTGCTTGCCTTTTCTAGGCCAGCAACAAAGTGGAAGTGGATATGGAGAAGGCCGAAAGCTTGCGTGTGACCAGAGGAGACTTCTTTGCATCCTTGGAGAATGATATCAAACCAGTGAGTAGGAACTATATAAATCCTGTGGCAGAGTCGGGCCACATGGTGCCACACGAGCCAGCACCTTCTTGTTTTGATGTGATGGAAAATTCCTGAGTCAGTGCATGTCTCCTCTCTTAAAACACAGGCATTTGGAACCAACCAGGAAGACTATGCAAGTTACATCATGAATGGGATTATTAAGTGGGGTGATCCTGTGACACGAGTATTGGATGATGGGGAGCTGCTTGTTCAACAAACCAAGAACAGTGACCGTACTCCACTGGTTAGCGTTCTTCTAGAAGGTAAATTTAGAAAGGCAATGCATTTTAAACAACAACTCACTTCTACCAACTGTTCGTATCAGTTACCCCAAGTGGTGATCTGTTATATCCTCTGACTGCATGCAGGAGTAGTGTATGGGAGGAAAAACAGAATTGGTCCCTGTCAGTATTCCTGAGGGAAATTAGCCTGAGATTTGGTGGACATCTAAACAACAGAGGAGTGAATGCACCAATTAATAATCTAAATGGTTTCCTGGCAAATTAGTGTGCACACCCTCAAATATGGGCGTATTCATTTCCTTCATCTGGAGGGCTGCAATGAACTACGAGTTAATTCACGTCCTCTACAAGCAGGAGAAAAAGTCATTTCAAAGTGCAGGTCCCTGTGAATGGGATTATAAGTGTGTTTTAAGCATCCTGTACACTGAGCCTTAGCAGAGCTGCTTTCTCACTTGCTTATTCATTGTGCTTGTCCTTTGCTCCAGGTCCCCCCCACAGTGGGAAGACTGCCCTAGCAGCAAAGATAGCAGAAGAATCCAACTTTCCCTTTATCAAAATCTGTTCTCCTGATAAGATGATTGGATTTTCTGAAACAGCCAAGTGCCAAGCTATGAAAAAGGTACTGAAGCATCCTACTGTTTTGGTTGATTACAGTCCAGTTCCATGCTCCATAGACTGAAAAGTGTATTTCCTCTGTGGCTGTGCTTTCTGCTGTCCGTAGGTCCTAAGTTCATATATATCAATTTCTTTATAAAGTTGAGTGAATATTGTCATAGCACTGATTCTGTGTGTGAGTCTTATCCCATGGTGCTCTATTTCTTAAGGAAATGTGATGTGTGCACACAGAAATGAGCTCTGGAAAAGAACATTTCCAGGCCCTGCCCAGTAGGATTAGAGGTATAATTGGTCCTGCCAGTGGAACAAAACACCTGATCTGCAGTTAGCAAGTCTGGGGCTCTGTCTCCAAAAATGAAGGCTGAAAGGACTTAGGTTTTTACTTGACAAGAACAGATCTTGCCTGAATGAAACTAGAATGAGTTTTGAGGTGGTAACAGTTAGTTAAACAGAAGATATAAGAAAGAAAGAAAGAAAAAAAAGGCATTTAAAAAAATGAGTTCTTAAAACTTATTCAATCATCTCAAGTAGTCTGCTGAAAGGAGATCTTGAGTGTCGTTTCCAGAAGCAAGCCAACACTTACAGTCTCTTTATAGCTGAATTACACTGAATTAGGCGTGTAAACAAAATATGTTACCCTAAAAACAAAGGGGTAATTCACTGCAAGACTGCATAGCTTCCAAGAAGAGCCATGTGCTCATAGCTGGAAGCCCAATTTGTCATTTGGATTCATAAAAGCCTTTTGGACTTGCTTGAATTCAGGGTATGCTGGAGGTGGGCCTGCAATACCAGTGCAGTCTTAGTGCCACTCTCCAAACCCAGAGGTTTGCAGGGCTCTGCCTTGCTGCTTCGTAAAGGATGATATGGAGGCTCGATCAATACCTGTGTAAGGCTATTTTCCCCCTGGTCCAGTGTTACAAGGAATAACCAACTTGGGTATAGATCTTTGTAACTGCATTGCAATTGTGGGTTTGTTGTGTCTGTGTTATAGCCCTAGCTCCAGAAAACTGAGGGCTGTTGCTCCGTTTTGGCCGTTCCTTGCAATTAAGCACAAAGGCAGCTGACGTTTTTGTAGTGTGTTGTGTAAAGAAGCAAACTGAGCTCTGAATTTATTGAGATGTTTTATTAAATGAAGGTGGAGTCTACTCACATGGTGCTGACTATTTCCTTCCCAGTTTATTCTTCTCACTACTTCTGAGTTTAGTTAAAAATGAGTCAACAAGTCTTTATCATGGCTAGTGTGGTTTTATTTCTGAGATTTAACAATGAATCGTGTTGCTCTTTTCTAGATCTTTGATGATGCATACAAATCGCAGCTCAGCTGTGTCGTAGTGGATGACATTGAGAGGCTTTTAGGTGAGTCAAGATGATGAGAGCTGTGTTGGCCACACAGTAGTATTGCCAACCAGATATGGAAGATATGTCACATATGGAAGCATTTGTCACAGAAACCTCGAGCTGCTTTCTTATGCAGTTGTGGCTTAAAGATTTGTCAGTTTAAAGAACATG
Source organism: Tinamus guttatus (assembly GCF_059628265.1). Classification (NCBI taxonomy): domain Eukaryota; kingdom Metazoa; phylum Chordata; class Aves; order Tinamiformes; family Tinamidae; genus Tinamus; species Tinamus guttatus. The sequence continues at coordinate 1,209,270 of NW_028289266.1, read as the reverse complement.
AAAATGCATTTTTTTCATTTCAGATTATGTCCCAATTGGACCACGGTTCTCTAATCTGGTGTTACAAGCCCTTCTGGTACTGCTAAAGAAGGCTCCCCCTCAGGTAAGATGATAGTTGAGGAGTAAGATGCTGTATTCCTAAAATAATTGTGATATCGGAGGGCTTTTTGGTTGATGATAATGGTGTTAGAGCTATTGCCTCTGACTAAGGCAGATTAATCGTGGGCTGCTGCTGGAGCTCATTCTCAATGAGATGAACAGGAAGGACCCTTGTGCAATTTTTCATGTAATTCATTGGAAATCTCATGTGTTTGGAAGTTTCTGCATGAGTAAAAACCAAACCAACTGGAAAACCTTGAAGGCTGGTGTCAGGAAGAAGCAGAGAACCACCATTCGGATGAACTCAGTTCTTTGTAACTTCAAGTCTCTTGAAAAATGGAGTAACATATGCATGGGAATTGTTCTTGTTAGAGAGTTTGGTGGAAAGATCTTTCAATTCTAGAAATTTGAACTGATGTGTAATGTTCCAGGCCATGAAGTTCCCCTTGTGCCCATCTGCTATCAGATAAGAACAGGGAGGTTGGCAGTATCCGCATGACCATTTTTGATGGTTGTGATCTCATGTAATCATTCATTTAGCGCTGGGTATTTCTACAGTATGAGCAGATGATTGCACCCATAGAACAGGAAAGGAAAACGATGATTTACTTCAATAGTCCAAAGAACTTCATATCAGAAGTTGTTCATTTTTTCACTTCGTCCTTCAAGATTATGTTGCACTTTTGTTGGCACCCGTGTCTCTGTGAAAGCAGGATGCAGAACTTGAAGCACTCAGATATTTGCCAAGTTTATGCATGTTTCTAGAGATTCATACTTTGCAATGTTTGAAATGCCCTTGAGGCTGGAAGACTTTGGGTTGACAGCCAATATTATGGTGACTTAAGCTATAAATTGTTGGAGGGTTGGGAGAGAGCTTTCTTGGGAAGTGTCACTGTTTGATTGATGATAATTTTTTTTTGCTAGGTGTCCACTATCAGCTGCAGTAGAAATTAGGACGCTGGGTTAGCTGCACCCTTTGGTCTGACCTGGCTGGGACATCTGGGAGGTGGGGTTCTTACAGACTGGCTGGCAGATTTGTTTCTTATCCGCTCCTGTGGCAAGCATGACGTATGGGGATTTTTTTCATTAGAAACAAAAATGTATATAGGTAGAAGATTCGTTAAAAAACAAAGAAAAGCCCAGGCTTTTCTGCTGTGAACCTTTACCCTGAAAGAGATTGAATTTGACTTGAAGACTCCTAGAGTTTTAAGCTAAAGTTACAAACCCATGAGGAAGATGCAGTTGCTGGTTAATTGTTCCTCTTCCATGTTCCGGTGAGATTGCTAGTTTCCTTGGGGATTTTTTTTTTTAATGATGATCGATTTCAGTCCTGCTTGTAAACTGAGGTGCAAATACAGGCTATAGTGTCCGTGCGCAGCATCAGTGCTACCTACCTGCTGCCTAGGTCAGAGGGACATGAAATCTCCTCCAGACCGAGGTAATGGTTGATGTTTGTTCCTTGTAAAACTGGGAAGTCCTAACTCGCACCACCCATGTCCCAGTGCTGAGAAAACCTGTTGTCAAGCCGCTGAGGAGACAATATCTGTTTTCTATCGCTATTAGTTAGTATATTTAGACTAGCAGGAGCCTAAGTGTGACCCGCGCGGGTAATTCGGAAGGTTTAGAGGTAGGAATTCCGCAGCAGCTGAAGCTGTGAGCGAGGAAGGAGAGGGAAGCGGCGCATGTGGCCCGGCCGCCATGCCAGGGCCCGGCCGCCATGCCAGGGCCCGGCTCCCGCGCGCGGCGCTGTGGCGGCCTCGCCGCGAGGGCCCTGCGTGTGCAGCCGCCTCCCCCGGCTCCTGCGGGGCAGCCCTGCAGGAGGAGCGCGTGGGGATACCAGGTTATTAATTATGCATCGAGCTTGTGTCCCCGCTCAATGGGCTCGTTAAAACGCCTTCCAGCCGCCCCGTGTCCCTATCGCGGCTGTGCTGCTTTAATTTGCTGTGGGAAGCGCGAGTGCTCCAAGCTCTGGGTTTTCTGGGCTTTCTGCCTTGTTTATACATTTGTAGGAGTCTGGGGAGTAAACACGGAAGACTTTAAAGAAACAAGGCACAGCCCTGAATTTGCTTTAAATTCCCAGTCACAGCTTCCCGATTCCTAGTTCCTCGGAGCAAGGCTTGAATAGTGGTATCTATTACTAGTTCAAGAAGACTGAAAAACATTGCGTTTTGTTTAGCATTTTTTTAAACCAGTTAAAAAAGCTTTTCTAAAATGGCTTGAAGAGAAGAAAATAAACCATGTTCTCTTAGGGTCTTTATTTCAATCAAGTTTCCCTGTGTTGTGCAGGAGAAGAAACTGGGGAGGGAGGGAATAGAAAGAGTGAAAAGGGCTGTCGCAGCGGGGAGCCGAGCGGGAGAAAAGGACTTCTCTGAGAACTAAGCAGCAGCAGCTCCCAAAGCCGGAGCTGCTTCATCTACATGCAGAGTCACACAAGGCATGGGGACGCTCACCAGCCCCGCAGAGGTTTCACATGTGCTTCCCTGCTGCTTCCCGTGAAAAGCTAACAATCGGCTCAAAGGGTGAAAGCCCATGGCAGCATCCCCGCGCTAAGCTGGACGCACAATCTGTGCAGTGTTACGAGGTGTCTGGCTTAGCGCGATGCTCCGCAGCGCTCGCGGGGATGCCCTCCCGATGCTCCCAGAGGCCCCCGGCCCCTCTGCTCCCCGGGACGCTGGAGGCATTTGCAGATTTTGTGAAAGTCGACGGGGAGGGGAGAGGGGGGAATAATCTCCTTGTTTGCCATAATCCCACAGGCATTCCTGATTCCACTTCACTTGGTGTGAAACGGGAGCGACTCCAGTCAACAGAGACCTTAGGCTTACACCTGTAACACTGGCAAACTGCCTTTTCTTCCATTACACAAGAATTACACAAATCTCCCACAAAACAACACAGAATTGTTGTTGCCCCCAATGTCTGCTTAAAAATTCGTAAGGGACCAGAGCTGAGTGAATAGCCGCTGGACAGCCAGCAGAGGCACCTCCATCATGCTTGGAGCTTCCCTTGCCTGGGGCTGCTCAGTTTTTGTGAATTCAGGCAATCTGGGGCTCCGTTTGCGTGTTGTGACTCCACTTGCATGTCGCAGAGCCTGTGTAATTCTTATATGTTCCATATGGTGTGAGCTTTGGGCAGTCAATGCAATAATATGGTGCCCATTGGGAGGTGAATATTGTGTTTGAATCAATCTAGAAATGCTTGGAAAGTAGTAGTTTAAGGCACCTTCTTCTTTTGATCTTTGAATCTTGGCGTGTTTATATCAATGATTCAGATAAAATCCATGCAGCGGGCAGGGGAGGAAACAAGGGTTATCCCACCTCTAGAGACAACGGAGCAAATTACCCACCTGGGTATCTCCCCATGAGCATAGGGGGAGCTTGGGCTCCTTTAATCGTCTCAAAATGGGCAGGATCAATCCAGATTTAAGTGGCATGTCTGCGCCTAATCCTTGTTGATGGCAGAACCAGTGCCGAGACTGCCATGGTGAGTCCGAAACTATGTCACCCAAAGCTGTGCAAGTTCCATATTACATGACTCATTGGTAATGGTGATTTTTGGACATTCAGCTGGAGTCTTGTACCTTCTACAAGTTGAACATGCAGAGCACATTGCCCTTGCAGTGGCTGCCGTATAAAGTAGGAGTGAAAAATGAAGGTTTCTTCGATGGGGGCACTTCAGCAGAGTATCTGGTGGGGACGGTGAGTCCATCTGTGTCCGTGTGATGCTGCAGAGTAGTTGGATGGGCTCGGGTTTGTCACCTTGGCTTGATGGGTTTTCAAGCCTTTGTGGTACTGCAGAACATTTCTGATTTGTAGGTTTTCCTGTTTTTTACCGAGTAAGTTGCCTGAAACTGCTAAAAGACGAAAGACTCCTAATATATTTTCATTTTCTTTTAGTAATTGATACAATCGAGATTATACTTAATTTATTGTAACTGATTTTACAGTGGATGAAGTTTAAAGTGGGCTGAAGGGCATAGTTTCTTGTGAAGAAAATAGGGAAGAATTCATGAATTTTGGGTGCAGCACATAAAATATTTAAGCAATGTTTTGCAATGTAACCATCTGCTCTGATGAGTTTTCTGGCTTTGAGTCACCAGTTGTTTGGCATCTTGGGCATGGATCCAAAGCATCACATCTGAAAGCTACTGATGGACCTGCCCTCTGCTAGCTTGTCCTGTTAACTTTGAACCTTGATGGGATTTTGTTGTTCTTGGCGTTGTGCTGGGCGAGTTGAGCTCAGGTTTGTGTGAAAGCGAGCGCCCTTTGCTTTGGTTTAAACCTGGTGCTTGGCAACTTCATGTCTTCCTTTGTGGTTTGTATTCTGAGAAACAGCATTTTCAACCTGCTCCTACACTAAACAATTTGTAGACCTGATAGATTATAGACAATTTAAAGACTTCTCTGATACCTCCCAGCCCACTTAGCAAGAGTCTATTTGGGGAAATCAGTCCATACTTCTCTCTGTCCCTGTTGCTCTCCTGTGATTTCTCTAAATGAATCTTGTATTCAAAACTGCACTTGCAATTGCTAGGATTGCACAGTATTTTTAACAAGAGAGGACCCTGCATTCGTGCAGCAGAATAACTACTTCTCTTTCACTCTTTTCCCCAATCTAAAAATGTCCAAACTGCTGGTTTTGCATGATGCTCAGCACCGAGCTGCTGTTTTCAGAGGACTTGCCACAATGACCAATTCTGGTGGCTCGCTTAGATGGCAATAACTCACTTGGGAGTCATCTTTGTGGGTTCAGTAATTGTCTGCTGGCCTCATTTACAGCAAGTTTTGGGTTCATCTGGCCAAATGTGGCTGTCAGCAGTTTGGTTGCCTAGAACTAGTCTAGTTGTGCAGAACATAGTTTGTTGTGGGAGTCCGGAGTGGAGGCAGCTTCTTTGGGAGGAGACAACTGCCTTCGTGTGGTAGAAGGTTACTCAGACTAGTGCTTGTGGGACAGGGACCAGGTGTGGGACTTGGAGGTCTTGCTTCTGTCTTTGACTTCCCTCAGTCTCCTTATCCCTATGACAAGAAAACCTGTTTTCTCCTTAGGGGATCGTAATTCTAACTGAGTTGTTAGAGCATATATGGTGTCGGATATAATGGGGTAGTGTCGGTAAATTGAGCAAAAGCACACTGAGGATTGTGTTTTGGGGAAATAAAGGACAGCCAAAAAGCACTGTAAGTGAGGATGAAGATGATACTGCCTCCATCAGGTCTGCTGATCGTCTCCATCTCTGTTTTCTTCTTATGGAGGACCTTAAACAGGCCTCCGTTCTGCTATAGAATCATTGTGGCTAGAAAAGACCTTCAAGATCATCAGGAGCAACTGCATCCTGCATGCTGCTATCCCAGAGGTGTCTTAGCAAGTCGAAGGCACCTTCTGCCCCTGTCCTTGGGTGGCAGCTTGAGGGCGAATCTCAGTGGCTCTCTGGAGCACCTGCACCGCACTTCGGTGGCTCGTGGCAGCTGAGGCTTTAGTGCCTTTGGAGGAGTCATTTCCCAGGACTTCCAAGCCTGTGTTTTAAGTCTGTTTTACCAACACCAGAGGTGAAGACAACTGAAGTTTTGCCTTTGGGCGGGCAAAAAGTCTATCCGTTGTTGAGCATAATTTATATTTTTTCAGTCTGTTCGTGCTTTAGCTGAGCCTGAGCACCTGGTGGAACTTTCTTGCCCTTGTTTGTTTTTTTCCCGTTAAATTTCCCGCTCCCTTTCTCAGGAAGCCCTGTCAAGGAGGGCCGATCTCCGCAGCGTGGGGCCTTCTGGGGGGCAGGCAGTGGTTAATGCCCTGAGTGCTGGCGCAGGTTGCCCTGGCAGTGCCGCCGCGGGAGGCTGCTGACCTGGGGCACGCGGGTTTCAACTTGCCACTCGGGGCTTCCTTGTGCTCTTAGGCTAAAAACAAACCCGAAGCCAAGTCCCCGTGTCTGGTGCTTTCTCATCGTCCTTCACTCAGAGCAGGAATGCAGTCTGCTCCGGTATAAAGTTAGGGAAACAACAACAACCAAGGGAAAGACCACGTTGTGGGGTTGTGAAGATGCATCTTTATCAGAGGTGTATTATGTTTTAATTCTTCATTAGAGGAATGCAAAGCATTCATGAAATGAATTCTGCATGCCCAATAGGGAGGGGTTTTGTGTTTTCTGGTGATGATTTGAGATTCTGTGTTGCAAAGGCTAAATCTAGAATTTGATTCTTTGAGCATCAGTGAAACTCCTGTACAGCAAATAAGGAGGACACTGGGTCAGCCAGAGACCTCCTAAACCCCCGAGGGCTTCGCACGGTCTGGGTTGTAAAAGGGGCTGATCCTCCCACATGCATCAGGCAGCCTTTTCCTAAAAGGAGGGTGTTACTCTGAGAAGTCCCCTGTAATGTAGTTTTTGGAATGGGGGTTGGTTTATGCTTTTAAATCTAATAACGCTTCAATTTGTAATAGTGAATTTCGTAGAAAAATTAGGAAAGCAGTGAGTACAGGTGAGGCTCTCGTGTACCATAATTTTTGGTCCCTTTGATGCTATTACTCTGACTTCTGCAGTCTGGTTCTAGTCTTATAGTCTTATATGATTACAGCCTCAAATATGGATGTGTAATCTTATTGATTTCACTTAATTTTATTTTTTTAATGGTCATTTTCTCCCTAGTTAGCTGGAGCTTCCCAAGTCTGGTTCGTCTCATTCTGTTTTTCCTTTCTTGACACGTCTCCCATTGTGTGGGCAGGGCCGCAAGCTTCTCATCATTGGAACCACCAGTCGCAAAGATGTCCTGCAGGAAATGGAAATGCTCAACGCCTTCAGCACGACTATTCATGTGCCCAATATTGCAACAGGAGAGCAGCTGATGGAGGCGTTGGAGGTGAGGAAAATTAATGAATGACAAAACAGCTCAAAAATTGCTGAAAAGGAATGATTTTGAGGTAGGGCTGCAGCTTGCAACACTGTCTCATTTAACTTTGACCTAACAGCAATTTTGAGGCTTTCCTGCATTACTTTGTCATGTGATGAATTAAGGAAAAATAAGAGCAATACATCTAGGCAAAAAGTTCACAGAGTGGATTGAAAAGTTCACAGGGCATGGAAGTGGGTGAAGTTATATAATTGGGGCACTTAACTGAGATGTGCCCGTAGGGTGCTGAGCTCTCATTAGCTGGAACAACATCAAATGGAAGTGCTTGGTGCTGGAGAGATTATAGGTTCTTTATAAATGGATACTCCAAAGGCTTCTTAAGCTGTGCCATGGTGGAATTTGTAGCACCTATTATTTTAAGATAAATTTAACAGGCAGAACTTCTGTGCAACCTGGTAGTGTTGTCACAAGGACAAAAATCACAAAAGCCTGAAAGATTTTGCAACAGGTTTGAAAATGAATTGTAGCATAAGCCGCTATGTTCCTTTTGGACTTCGATCTGGAGAAAACCTAGAATAGGTCATAAGATTGAATGAGCAATTAACTGGTTGGAGATGCTATGAAAATAAACATTATGCAGTTAAAGAGTCTTGTAAGTATTTTGCCTTGTTTGGGTATCTTGCAATAAAGAGTTATCTTTCCAAGCTAGAAAATGAACTTCTCATTTTCTTGGCCCTGAGTTAGGTAACATTTCTCCTATGGGCAGTCCCTTGATGTTTTTCTTTTCCCTATCTCCTGCAGCTCCTGGGTAACTTCAAAGACAAGGAACGCAGCACCATTGCCCAGAATGTCAAAGGGAGATCCGTCTGGATTGGTATCAAGAAGCTGCTGATGCTCATAGAAATGTCATTACAAGTAAGAACTCTTCTGGTCCAGGAAGGGCTGGGGCACAGAAGAGCCTCAGAGGCTCCCACTTGTCTACAGACTCTAAGTTTGACTGTGGTGGGAGCCTTTGAACAGATTTAACTGGGGGGAAAAGAAAAGAAAAAAAAAAAAAAGAAATTTGCTAAACAAAGAAATTGCCAGGTCTCAGTCTGTGGAGAGCTCTTTACAAACCGCAGTGCCTATAGGCTGTTTAGAGCTGCACTTCAGAGAAGAGCATCTGGCAACCAGAGAGACTGGATTAACTTACCTTTCATGCAATTTCTGCTCTATACACAGCATGTTAAGATTGCAGATAGTGATCATTTAGGATTTTTTTTGAAGCAAAAGGTGCCTGCGCAGGTGTATGTGCTCTTTCCCTGAAGAAGATAAATCTGTCAGGCTGTTCAGCTGCTCCTCTCTTTATTTTCCACTTTCAGCACTTTAAAGAAAATAATTGCAGAGAGTAGAAATATGTAGCTGTTAACCCTGCCCCGCAGCCGCCGCTCGCGCCGCCGTCAAGCCCTGCTCCCTGCCATGTGCTCCTGGAAACGAGAGGAGCTGCAGCCTAATCCTCCCGGCTGACATCCCAGCCCTCCGGAGCAACCCCCTCCACACACTCTCTCTTTTCACATCAAATGGATTTAGTGCAGCTGAGTGAACTGTCCTTAGATCTTCCTAGGAGAGGCTGAGCATAAGCTAAGAGGCATGTAGTTTAGCAGCATATAAGTCATGTATCCCTCTGTTCACTATTCACAATTCTGTTAAAACTTGCACAGGACTAAGGATATGCTCTGACTGGATGTCACCTCAGGGAATAAAGTCATTTATCTAGATTACTTTTTCCTCTTCTTCCGTGACTTTTAATTCCATACCTACAGGCAAGTCAGTAAGTCATTGCTCACACGTATTAGATGTATTTAAGGGTGCAGGCCTTTGGGGACTGCCTGCCTCGGTCGCAGTCCCTTTCACTTAGCCTTGACAATGCATTCCTTCTTCTGATACCTGACATTTTCTTTTACTGCTTTGACCCAAAGTGTTAAGTACTCGTTCTTTTCCAGAGTGAAGGTGAAGGCTATGTAGATTGTGGGCAGTTGTGAATTTTGATCGTGATACGTTCCCCAGATTTGGGTTCACAGTGTTGCCCCTTGGTTTCACACCTGTAATGCCCTAGTTAGGGGATCTTCATGCAGGCAGCCCAGATGCTATTCTGGGCTATCTAGACAAACTTGTGCATTTTCTTTAACCAAAACCAACTGTTTTTTGGTCAGTCCATAGCTGATCACACTGAGAAAAGAGAGACAATGCTTGGTTCATGCCATTTGCTGCCAGTTGGAGAAGCACAAAATGAAGGGTTGCTACTGCTAATATTATAAACACCTCTCTGTGCTACTGTGCGTAGATGGTAGTAATGCAGCTA